>NC_080182.1:28532862-28832862 GCF_950295315.1 Erinaceus europaeus
ACCACCCGGCCCTTCTTTTTCTTATCTTATGTACTTCTTATTGGATAGTGATAAAGAGGAATTAGGGGGGTGAAAGAGAGGGAGAGAGAGGGGCCAGGTGGTGGCGCACCTGGTTGAGCGTACATGTTACAGTGCACAAGGACCCAGGTTCAAGCCCCCAGTCCCCACTTTCAGGGGGAAAACTTCACAAGTGTTGAAGCAGGGCTGCAGGTGTCTCTCTGTCTCTCTCCCCTTAAACACCCCCTCCTTTCCCCATTTCTGGCTGTCTCTATACCATAATTAAATAAAGATAATACCAAAAAACTTAAAAAAAAAAAAAGGAGAGGGAGTGAGGGAGGGAGGGAGGGAGGGAGGGAGGGAGGGAGGGAGGGACATCTGCAGCCCTGCTTCACCACTTGTGAACCTCCCCCCGCCATGATGGGGACTGGGGGCTTGAAGCCAGGTCCTTGTGCCCCCCCCAACCTTTCTGTTCTTCCATCGGGAGTGCACAAGGCCTGCTTCCTTCTCTTTCTGCACTGCTAACAGCTGCTGATGCTACGTGCCCAGACTTATCCATTTACCGGGAGTTGCTAAATGACTGGCCTCTGATTTTTGTCGTTTCCTGCAAGTAACTCTTTATGTCGACGTGCCAGGAGTCTCGAGCAGGACAAGAAGTTCAGAGAGTAGCAGCTTTTAGAACAACATCAAGAGAGCCGCCGATCGCGTGGGGATTCAGTGAAGAGAGACCAGAAAAACACCCACAAAACTGAGAGAATCAAGGAGGGGACAGCTAGTGGCTGCAGCAGGGCCCATAACCGTCAGAGGTGACGTGCCTCCCAGGACAAGCCCGGAGCCCGGAGCCTGGCCGCCACCCCACTCTCAGCAGATCCTGGCTGTAGGCACAGAAACCTATTCCCCCCACACAGCTCTCCCCCTCCATTTACTCTCTTCGTGTTTCTAAGTCCACAATGAACACGGGCTCATCCAGGTCCACATTTTCTTACCTAGTGCGTGTGTGGAGACTAGAAACTCCTTCTAGACACTGCTCCTGTCTCTGCCACTGCTCACCTCCAGGCAGTTTTAGATTCACATTGATTATTTAGTTGAGTGATTGTGAATGTTCAACGTCGTAAATCAAAATGTGTGTCTTTTGTATCGACTTCTAGTGCCCTTGTGTTATCGTTGAAGATGTTATTTTTAAGTGTGTTCACTACGACTTGCTCATATTGATTTTTCTAAACGTTTTACAGATATTGGGAATGAAATGTACATTCTTAAATCATTGGATTAAGAGATCTATATACATCAAAGAGGTCAATTATCAGACTTTTAAGTAATTAGTTAATTTATGAGAGCAAAGGGAAGAGGAGGGGAGGGAGAAGGGAGGGGAAGGAAGGAGAGGAGAGAGGGAAGGGAGGGAAAGGGAGGGGAGGGAAAGGAAGGAAGGGGAGGGGAAAAGGGGAGGGAGAGGGAAGAGAGGGGAGAAGAGGGGAAGAGGGAAGAGAGGGCAAGGAAGGGAGGGAAGGGGAGGGGAAGGGCTTCAAGGTTCCATGTTCAAAATAAGTATGAGTTAAGCAGTGAAGGGGAAGGAAGGAAGGAAGGAAGGAAGGAAGGAAGGAAGGAAGGAAGGAAGGAAGGAAAGAAGGAAGGAAGGAAGGAAAGAAGGAAGGAAATGAGGGAATGGAAGGCGGAAAGGAGAGAGAGAGTGTTATGGATATAAATCCCGTGCCCTAGTGGTTTTTGGAGGCTGTAGGATAAATACAGACATTTTCAGTGCAGTAAGATCCTCTGTCACTTAGGGAAGTTCTCTGTTCCCAGGAGGAAGGAAGACAGGGCCCCAGCCTGGCTGCTAGGGGCAACCTTGATGACAACAGCCTGCTGGCCAGGAAGCGGCTTAGCTACAGGTCCCAGCCTCACTCGCAGGGAAGCCGGGAGCTGTCGCCATGCCCCTATCCCAGGAGCACCACAGACAGTGCAGTGGTATTTCTGGTCTCGCATAGAGTAAACACACGGAGGTTGAGGCCTCAGGAGCGGAGGTCACAGGACCTCACAGCGTGGGGCTCTGGGTTCGAGGGCTGTGCCATGAGAGTCAGAACAGAAGCCCTCCGCTCCGCTCTTGTGTTTCTGTCACTGCTCCTTTGCTTTATGAATCTTCCGACCTAGTTTATACTCCTGAGCTGACTCCACATCCCACAGCTCTGGAGATTCCCTCTCCAGCCGTCAACTGGTAATTCATTTCTCTGCTCACTTTTTAAATTATTTCTTATTTTCTCTATTGGACAGAGTCAGTCGGAAATCAAGAGGCAAGGGGGAGATAGAGAGACAGAGAGACACCTGCAGCCCTGCTTCACCACTTACAAAGCTTTCCCCCTGCAGGTGGGGACCGGGGGCTTGAACCCAGGTCCTTGTGCGCTGTAACCTGTGTGCTCAACCAGGTGTTCAGCTGCCCGGCCCACTACTCTACTCATTTTTTAAATTTTCCTCGCCCTCTTCCAACAATCAACTTCATTTTTTTTTCCCTCCAAAACATAACCCACAATTCACTCTTAATGTCTGATCAAATTTCGCCCTCTTTATAAATGTTGACTCTCTCAGGCACAGCGCGGCTTCTGGAGCCGAGCAGATAACACTTCTCCGTTCTCCGGAGTGTGAAGCACAGTTCCAGTCAGACAGCAAGTATGAGAAATAAACAGCCAGCTAGTTAGCCTCCTCACACCCCCCAGCTTCCCTTCTGTGGAATGAGGACAACGCCTGGCAGAAACACTGTGAGAGTTTGGTTTGTTTGTGGTCACCATGTGTCACTGCTCTGGAACAACTTTTCCAGAAAGAAAAAAGAAGGGGGCAGGCAGTGGCGCACCTGGTTGAGCACACAGTACCGTGCGCAGGGACCCGGGTTCGAGCCCCTAGTCCCCACCTTCAGGAGGTAAGCTTCACAAGTGGTGGAGCAGGGCTAAAGGTGACTCTGTCTTCCCCCTCCCTTCCTCTCCTGATTCTCTCTCTCTCTTTCCAATAAATAACAAATACTAAAAATAATTTTAATTTAAAAAAGGAAAAGTTGAATGATTCCCTGAGAAAACGTTTACTTGAAGTGAGGTCCTAACACTCCAGACAAGCACAGGCCTCCCAATAGCTGCTGCTCCCTGTGTGCCCCAAAGGGCGTACTTTGCCCGTTTAAAGAATAACTGCTCTGCCCCACTGAAGATCTCTGTTAGTTTCTTCCCAAGTGGGCTGCTGCAGAAATAACCCTGAGCACTAAGTAACTCAGCACTCAGAGCCTCGAGGCCACTTGATGCTGAGGGTGAATCCGAAAGCACTCCAGTATTCCAGGAAATGAAGGCGGTCAGACACAGCAACTCCAAGACCTCCCAGCCTGCTATCCGGGGATTTATCTGTACTAATGAAATACCCTGGGCGGAGGGAGGCTTAGGTCCCGGAACATGATGGCGGAGGAGGGCCTAGAGGGGTGAGGGTGCTCTGTGGAAAACTGAGAAATGTTACACATGTACAAACTACTGTATTTTACTGTCAACTGTAAACCACTGGTCCCCCAATAATATATATGGGCAACCACCATTCAGAGAACAGACCACTACCACCCCAAAACTAGAAAAGCAGCAGCTGGAGCTCTGAGGGGGAAATTATTACCTCCCGGCCCCTGCGGATGTAATGGGCAACACAGCCGGTCACCGTCACCACTCTGGTCCCATGACTCGCAAGCCAGACCCAGAGTCAGTGCCTGAGTCATGACCCAGAATCCAGGCTTCTTTCCACCAAACTTAACTACTCCCCTGGAGGAAGAAACTACAAGGATGCCACACAAACACAGACTTGAAGTGGCCATGAATGGCCAAAGCATTTTTGAGAAAATGGAAAAATACGAAGGTAACACACACCCAACTTCAATTATACTACAAAGCAATAGTAATCAAAACAACACAGTACTAAAGGGCCACTTAAAATAAAAATGAGCACTTGGATCAATGGAGCAGAATTGAAAGTCCAAAAATTAGGGGTTGGGCGGTAGTACAGCAGGTTAAGCACACATGGCATGAAGCGCAAAGGCCATGTAAGGATCCCAGTTCAAGCCCCCAGCTCCCCACCTGCAGGGGGGTCACTTCATGAGCAGTGAAGCAGGTCTGCAGGTGTCTATCTTTCTCTCCCCCTCTCTATCTTCCCCTCCTCTCTACACTTCTCTGTCCTATCCAACAACAATAACAATAACCACAACAACAATAAAATAACAAGAGCAACAAAAGGGGAAAAAATAGCCTCAAGGAGCAGTGGATTTGTAGTGCAGGCACCGAACCTCAGCAATAACCCTGGAGGCAAAAAAAAAAAAAAAAAAAAGTTCAGAAATTATTCCACACATAGTGAGATAAGTCAGAAAAGGATGAATATGGGATGGTCTCACTCACAGACAGAAGTTTAAAAACAACATCAGGAGGGAAAATACTAAGCAGAACTTGGGCTGGAGCTGGTGTGTTGCACCAAAGTCAAAGACTCTGGGGTGAGGGGAGGGTTCCGGTCCTGAAACGTGATGGCAGAAGAGGACCTGGGGGATATATTGTTATGTGGAAATGTTACACATGTACAAACTATTGTACTTTATTGTTGACTGGAAACCATTAAATATAGAAGTATTTGGAGACTCAACCCCCTGGGCAGGGGAAATGAAAACAAAAGTGAGTGAGTGGGATTACATGAAACTAAAAAGCTTCTACACATCAGAAGCAAACTATACAGGGATAACCAGGCAACCCAGTAAATGGGAGAAGCTATTTGCACATCTCACATCAGACACACGAGTGATATCAAGCATCTATACAGGATTGGTACGGATCTACAAAAGAAGCAAAAACAACCGAATTTTTAAAAGTGGACCAAAGATATAAACAGACAGTTTTCTAAAGGAGAGATACACGTGACCCACAGAGACATGGATAAATGCTCCACTTCACCCATCATGAGAGAAATGCAAATTAAAACTACATGGAGGGAGTCGGGCGGTAGCACAGTGGGCTAAGCGCAGGTGGCACAAAGCACAAGGACCAGTGTAAGGATCCCAGTTTGAGGCCCCGGCTCCCCACCTGCAGGGGAGTCACTTCACAGGTGGTGAAGCAGGTCTGCAGGTGTCTGTCTTTCTCTCCCCCTCTCTGTCTTCCCCTCCTCTCTCCATTTCTCTCTGTCCTATCCAGCAACAACGATAACAACAACAATAACTACAATAATAAAAACAAGGGCAACAAAAAGGAATAAATAAATATAATTAAAAAAATTTTTTAAACTACATGGAGATTCCATCTCACACCCGAGAGGAGGGCCTCCACCCACAAACCAGGACACGACAGGTGGGCGAGGCTGTGGAGAAAAGGGGCTCTGCTCACTGCTGCTGAGATGCAGACTGGGGCCGCCCCTGTGGAGACTGTGCAGACAGTCCTTCAACAGACAGACATGGAGTCACCTCAGGACCCACAAGCCCACTCGGAGGCTTTATCCAGCGGACACTCAGACACTAATTAGAAGGGACACACGCAGCCCTGTGCTCACAGCTGCGTTATTCACAACAGACGGAAAGTGGATGCAGCCTTGATGTCCATCAGCAGATGACTGGATAAAGAAGTTATGGGACATAGACTCCTTGGAATATTACTCTGCTATCAAAAAGATGAGATTGTGTCCTTTGGGACAAAGTGGATGGAACTGGAGGTGATGATGCTTCTTGAAATAAGTAAAGAGATGAGAGACAACTTCCAGGTGGTTTCACTCATATGTGGAATCTAGAGATCTGATTCACATGAACTTGAAAAAAAGAAAGAAAGAAGCAAACTGTTTGCAACTCTGGTAATTCTCTCTGGGAGGTGGGAGGGCGGTGGCTGCGGTGCGGAAATACACCCTGTCATCTTACAGTCTCGTCACCTACTATTAGGCACAAATCTAAAAATGTTTTAAATAAGCAAACACACACCATGGGGAAGGTAAGTGAAGGAAAACTTCAAAGGTTCACAGCCCAAAACTGACTCACAAACACAGATCCTTAGTGGTCCGGGAGGTGGTGCAATGGATCAAGCACTGGACTCTCAACCACAATGTCTCAAGTTCAACCCCGAGCAGCACCTGTGCCAGCAGTGATGTCTGGTTCTTTCTCTCTTGCTGCCTAGCTTTCTCATGACTAAATAATTTTTTTAAAAAATCATGAAGCCATTTCCCAGCCTGAACCGACCGGGTGGGGTGGACTGCACCAAAGCAGAGGACTGTGGGTGGGGGGGGCAGAAGACGTAGAGTCTTGGTGCACGGGGGGGGGGGGGGTGGGGGTGGGTGGGAAAGGACCTCCGATGGCGTGAGAAGTGTTTCACAGGCAGCGGTCCCACCTGGGTGAGCACACACATCACAGTGCACAAGGACCTGGGCTGGAGCCCCTGCTCCCTACCTGCAGGGGGCGCACTTCACTAGCGGTAAAGCATGTCTGCAGGTGTCTCTCTCTCCCTATCTCCTCCTTCCCTCTCAATTTCTTTTTTTTTATTTAAAAATTTTTATTATCTTTATTTATTGGATAGAGACAGCCAGAAATCAAGAGGGTGATAGAGAAGGAGAGAGACAGAGAGACCCCTGCAGCATTGCTTCACCAGTTGCAAAGCTTTCCCCCTACAGGTGGGGGGGGGGGGCAGGGGCTCAAACCTGGGTCTTTGTGCATTGTAATGTGTGCGTTCAACCAGGCGCGCCACCACCCGGCCCCCCTTCCCTGTCAATTTCTCTCTGTAGGACAGATAATTTCTATCTGTAGGGGTAGAGTAGGGTAGGATTAAAAAAAAAAAAGGGGAAAAAATTGGTACTGGGAACAGTGAGCAGTGGATTCATAGTTCAGGCACTGAGCCCCAGTGATAACCCTGGTGGTGAAATACATATGGACATCCACACATCTCTATAACTATACATGCATGAAATCGTACCCATGTGTCAACAACTGTACTGGAAACCATTAACTCCCCCCCCAAAAAAAAGTGATGATTTTTTTTTTTTAAGTACGTGGAAACTGCTAGGTGTGTCTGAGAGAGCAGAGTGTGCCAGGGGAAGCCAGAAGGAGGCAGAAGTCGAGCTGTCTTACTCGTGAGGCTTCAGCGAGGGGACACAGGAGCGAGCCTGGGTTGGCCGGCCAGTGAAGCAAATCTCAGAGCTCGAGTGTGTGCCTGCCTGGCTGTGACACATGGCGGGCGGGGGGGTCGCTAAACAGAGATGCCTGGGTGAAGCGGGTTTAAGCGAAGTCTTGGCAGCACTGACAGTCTAGATCATGCAAGATGACTCAGCAGGGACAACTAGAAAGGCCCTAGGCCAGAGGACACCCATCTTCCTGTTCCTCTGATCCTGACAAGCAAAGAGAGGTTTCTGGAAAGCTGCTTTCTTCTTAGCCAAGAATAAGAACTCTGTGTTTCCCAGGAGGGATTCCTGTACTGGCCTCCATAAAGCCATCACCGGACAGTCTAGAAGCTTCCGCTTCGCACTTGGGATCATCTCTGGGCGGGAAAGAAGTATGGGGGCACAGAGTAGGCCAACCGATATTCATATCTGCTTTTTAAATTTTTATTTATTGATTAGACAGAAAGAAATTGAAAGGGGAGGGAGAGAGAGACAGAGAGACACCTGCAGTCCTGCTTCACCACTCGTGAAGTCTTCCCTGTTAGAGGCAGTAACTCTAGAATAGTTATAAGTATAGTTGCTTTTTGAGTTTGAGTTTTAAGAATAGTTTAAATATAGTTGCTTTTTGCCCTCCTGCCCAGTGAGGTGGGAAATTCCTTGCCCTTTTCCCCTCAACAGAACCTAAAAGGCCATCAATTATTTTAACAGACCCTGCATTGAACAGACCTCCTCATGACCTTTGCATAGGAATACTGTCACCAGGTAGTTCAAACAGATGGCCTGATGAATTACAAACAGATGGCCGGGTGGTCCCAACAAAGAGCAAAGGAATGTGGTGACCCCCTCCCACTTAGGCGGGGACCTATTGGTCTGGTGTGATGTTTAGAACTAGCCCATGCTTTATTCTGAATGGATCAGGCTATTGATAAGTTTGAAATGATTGGATATAGGCTAATAAGGTGATGTGTTCCCCCCTCCCTGAGTGGAGTCTGAATTCCTATAAATTGTGTGGTTTGAACCTTGTTCAGGGTCGAGCTTGGTAGACTAACACCAGTCACCATCTCGGCCCGGATTGCAATTCGTGAATAAACATCTTTTGCTTCCTTGCAGTGGATGGTGGTTTGATTTTGCTCTTTAACATTCCCCCTGTAGGTCGGGACCAGGGGCTTGCACTTGGGTCCTTGAGCACTGTAGTGTGTGTGCTTAACCAGGTGCGCCACTGCCTGGCCCCTTCAAACCTCTTTAGAGCAGCAGGCCTGCGAGAGTCGTCCACTTAGAGCGACAGCCTCTGCTGAAGCACTAGGGCCTAAGCTCCGTACATTTCACCAAAGCCACCCTCCTTCCCGCCAACCCCCAAAGTCATTGGCTTGTGCAGAGATATTAATCGGCCCCAGTCCTGGGCAGCTCTGCAGCTGGAAAGAGAGAGGGGAAGGAGGAATGATAGCAAGACCCCGCGGTTTCTGTCACATTGAGCCACCGCTAGCAGTGGCTGGCTGCAGCTCTGACTCAGCCAGGCAGTCAGGGAGGAAGCCTCGCTCCATCTGCTCAGAAGTGGCTGCCTGCCAGCTCTGCTCCTGGACACGGGATCCACCCCCACATCCACCACGCTCACCTCGGAGAAGCAGAAACCAAATCTGTCTCTTCATCTCTCCTCCTCTCCCCAAGGCCTGGCTCTAAGCTACAATTCCAGTGCAGAACAGAAAAGAGAAGCTACCACTCCAGTGCAGAAGAGAATAGGGGGCCAGGCAGTGGTGCACCCGGTTAAGCACACATAGGAAGAAGCACAAGGACCCTCACAAAGATCCAGGTTCAAGCCCCTGCCCCCCCACCTGCAGGGGGGAAGCTTTGCAAGTGGTGGAGCAGGGCTGCAGGTGTCTCTCTGTCTCTCTCCCTCTCTATCTCCCCACTCCCACTCAAGTTCTCTCTGTCTCTATTCAGTAATAAATAAATAATAAAACATATATAAATGTGAAAATACAGTTAAACGGGGACCAGGTGGTGGCGCACCTGATTGAGCACACTTGTTACAGTGCACAAGGATCTGGGTTCAAGTCCCCGGTCCCCACCTGCAGTGGGAAAGCTTTGCAAGTGGTGAAGCAGGGCTGCAGGTCTCTCTCTGTCTCTCCCTCTCTCTCTCTCTCTCTCCCCCTTACCTCTTGATTTCTGTCTGTCACTACCCAATAAATAAATAAAGATAATAAAAAAGAAAAAAGAAATAGTTTTAAAAAAAACAAAAAGAAAATAGTTAAACAAGAATCATAATTATGTGAAAATCTCTGCACACAGACAAGCATGGGAAGAGAACATAGAAAAGGTACAGAAAGCTGCTCTACTACTGCAAGGCTATGAGAGAAATGTTTTCTATTTTAAAATGGGTGAAAAAAGAGAAGGAAAAAAAACACTCTCTTCATCATGTTTGTCTCACACTTTCTTACCCAACTCAACTCCAAGCTTTGTGAAGACAGGACAAGGCCTCTGAGCCCAGCCTCTGAGCACCAGCTCCAGAGGAACAAGTCACAAGAGCATGAATGACAGGCACGACAGGCACGGCGAACCTCCACACACACACTCCCTCCTGAGAGGGGGCCATGGGTCATTCAAAACAGAGAGAAGACTCAGACCAGGCAGGCAGCACAGCAAAGTACAGGACTCACAGGCAGAAAGTCCCAGCTTGGATCCCCAAATCACCTGTGCCAGAGCAAGGGGCACTCTGCTCTAGGTCTCTCTCTCTCTCTTTCTTCCCTCTCTCTCTCTTTCCTCTCTCATTAAGGTAAAATAAATAAATAAAAAGCCATCCAGGAGGTGGCTCCGTAGCAGAGCAACTTCAATCCCCAGCATCACATGTGTCAGAATGATGCTCTGGTTCTCTCGCTTTCTCATTAATATTCAACAGAGAGATTAATCTTTAGGAATAATAATAATAATGGGGTGAGGGGGGAGTGTTCAGGTCTTGGAACATGACGGCAGAGGAGGACCTAGGTGGGGGATGAGAGTGTTAAGTAGAAAACGAAGAATGTGGGGCCGGGCAGTGTTGCCCCTGGTTGAGCACACACATTACAGTGCACAAGGACCAGGGTTCAAGCCCCCAGTCCCCACCTGCAGGGAGAAAGCCTTGCAAGTGGTGAGGCAGGACTGCAGGTGTCTCTCTGTCTCTCTTCTCTGTATCACCCCCTTCCCCTCTCAATTTCTGGCTGTCTCTATCCAATAAATAAATAAAGATAATAAAAGAAGAAAACTGAGGAATGTTACACACGTACCAGCAACTGTATTTTACTGTAAACTATTAATCCTCCCAGTAAAGAGAAATAAAAATAAGGAGGAGAAGGAGAAGAGGAAGAAGTAGAAGAATAGGAAAGAGGAGGAGGAGGAGGCAGAGGAGGCGGAGGAGGATGGTGACTCTTCTCTCTATAACTATCCCTAAGTTCCACCTCTGGGCTAAAACTAGTCATTCACTGGAGAAACTCCCAGAGATCTCTCTCCACTCAGGTCACTCACTGCCCTGTCTTTGCTCCTGAAGGAATCCAGGAAAGACAGAGTCCTGGGAAGTGGAGGAGGCAAAAGGATAGTCCCAGGATTGTCTGGGGACACAAAGAAGAAATAAGACATTCATATCCTTCCCCTCTCCAAATTCACTGCCCTTTGGCTTCCAGAATCTTCTATGTAACTGTGTCTGGAGTTAAAAAGAGGTATTGTGAGAGGGGCTGGCTATGTGTAAAGAAGAAAGGAGGACAGAAAAGAAAACAGCTCAGCTGGGAGCACCCTCCAGGGTGCTGGCTGAGAAGCGAACTTCCAGGCAGCGGGGAGATTAAGACGCTCTGGAAGAGCCTAGCTTTGCCGTGCAAACTCCCTTCCCTGACAACTAAAGCCAGCCCGAGCTCTCTCCAAGACCCCAAAAGGGCTCCAAGTCGCAGAAGTATTATGAGCATTAACGAAAACGCTCGGGGAAGGGAGACAATCTTGAAGTTATTTTTCAACCAACCTCCGCAGCACCTGTCACATGCCATGCGGGCTCTTTGCAACTGCAACCTTTTTTTTTTTTAACTTCGTCCATGGTGTTTTGAGGCAAAAAGCCTCTTAATTGACTGGTGAGGCACTTAGAAAGGAGTTTAGCTGCAGAGAGGAGAAGAAGGGCTGAGAAAGAGCAGATGGGGGAACAGATCAAGAAAAATCTAGGCTCTTCGTGGAGGCGGGGCTACAAGCAGCAGCAGATCTGTTTCTCTCCTCTCCTCTCCTCTCCACTCCTCTCCCAGATCAACTAGGAATACCAAAGGAGACCACCTGGGACTGAAACAAGACAGGACTAGAATGACTACAGGAACCCACCAAATCACCGGTGAGTGCAAACACATGGCTGGTGACAGAGAGAAGCCTAGGGAGAGACTAAGTGGCTGGTAACAGTCCGACGCTCTATCGGTTGAGACACCACCTTAGTCTGTCCACCAACAAGGGGACAGCTGAAGGGAGGAGAGGACTCCCCGGAGACTCACCAAGTGCAACTCTGAGTCTCCATTGCTACTGCCCTCAGAATCTGGAGCAGCGGCAGGGAGGGACACCCGGGGACAGAGATCTAACCAGGAAACTCAGGAGAAGACCTATACCTCGGTGGCATAGCTGTGGGGCTGTGAAAGTCTCTTTGCATAACCACTGGACTATCTCTGCCACACCCTGCCTTATCTCTTGGTTAGGAGTCAGTGATTAAGTTAGAAGCCCTCAGGCTCCCACAGCCTACAGAGAAGAAAAAAAAGAGGCTTTTAAATCACTGAGCTCCAACTCAGGGATTAAAATACTATTGAAACAACTGTTAACTTCCTTAACTGTGAACCCTTTAATTACCTTACTTAGACACAAGTCAATCCAGGAAATAGTGATCAGTAATTTGAAAATGACTGAGAGGGAATTCATAACACAATATATAAAATGGGTAACCAACAAGAAGAAATATTGGAGAAACTAATCAGGACAACAGTCCAGCTAAAAGCCCCCCAAAGGGTGAAGCAAAAAATAACGAGTTCAACATCCAAACATTAGCTAAGGAAATAATCACAGGAGTTAGTAAAGAGTTTGAAAGAATTATAATCAGAAATACAGGAACAACAAATGAGACTCTGGAAGAAAACACTAACTATCTCAAGGTTATTAGAGAGCTGAAAGCTGAAATAGCTGAGCTAAGAACACAACTAGCTGAACAAGCTAAAACAGTATCAGAACAGGGAAACAAAATAGATGAACTCCAGAAAACAGTAGAGGGCAGAGAGAATAGAATCAATGAGGCTGAAGACAGAATTAGCAAGATCGAGGACGAATTAGAGACAACTAAAAAAGAAGTAAGAGATCTCAAAAAGAGATTAAGAGATTCTGAAAACAACAACAGAGTCCTATGGGATGACTTCAAAAGAAACAATACACGCATTATTGGCTTACCAGAGGAAGAAAGAGAGGGAGAAGAAGAAAGCATTCTTCAGGCCATAATAGCTGAAAACTTCTCTAGTCTAGACAACATCAAAGACATAAAGATTCAAGAAGCCCAGAGGGTCCCAAACAGAATTAACCCAGACCTAAAGACACCAAGACACATCATATTTAGAATGGAAAGGAATAAGGATAAAGAAAGGATCCTAAAGGCTGCAAGAGAAAAACAAAGAGTCGCCTACAGAGGAAAACCCATAAGATTAGCAGCAGACTTCTCCATACAAACACTACAGGCCAGAAGAGAATGGCAAGATATCTATCGAGTGCTCAATGAGAAAGGCTTTCAGCCAAGAATACTATATCCTGCTAGACTGTCATTCAGACTAGATGGAGGCACCAAAACCTTCTCAGACAAGCAACAGTTGAAGGAATCAACTATCACCAAGCCTGCCCTGAAAGAAGTTCTGAAAGGTCTTCTATAAACAGTCAGACCATCATAAATAGGACATATATCAGAACAGTCTAAAACTCTACAAGAATGGCGTTAAAATATCTTCAATCTTTGATATCAATAAATGTCAATGGCCTGAATTCACCTATTAAAAGACACAGAGTAGGAAGATAGATCAGAAAATACAACCCAACAATATGTTGTCTACAGGAAACCCACCTAACTCAACAAGACAAACACAGACTTAAAGTGAAAGGATGGAAAACTATCATACAAGTCAATGGCCCACACAAAAGGGCAGGAACAGCTATTCTCATATCTGACACAATAGACTTCAAAATAGATAAGATTAAAAAAGATAGGAATGGACACTATTTAATGCTCAGAGGATCAGTCAATCAAAAGGACTTAACAATTATTAACATCTATGCACCCAATGAGAAGCCATCAAAATACATCAAACGTCTACTGAAAGAGCTACAGCAATATATTAACAGCAACACAGTCATAGTAGGGGACTTCAACACCCCACTCTCTCAACTTGACAGATCATCCAGGCAGAAAATCAATAAAGACATAAGGGAGCTAAATGAAGAGATAGATAAACTAGAACTATTGGACATTTTCAGAGTCATTCATCCCAAGAAACTAGAATACACATTTTACTCAAATCCACATGGATCATTCTCAAGGATGGACCATATGTTAGGCCACAAAGACAGCATCAGCAAATTCAAGAGAATTGAAATCATCCCAAGCATCTTCTCAGACCACAGTGGAATTAAACTAACACTTAACAATCAACAAAAGATTAGTAATAGTCCCAAAATGTGGAAGCTCAACAGTACACTTCTTAACAACCTCTGGGTCAAAAAGGAAATCAAGGAAGAAATCAAAATGTTTAGAGAGTTTAATGAAAATGAAGACACAAGCTATCAAAATATTTGGGACACAGCTAAGGCAGTACTGAGAGGGAAGTTCATAGCTATACAAGCACACATTAGGAAACAAGAAAAAGCACAAATAAACAGCCTGATTGCACATCTTAAAGACCTAGAAGAAGAACAACAAAGGAATCCTAAAGCAACCAGAAGGACAGAAATCACTAAAGTTAGGGCAGAAATCAATAACATCGAGGATAAGAAAACCATACAAAAGATCAACAAAAGTAAATGTTGGTTCTTCGAAAGAGTAAACAAAATTGACAAACCTTTAGCCAGACTCACAAAAGAAAAATCTAAATTTGGGGAGTCGGGTGGTGATGCACTCGGTTGAGCAAACGTGTTGTCACGTGCAAGGACCCAGGTTCAAGCCCCCCACTTGCCACTTTCAGGGAGCCAGGGGTGTGGTGAAGCAGGTCTGCAGGTGTCTCTCCCTCTCTACCTTGCATTCCCGTCTCTGTCCTAATAAAAAGAAAGGGGGGGGAGGAAAAAATGGCCACCAAGAGTGATGGATTTGCAGTGCCATCACCAAGCCTTAGCAAAAACTATGGTGGTAATAAAAAAATTACATTTGGACTTAATTTCTTTTTTTTTTTATTATCTGTTTTTTTTTATATTTTATTTATTTACTTATTGGATAGAGGTAGAGAGAAATTGAGAGGGATTGGGAAAGAGACAGAGAGGCACCTGCAGCCCTGCTTCATCACTCGAAAAGCTTTCCCTCTGCATGTAGGGACCGGGGGCTCAAACCTGAATCCTCGTGTACTGTAATATGAGCGTTTAACCAGGTGCACCACCGCCTCACCTGCAAAATAATGATTTTTTTACTTAAAAAGAAAGAGAAGGGAAACGAGAAATCTCATTTGGCGGCAGCTCTACCCGGTTCAGGGCACAGCCGTGAGGACGCACAGCTGAGTCCTGGTTTGCTGATCGAACAAGGAAATGACAACAGTTTACCCCACAGCTTAAGGTGACACCAGTTTACCTCATAGCTAAGGTGGCAATCGAATGAGAAGATACCTGGGAGCCATATCTGGTTAAGTGAACATATTATCACATGTAAGGACCCAGGTTTAGGGAGTCGGGCGGTAGCACAGCGGGTTAAGCACACATGGCACAAAGCACAAGGACCGGTATAAGCATCCCGGTTCAAGACCCCAGCTCCCCACCTGCAGGGGGAGTCACTTCACAAGCAGTGAAGCAGGTCTGCAAGTGTCTGTCTCTCTTCCTCTCTATCTCCCCCTTCCCTCTCAATTTCTCTCTGTCTCTATCCAATAACAAATAAATTTAAAAAATTAAAAATAAATTTTAAAAAAAAGGACCTGGGTCCAAGCCCCTGCTCCCCATCTGCTGGGGGATGCTTCATGAATAGTGAAGCAGATTCACAAATATCTCCCCTCCCTTCGCAATTTCTCTCTTTCCTGTCCTATCAAGTATAACAGAAAGAGAAAAAAAATGGCCTCCAAGGCACCGAGCCCCAGGGATAACCCTGGAGGCAAGAAAGGAAGGAAAGAAGGAAAGAAGGAAGGAAGGAAGGAAGGAAGGAAGGAAGGAAGGAAGGAAGGAAGGAAGGAGAGAGAAACTTACAAGTAAAAAAATATACAATAAATCACACCTTGACTTAAATCGATGACTTTATCATAGAATCACAAGAGCTACCGTTCCCTCTCAAAGTAGAGGAAATTTTATTTATTTATTTATTTATTTATTTATTTTTACCAGAGCCCAGCTCAGCTCTGGCTTATGGTGGTATAGGGGATTGAACCTGGGACCTTTGGTGCCTCAGTCATGAAAGTCTCTTTGCAGAACCATTATACTAGATACCCCTGCCCTATTTTTATGTATATTTTTATGTATACTTTTTATGTATAATTGTATGTATAATTGTATGTATAATGTCAATGAACCCCGGTCAATGTGTTCATTCGGATAGAGAGACAGAGATGGAGAGAGAGGCCACAACACAAAGCTTCTCCCAGCACCACGGCCCCACCCATGTGGTGCCTGGCCTCACAGCTGGCTCACTGTATGCAGTGTGTGCCCCACCAGCCAGCACGTTCCCTCTCTAGCACCAAGCTGAGTACATTTTTTTCTGTTTTGGGTTTTTTTTTTTTTACTATTTTATTTTGCCTCCAGGGTTATCGCTGGGGCTCGGTGCCTGCACTACACACCCACAGCTCCTGGAGGCCACCCTTTCCCCTTTGTTGCCCTTGTTGTTTAGTTGTTGTTGTTATTACTGTCATTGTTAGGACAGAGAGAAATAGAGAGAGGAGAGGAAGACAGAGAGGGGGAGAGAAAGACAGACACCTGCAGAGCTGCTTCACCTCCTGTAAAGCTTCCCCCTGTGGGTGGGGAGCGAGGGGCTGGAGCAGGGGGGCTGGAACCGGGATCCCACACCAGTACTTGCGCTTCGCGCCATGTGCGCTTAATCCACTGTGCCACCGTGCGGCCCCCGCTGAGTACAATTTTCTGACAACATCTGGTCACGTAAATCACCTAGAAGTGACAGGAAAAATCAATCCTTCCCTCTCTTCAAAGTCAACAGAGTTTATTCTTTCAAAAAGCAGAATCTTGGCGTAGGCAGGTAGCGGTAAAGAATGATTCACCTCTTCCCCCATCTTTGTGCAGAAATGCCAGGAATCTTGGCTTACCGCTAGGTAATGCTTCTGTTTTCCACACACTTCTCCGAAAATGCGAAACCGTGTGGAGAAGGGTGGCCAGCTACCATTAGCTGAAAATCCAAGTGAGGAGACCAGAAATGCCTAAAGCAATTCGGCCTCCAAGGCTCAGGGACTTCCAGATTCCAGATTCTCAGCCTCCAGGATCACCAAACCAAACCAAACCCCGAGTTTCGGCAGCTTGTACCAAGAAATAAGACCTCGTGCCCTGATTCCGTTTCAAAAAATACGTTTACCTCTGAAAACACATTCCAGGGCATAGCACAAAGGTTCCTGTGTTGCAGAAAGAAAGGTGCCAGTGAGCAGAGAAGGGCAAGAAAAACAAAATGAAATGAAGGGAAATTCACCACCTCTGCAGGTCTAGCCAGAATGAGCGGCCCTGGAACTAGGGAAATTCTATCTTCTCCTCCAAACTCTTAAGTAGCTAGAAAAACTCCCCAGGCCAAATCTTAAAATACTTAAGAGGACATTAAGTGCCAGGGATTCTTCCTCTTCTCCACCTCATGCTCACCTGTTGCTACAGTTTAATTCATATAAATTTAAGTGTGTGTGTGTGTGTGTGTGTGTGTATGTGTGTGTGTGTAGCAGTGTAGTCTAACCTCACGGCAATCCCACGCAGTAGAGCAAGTATGACAACCTCAGATTTTAAGGGTAGGGACAGTGACATGCAGCCAAGAACAGCACCTGACTGTGGCTTGATATAACCCAGACCTCCTGACTCCAAGCCCACCAAGTTTCCCAGAACCATCACGCTCTGAGGCTCTGTGCTCTGCAGAGACGATAAATACCAGCCCAACCTTCCTGCCATCGAAGTACTACATACATACAGGGGTCTTGTCAGATTCTAGCAGTGTCTGCAAGGGATTCCTGAGGCAGCAGGCAGGTGAGGGCACTGAGTCAAATATCTGAGGAAACAAATAAGTTTCTTGAATGGCCGGGAAGGGAGTCTGACAGTCTTCAGTCGCCTGAGACACATTTCCAATTAGTTTAGCTAACCACCTAGTTCTTATTTATTTATTTTTTAATCTATGTCTTATTTTGGATAGAGACAGAGAGAAGCTGTGAGGGAAGAAGGAGATAGAAAGGGAGAGAGTGCAAGGACCAGCGTAAGGATCCCGGTTCAAGCCCCAGGCTCCCCACCTGCGAGGGAGTCGCTTCACAGGTGGTGAAGCAGGTCTGCAGGTGTCTATCTTTCTCTCCCCTCTCTGTCTTCCCTTCTCTCTCCATTTCTCTCTGTCCTATCCAACAACGATGACATCAATAACAACAACAATAATAACTATAATAATAACAACAATAAAAAACAATAAGGGCAATAAAACGGAATAAATAACATTTAAAATAATAATAATAATAATAATTTTAAAAGAAAGGGAGAGAGAGGAGCCGGGTGGTGGCGCACGTGCTTAAGTGCATGTATTGCTATGCACAAAGACCCAGGTTCAAGTCCCTGGTCCCCACCGGCAGGGGGGAAGCTTCATGAGTGGTGAAGCAGGGCTGCAAATGTCACTCTCTCCCTCTCCCTACCTTCCTCTCCTTCTCAATTTCTCTCTGTTCTATCAAATAAGATAAAGTTTAAAAAATATTTCTTTAAAGATTGAGGGAGAGGGAGTTGGGGAGTAGCGCAGTGGGTTAAGCATACGTGGCTTGAAGCTCAAGAACCAGCGTGAGAATCCCGATTCGAGCCCCCAGATCCCCACCTGCAGGGAAGTCTCCTCACAAGCAGTGAAGCAGGTCTGCAGGTGTCTTCTCTGTCTTCACCTCCTGTCTCCATGTCTCTCTGTCCTATCCAACAACAATGACATCAGTAACAACAACAATAATAACTACAACAATAAAACAAGGGCAACAAAAGGGAGGAAGCAAATTAAAAATATAAAATAAATAAAAAGAATAGATTAAAAAAAAAAAAAGTAAGAGAGAAAGGAGCCAGATGGTGGTGCACCTGGTTGGGCGTGCATGGACCCAGGGCGGAGCCCCTGGTCCCCATGTGCAGGAGGAAAGCTTCACAAGTAGTGAAGCAGGGCTGCAGGTGTCTCTCTGTCTCTCTCCCTCTCTATCACCCCTTCCCCCTCTCAATTTCTAGCTATCTCTATCCAATAAAGATAATTTTTTTAAAAAATTAAGAAAGGGAAAGGGAGAGAGAGAAACAGACCTCCAGCCCCGCTTCACCACTCCTGAAGCTTCCCCCCGCAGGTGGGTATCAGGGGCTTGAACCCGGGTCCGTGCACATGGTGACAGTGCATTCAACCACTTGCACCACTATTTGGCCCTAACCACCTAGTTTTTGTGTTTTGTGTTTTGTGTTTTTTTTACTATCTTTATTTATTTATTGGCTAGAGACAGCCAGAAATCGAGACGGAAGGGGGATAGAAAGGAAGAGAGACAGAGACACCTGAGCATAGCTTCACTGCTTGTGAAGTTTTCCCCTTCAGGTGGGGACCGGGGACTCGAACCTGGGTCCTTGCGTGTTGTAACATGTGCGCTCAACCAGGTGCACCACCACCCGGTCGCCCCTAACCACCTAGCTCTTTCTGCAGCTTGGTCTAGGAAGCCCACAGTTATTAAAAACAAACAAACACCACCAAATCAGAGCAGTGGGGAAATACTCAGTTGGTGGCCACGGGGTTTGCATCCCTGAGGCTCCCAGTTCAGTCGCCAGTACCACATGAACTGAAGTAGCACTCTGGTTTCTCTCTCTCTCTTTCGCATGTGAAACACTCTCTAACCACATGAAAGAAATAAAAGGGCCGGGGAAAATAGCATCATGGTTCTGCAAACAGACTCTCATGCTCGAAGCTCCAAGGTCCCAGGTTCAATCCCGGCACCACTATCAGAGTTGAGCAGGGCTCTGACAGAAATAAATAAATATATATATATATATATATATGAATGAATAAATACTAATAATGAAAATGAAATAAAATACATCTCAAAAACAAATAAAATAAAAGACTCCCGATCCAAAGCAAAGACCTGGGAGGGACCTAGTACTGATTCTCGGGTCATATGTTTAGGGAATCTTCCACTCCCTGGACACTGAATTACTTCCTGTGTCAAAGAAGAACAATCTTAACGACTGCCCCGCGGTGTCGAAGGTTAAATAAGACAATGCATGTGACAGCACTCGAAAGACAGACAATCCACAAATACGTCTTCTCAGGAACAGTTCCCCGGAGATTGTTTCAAAACAATGGGAAGCAATGTTTTCTAAACTCTGCCAAATAAACGGTTCCAATCAAAGGTTTTCTCCTGTTATTCAGATTTATTTGCAACATCATGAAACCTGCCTGCCAATGGTTGCACTTGACTCGGAGGCTCCTATAAATATGAGGAGTAAGCTGTCGTCTCAAAGCTGCTAAGAGAATCTGGCTGTCCAGGTGGACCGCTTAGAGAGCATCACTCACGGGCCAACTACGACGGCAGCCAGTAAGAATCCTTTCAGAGAGATTTATTTAATCTTCTCTTTACAGGGGAAGAAGTCAAAGTGCAGGGGAGCCAGGCAGCAACACACCTGATGAAGCACACATATTAACAAACTCAAGGATGCAGGTTCAAGCCCCGGATCCCCATCTGCTGGGAGTTGCTTCACAAGTGATGAAGCAGGTCTTCAGGTGTCTGTCTTTCTCTTTCCCTCTCTATCTCCCCCTCCTCTCTCAATTTCCCTCTGCCCTATCCAGTAAAAATCAGAAAGGAGGGGGGGTGGTTGGTAGCACAGCAGGTTAAGCACACGTGGTGCCAAGTGCAAGGACCAGCTCAAGGATCCCAGTTCAAGCCCCCGGCTCCCCACCTGCAGGGGAGTCGCTTCACAGGCGGTGAAGCAGGTCTGCAGGTGTCTATCTTTCTCTCCCTCTCTCTGTCTTCCCCTCTTCTCTCCATTTCTCTCTGTCCTATCCAAAAATGATGACGTCAATAACAACAACAATTAAAAAGTGGGGGGCAACAAAAGGGGAAAAAATCAGGAAGGAAGGAAGGAAGGAAGGAAGGAAGGAAGGAAGGAAGGAAGGAAAAATGGCAGCTAGGAGTGGTGGATTCATAGTGCTGACACTGAGCCCCAGTAATAACTCTGGTGGCAGAAAATAAATAAATAAATAAATAAATAAATAAATAAATAAATAAATGGAAGGAAGGAAGGACGGAAGAGGGGTTGGGCAGTGGCGCACCGGGTTAAACACACATAGTAAGAAGCACAAGGACCTACTCAAGGATCCCAGTTCCAGCCCCCAGCTCCTCACCTGCAGGAAAGACGCTTCACAAGCAGTGAAGCAGATCTGCAGGTGTCTCTGTCTCCCTCCCTATCTTCCCATCCTCTCTCAATTTTCTCTCTGTCCTATCCAATAAAATGGAAGGGGAAAAAAAAAAAAAAAAAAAAAGGCCAACCAGACCAGTGGATTCATAATGCCAGCACTGAGCCACAGGCAAGAAAAAAAAAAAAAAAAAAAAGAAAGAAAAAAGAAAGAAAGAAAGAAAGAAAGAAAGAGAAACAAAGAAAGAAAAAGAGAGGAAACCAAAGGTCAAAGAGAATAGAAAATCAACTAAGGTCAGACATATGTCTGTGCTACCCAGCAGACAACAAGGTCTTTTGTGGCAAAGGAGAAACTTGGAACATTGGGGTCTGCGGAATGACATGGGCTCGGAGCTGAATTGCTAGGGTTCAATCCACGGTGAGCCTTACTTTCCTCATTTGTAAAATTAGCTGAGGGGGGCTGGAAGGTGGCACACCCAGTTGAGCGCACAAGTTACTACGCACAAGGACCTGGGTTCGAGCCCCCACTCTCCATCTGCGGGGGGGGGGGGATGTTTCACAAGTGGTGAAGCAGATCTGCAGGTGCCTCTGTCTCTCACCCTCTTTAGTTTCCCTTCCCCTCTCAACTTCTCTCTGTCCTATCAAATCAAATAAATTGTTTAAAAAGGCCACTGGACTGGTGCAGGAAGCAAGCTTTAACAATAAGCCTGGTAGGGAGTCGGGCTGTAGCGCAGCGGGTTAAGCGCAGGTGGCGCAAAGCGCAAGGACCGGCATAAGGATCCCGGTTCGAACCCCGGCTCCCCACCTGCAGGGGAGTCGCTTCACAGGCGGTGAGGCAGGTCTGCAGGTGTCTATCTTTCTCTCCCCCTCTCTGTCTTCCCCTCCTCTCTCCATTTCTCTCTGTCCTATCCAACAACGACGACAACAACAGTAATAACTACAACAATAAAACAACAAGGGCAACAAAAGGTAATAAATAAATAAAATAAAATAAAAAAAAAAAAACAATAAGCCTGGTGGCAAAGATAAAAATAAAACAGATTTAAATTAGATGAATAGTAGTAATCTATTTCATAATCAATACTGAAATGAATAAAGAAGCAACTTAAAGTAGTGCCTACCTGTCTACTATAATATACCAAACACACTAGATTTTTGCCCTCATGTCTCTCCAAAAGTTGACCCGAACTTCTCTTCCTCTTCCCCTGGCCCTGCAGCCTTTATGTCAGCTAGTCTGCGTCTCCTTGTCTCCTCAGGACACAGTTTCCTCACCACTGTTCTGCACTGCCTCTTCCTCTTCCCTTCAGCTGAGATGCCTTCTCTCCAGTCATCTAAGTCTGGCCCAGACATGCTCTGCTGCAAAACACCGTGACCTCACCCATGGTGATCTCTTCCCTCCCTGGAAAACACTCAACACTGACCAAAAAAAAAAAAAAAAATCACTAGGCTTCTCGAGGTCTCTGATGCTAAATGATTTAGCCCAAGCCACTTATTTCTGACACAGATATTGGGGTTTACAGAGTGAAATGATCTATGTAAAAGTCTGTGTGTTGGCAGAGTTAAGACCTGACTCTGGAAGCTGTCGGTGCTGGCAGCGCCACTCCACGAAGCTATCCTAATTTTTGTCTGCCTTGAGATTCCATACAGAGTCTCAAAACTGAAAGCACATCTTCCCTATTTATCCAGTTCCACTGGTTTTGTAGCTTCTGTGGCAACTAGCAGGCTGGAGTGAGTGAGTAGCTGTTTGCTGCCTGACTAGCTCAGTCTTTCGCTGGGCCTTTTATTCCTGTGATCAAGATGCTAGTGGAGGCTGTGACAGTTTTAGAGTTTAAATTCTCACATCACCTCTTCCAGGATTGACAGAAACCAAAGAAGGAAATGTATCCAGAACCAACCCTACACCTGCAAGGGAGTGCAGCAGAGGGAAGGCTCACTGTGTTATGGGAACCTTAGAGTGTGCGAGAAACCCTACACCTGCAAGGGAGTGCAGCAGAGGGAAGGCTCATTGTGTTACGGGAACCTTAGAGTGTGCGAGAAAGTGCACTGTCAGAAGGACTGTCACTGTCATGAATATCAGGAACATCCAAGGATTCAAACCCACACACACACACACACAAAAAAAAAAAAAGCCTTCAATTTTCTCCCGCAAAGCCCACCCAAGTCTCTTTACCCAGGATTAAGTTATTGTATAAAGTAGCTAAGACCAGGGGCTGGCCGGGTGGGGGTACACCTGGTTGAGAGCACATGGTACAGTGCACCAGGAACCAGGTTTGAGACCCTGGTCCCCACCTGCCAGAAAAGCTTTGTGAGTGGTGAAGCAGGGCTGCAGGTGTCTCTCTGTCTCTCTTCCTTTCTATCTCCCCCTTCCCTCTCAATTTCTGACTGTCTCCACCAATAAATAAATAAAGATATAAAATGTAATTTATTTATTTTTTAAATTAAATATTTTTTAGTTTCCATTTGGTTGCCCTTGTTGTCTTTTTATTGTTGTTCTAGTTATTATTGTTGTTGTTATTGATGTCGTCGTTGTTGGAGAGGACAGAGAGAAATGGAGAGAGGAGGGGAAGACAGAAAAGGGGACAGAAAGAGAGACACCTGCAGACCTGCTTCACTGCTTGTGAAGTGACTCTCCTGCAGGCAGGGAGCCAGGGGCTGGAACCAGGATCCTTATGCCGGTCCTTGCGCTTTACACCACATGCGCTTAACCTGCTGCGCTACAGCCCGACTCCCTAAAAGAGTAATTTAAAGTTGCTAGACCCTAAAGGGAGAAACAAGAGACTGACATAGATGGGTCCACATAGCGCAGCAGCAAACACAATTCTGGTTTAAATGAAAGAAGAGGCACTGAATAGATGCTGTCTATCATGATCTCGAAGGTTCTGACGCCCTTGGCTGGAAACATGGCAATCTCCCTTGGCTCAATCTCCGGACACACATGTGCTGTTCATGTATATCCGCACACACAAATAGCACACCTTTCCATATGTGACACATATTGTACTTTATATGTGTGTTCTTTCAATAGGAACAATTGGATATTTAAAGAAAAAATATAACGAAGTTGCTAAGATCCTTGAAACAATAAACAGGCAAAAGTGGTGGTAGCTCAACAATTTGTTTGGCTTCGTATGTTAACTCTCTTTTCAATCACCAGGTTCCAGATGCCACCAGGCTTCCCTGGATTGAAGACCCCACCAATGTGTCCTGGAGCTCAGCTTCCCCAGAGACACACCCTACTAGGCAAAGAGAGAGGCAGACTGGGAGTATGGACCGACCAGTCAACGCCCATGTTCAGTGGGGAAGCAATTACAGAAGCCAGACCTTCTACCTTCTGCAACCCTCAATGACCCTGGGTCCATGCTCCCAGAGGGATAGAGAATGGGAAAGCTATCAGGGGAGGGGGTGGGATATGGAGATTGGGTGGTGGGAATTGTGTGGAGTTGTACCCCTCCTACCCTATGGTTTTGTTAATTAATCCTTTCTTAAATAAAAAAACATTTTTTAAAAAAGATTTTAAAAAATAATAAAAAATAAAAAAAAGTGGTGGTAGATAACATAATGGTTATGCAAAGAGACTCTCAAGCCTGAGGCTTTGAAGTCCCAGGTTCAATCCCCCACACTACCATGAGCCAGAGCAGATCAAAGTTCTGGTTAAAAAGAGAAAAGAGAGGAGTCAGGCGGTAGTCCAGCGGGTTAAGTGTACATGGCGTGAAGCTCAAGGAATGGCTTAAGGATCCCAGTTCGAGCCCCCAGGTCCCCACCTGTAGGGAAGTCACTTCACAGGCGCCTTTCTCTCCCCCTCTCTGTGTCTTTCTCTCCCCCCCTCTGTCTTCCCCTCCTCTCTCCATTTCTCTCTGTCCTATCCAACAACGACGACATCAATAACAACATTAACTACAACAACATAAAAAACAACAAGGGCAAAAGGGGAAATAAATAAATATTAAAAAAAATAAAAGAGAGAGGGAGGAAGAGAGAGCGAGAGAAACGGGCAAGATGTATCCTCAAAGGGAAGTGAGTATTGCCGTGCTTGGAGGAAATAAAATGAAGCAGGATCCTCAACAGACAGATGGAAAGAAACCCTAAAGTCTGAGGAGAGGAAAGCGGACAAAGCCCCCTCAGTGCCTGGACCGGGAGGAGGAGGAAAGAACGGCAGCCGGGGCCCAGACGGAGCCTGCAGGTGGTCCCAGCGCACAGTGGACAGGCAGTCCTGAGAGGCAAAGCAGCGCAGCAGGGGCCCCCCAGGCTCACGGGGTGGAGCTAACGCTACTGGAGTAGCCTTCCGCAACGTCAGAAAGACGTCCTCATCTACTGCTTCATGCCCATCATGTTGGTTCAAGCCCCTGGTCCCCACCTACAAGGGGAAAGCTTCATGAGTAGTAAAGCAGGGTTGCAGGTGTCTCTCTGTCTCTCTCCCTCTCTGTCTACCCCTCCCTTCTCAATTTCTGTCTGTCTCTATCCAGTAATTAATAAATAAATAAAGTAATTTGTTGTCTCCAGGGTTATCGCTGGGGCTCAGTGCCTGCACTATGAATCCACTGCTCCTGGAGGCCATTTTTTCCATTTTTATTGGATAGGACAGAGAAAAATTGAGAAAGGAGGGGGAGACAGAGGAAGAGAGAAAAAGACTCCTGCAGACCTGCTTCACCCCTGCAGGTAGGAAACTGGGGACCCAGACTGGGATCCTTGTTAGACTCCTTGCACTTAGTACTATGTGCACTTAACCTGGTTCGCCACCACCCAGACCCAATACATATTTTTTTAAAAAGAAGTAGAAGGGGTAGCGCAGCGGGTTAAGCGCACGTGATGCAAAGCATAAGGATCGGCCCAAGGATCCTGGTTCGAACCCCGGTTCCCCACCTGCAGGGGAGTCGCTTCACAGGCTGTGAAGCAGGTCTGCAGGTATCTGTCTTTCTCTCCCCCTCTCTGTCTTCCCCTCCTCTCTCCATTTCTCTGTCCTAGCCAACAATGACGACATCTACAACAACAATAAAAACAACAAGGGCAACAAAAGGGAAATAAATAAATAAATATTTTTTGAAAATTTAAAAAAGCAGGAAGAGGAGGAGGAGAAGAAATGGTGGTAGTGGCAGCGGCAGCAGCGAGGGTGTTACAGTTTCTGACAGTGATCAGACGGAAAGGTTAAGTGGAGCCACGATTTAGAAGAGCCAACAACTGAACTGAGTGTTGGAGATGGCCTAGAACAGTCCAAGAGAGCTGGCTTCTCTAGCAGCAGGAGGATTTCAGTAAGGGCCCAGGGCCACCTGGATTTAACCAGACAGCCAGTATAATCCATGGAGGCCTGGGAAGAGGAAGCCGGCCCTCCATCTTTCTGCTTGCCTCAGCTCTGCTGACAGCTGCCACCTGCCAGACAATGCCCCCAGCACTGTGGGCTGAGACAGCTCTCATTCAGACCTCATCCCTAAAGACTCAGGATCCGGACCACTTGAAACTTGATAATTAAATGAACTTGTAAGCCACAGAGAAGAAGTAAGAGTGAAAATAGTCTCAAGCTTAGATCTGCATTTGAAAAGACAAGTGATAATAATAATAATAATAATAATAATAAAAATAGCAGGTGCTGGGGCTCACATGGAGTGGCTCCAGCCAGGAAGGTAAGCTTACCGGTTCCCCCTCACTAGCTCGAGGGCTCAATGATATAGACAAGAGACACCAGGGAGAATTCTGGTACGAACACTCTATTTATTCAGGGGTGGGCTTGGGTATATATAGAAAATTAAACAAAGAACATTTTTCAAATATGTCAGAAATTACAGCTTTCTTAAAGGTCAGCTTGCCCCTATGGTAGGGGGCTGGTGTGACAGGAATTGATGCAGATACATAAAGGTCAAGATAATTAGTCTCCTGATGCAGGCATTTAATTACCCAGAGGCTTTTGAGAGGAGAATAGGGTTAAACCGGTTAAGGTGAGACAGAGAGAAGATAAACAAGGCTTGATGTAAATTAGGGACATCAAAAGGCACTGTTAGGAGTGTGTGATAAGGTGTGTTCTCCTTTGTGATCAGAAGGTGAGGTGAACTTTGAGTAAATGAACCTTAAAGCAGGCAGCCATGAGGCCTGCTGCTAGCAGGGAGAAACTGTGAGATTTCTGTGAGGTTTGAGCATCTAACAAGGGGAAACTGAGTCTAGGAGACTTTTCCCTCTTGGCGCATCTCTGTATGGAGAGAGGCTAACAAGTGGGGAGTCTTTCCAGACCTCCATCCAAGGATGGGGGGAGTTTTCCCTAAGCTCCACCAAGCTTTCACATAGTCCCACAAGCAGGCATGGGCTGGATAGCATAATGGTTCTGCAAAGAGACTCTCATGCCTGAAGCTCCAAAGTCCCAGGTTCAATCCTCCCACACCACCATAAGCCAGAGCTGAGCAGTGCTCTGGTTAAAAAATAATAATAAATTAAAATTTTAAATTAAAATAAATAAATAACCAATGGAAGGGGGGAAGGAGGCAACATCATTGCATCAGTAAACAGCATCCTAAAAAACAAGGAGAAAGTGCCACAAAGCAATTCAGGACTGATGGGAATTAACATTTTGAGGTGGGAACAATTAGAAGGAGCCTGGAGATGAGCAGGGGTCAGACGGACTTGGCCTAAGCGTTAACCACAAGGGTGGTGAGAGACCAAGTCTGCCCTAGAAACAGCTCACTCTGGTGATTTCTTTTATTTCTTTTTATTTTTTTAATGCCTCTTCAAAATAGAACACGGCCACTCAATTTTGATCTTAGATTATCTCCCACTTTTCTTCCTCTTTTTTTGTAATTTCTTTATTGGGGGATTAATGTTTTACAGTCGACAGTAAATACAATAGTTTGTACATGCAGAATATTTCTCAGGTTTCCACATAACAATACAACCCCCACTAGGTCCTCTGTCATCCTGTCCCAGGACCTGTATTCCCCCCACACACACCCCCCAGAGTCTTTTACTCTGGTGCAATACACACTCATTCTAGTTATTAAAGAACAACTGGATGTCCTGGGGGCTGGGTGGTGGCGCCCCCAGTTAAGGGCACACATCACCATGCGCAAAGACCAGGGTTCAAGCCCCTGGTCCCCACCTGCAGGGGGTCCGCTTCATGAGTGGTGAAGCAGGGCTACAGGTGTCTCCCAGTCTCTTCCCCTCTCTACTTCCCCCTCCCCTCTCAATTTCTCTCTGTCCTGTGAAATAAAAATAAGACAGGGGGGGAAAGAGCTGCCAGAAGTAGATTCACAGTGCAGGCACTGAGTCCAGCAATAACCTTGGTGGGAGAGAGAGAGAGGGAGAGAGAGGGAGAGGGAGAGAGAGAAGGAAGGGAGGGAAGGAAGGAAGGGAGGGAAGGAGGGAGGGAGGGAGGAAGGAAGGAAGGAAGGAAGGAAGATGAAAAATAAAAATAAAATAACTATAAATTCTAAAGAGACTTGCAAACATCCCAAGTGCAAGATCACAGTTGTCCCCACAGGAGACAAGGAGCATGGGGAGAACCAGGGAGAAGAAATGATAAAGGATTCACTGCTAGAGACCAGGCAGTGGCGCACCTGGTTAAACACACACATCACAATGCACACAGACCCTGGTTCGAGCCCCCGGTCCCCACCTGCAGCAGAGATGTCTCACGCATGGTGAAGCAGGGATGCAGGTGTCTCCCTGTCACTTCCTCTATCTACCACTCCCCTCTCAATTTCTGCCTCTATCCAATAATACATAAAGATAAGAAAATATGTTTTTTTATGGACCTACACTATGATCCTGCAATTCCTCTCCTGGGGATATATCCTAAGGAACTCAACACATCCATCCAAAAAGATCTGTGTACACATATGTTCTTGGCAGCACAATTTGTAATAGCCAAAACCTGGAAGCAACCCAGGTGTCCAACAACAGATGAGTGGCTGAGCAAGTTGTGGTCTATATACAATGGAATACTACTCAGCTGTAAAAAATGGTGACTTCACCATTTTCAGCCGATCTTGGATGGACCTTGAAAAATTCATGTTAAGTGAAATAAGTCAGAAACAGAAGGCTGAATATGGGATGATCTCACTCTGAGGCAGAAGTTGAAAAAGTGGAGTCGGGCTGTAGCGCAGCGGGTTAAGCGCAGGTGGCACAAAGCACAAGGACCGGCATAAGGATCCCGGTTCGAACCCCGGCTCCCCACCTGCAGGGGAGTCGCTTCACGGGCGGTGAAGCAGGTCTGCAGGTGTCTATCTTTCTCTCCTCCTCTCTGTCTTCCCCTCCTCTCTCCATTTCTCTCTGTCCTATCCAACAACGACAACAACAATAATAACTACAACAATAAAACAACAAGGGCAACAAAAGGGAATAAACAAACAAAATAAATATTAAAAAAAAAAAGAAGTTGAAAAACAAGATCATAAAAAAAAAAGTAGAACCTGAACTGGAATTGGCGTATTGCACCAAAGTAAAAGACTCTGGGGTAGGGGTGGATGGGTGGGGAGAATACAGGTCCAAAAAGGATGACAGAGGACCTAGTGGGGGTTGTATTGTTATATGGGAAACTGGGGAATGTTATGCATGTACAAATTATTGTATTTACTGTTGAATGTAAAACATTAATTCCCCAATAAAGAAATTTAAAAAATAAAAATTAAAAATATGTATGTTTTTTAATTAATTTATTTATTTCCTTTTGTTGCTCTTGTTGCTTTATTGCTGTAATTATTACTGTTGTCATTGTTGGGTAGGACAGAGAGAAATGGAGAGAGGAGGGGAAGACAGAGAGGGGGAGAGAAAGACAGACACCTGCAGACCTGCTTCACTGCCCGTGAAGCGACTCCCCTGCAGGTGGGGAGCCGGGGGACTCTAATCGGCATCCTCACGCCGGTCCTTGTGCTTTGCACCATGCGCACTTAACCCGCTGTGCTACCGCCCAACTCCCTAATAATTGCTTTTTTAAAACAAAAAAACTTAAAAATAAGAATAAATAAGTAAAAAGAAGAGATGAAGTCTAGAGCCCAGTCCTGGAGGAGGCAGGAAGGAAAGGGGGTCGTTTATAGGCCAGATTCAGACTGCTGTTCAGCCTTCTGGTGAAGCTTCAGTGGTTAAAATAACCCCCGGCCCTCATCCTGAGAACTAAATAAAATGCTGAGGGAAGAGAGAACACATAGGAGCTGCCCCACGGCGCAGGACCCTGGAAGCCCAGTGTGTGCTCAGAGAGGGTGACATCCAAAGAGTGTCTGCCCAGGGCCAGGGGACAGGGATCACGGGTCTGAAACAATAAATGTGGCAGGTTGCCAGAGCAGCGGGGTGCTGGAGAAGATGGAGAGGGAGGCTGCAGGCCTGAGGCTGCTCAAACACGATGAACTCAGCGCCAGAGCCGGGGTCCCCACCACCATCCCGGAGTCTTCCCTCTCCCCCCGCACATCTCTCTGCTCCTGCCACTCTGAATGAGTCACACGTGAGACTGAAGGAGAGCTGTTTTAGAACGCATGTATTAAGTAAATCATTATGTGGTCTTGTCCCTAAACCTGAAACATAACTCAGTCAAGTGGATGACGCGTCTCTCGTAAAAAATTAAACCACGCAGGGCCAGGCGGTGGCGCACTTGGTTAAGCGCACACACTGCAGTGCACGAGGACACATGTTCAAGCCCCCTGTCTGGCCCCTCCCTGCAGGGGGAAAGCTTCACAAGAAGTGAAGCAGGGTTGCAGGGGTCTCTCTGTCTCTTTCCCTCTCTATCTCCCACTCCTCTCAATTTGTCTCTATCTAATAATAAATAATGGATATATTTTTTTAAATGAACTATATAAGGACTGGGTGGTGGCGTACCTGGTTGAGTGCTGGCTGTCTCTATCCAGTAAATAAAGATGATAAAAAAGCTTTAGGTGAAACTATGTCATCTTTTCAAAAATATTTTTTAAAAAAAGCCTTCAGGGAGTTGGGCGGTAGCACAGCGGGTTAAGTGCACAAAGCATAAGGACAAAGTGGCACAAAGCATAAGGACCAGCGTAGGGATCCCAGTTCAAGCCCCCGGCTCCCCACCTGCAGGGGAGTCGCTTCACAGGCGGTGAAGCAGGTCTGCAGGTGTCTGTCTTTCTCTCCCCCTCTCTGTCTTCCCCTTCTCTCTCCCTTTCTTTCTGTCCTATCCAACGGCAGCAACAACAACAATAATAATAATAACCACAACAATGTTAAAACAACAAGGGCAACAAGATGGGAAAAACTGGTCTCCAGGAGCAGTGGATTCGTGGTGCAGGCACCGAGCCCCGGCAATAAGCCTGGAGGCAAAAAAAGAAAGAAAGAGAGAAAGAAAGAAAGAAAGAAAGAAAGAAAGAAAGAAAGAAAGATGAAAGAGCCTTCAGTGATTTTTCTCTGAGGCAGCTGCCCTCAATTAAAAAAAAAAAAAAAAACTACTCACAGAATCAGCCCCTCAGTCAAGGCCTGAACACACCCAATCCTGTCTGATCTCGGAAGAAGCCCTTATCTCTCAAGCTGCAGTGTAGACCACGACTTTCGCAATACAGTGTGAGGAACTCAAGGAGTGAATGAATGAATGAATGAATGAATGAATGAATGAATGAATGAATGAATGGAGCCAACAAAGGTTGGGAAGCTGAGATGGATGACAGGGAGGGTCCTCACAGTCACCTGTTGGGCTCTTTGCCCTTTCTTTACATCAAGCTTTCTCAGAGCCTTATTCACTTCTCAGAACAACCCTATCTGATAGCTACATATTAGGCAGAGACAAATAGCGCAGTGGCTTATGCAGCAGACTTTCCTGCCTGAGGCACCAGAGGTCCAGGTTCAATCCCTGGTTTGACCACAGCTGACAGTGGAGCAGTGCTCTGGTAAACAAATAAATATCTCCATTTTACAGAGAAGGAAATTAACAGTAGGACCGGGTGATGGCACATCTGTTTGAGCACAATAGTACTAAGCACAAGGGCCCGAGCAAGGATCCAGGCTTGAGCCTTGGTTCCCCACCTACAGGTGAAGCAGGTCTGCAGGTGTCTCTCTCCCTTTCTACCTCTCCCTTTCTCTTTCCCCTCCTCTCTCCATTTCTCTCTGTCCTATCCAATAAAATGGAAAAAATGGCCACCAGGAGCTCTGGATTTGTAGTGCTGAAAGGCAGAAAAAAAAAAAAGAGAGAGAGAGATTAACATCTGCCTGCGTTATTCTAGACCCTAGGACAGCATCTGACACACAGTGGGAACCCAGAGAACAAATATTCAAGAGCAGAGAGAAAAGCCCCAGAGGAGTAATGTAACTGGCAGGGACACACGGGGCCAGGGCTGGGAGCTGGTTGAGGCCTATGAGTTGGGCCGTCAGCCCTCCATGTCTGTCTCTCCACGTTGCTCCCCACTGCTAAGAGGAAGGCTGAGACCAAGGCCTGCTCTACGGAACTGCAAGAACTGATGAAATTTTCAGAAACACCTGTTGTCAAGCAACCCAACGCTCCCTTGCCCCCAGTCTCCCGGCAGGGGCCTCCCTGGAGCTTAGAGGCCTGTGGTGACTGCCCACCTGGGTCTAAGCTACTTCCTCCTACTGCCCTGAAGTCATATCTGAGCGACAGAAGAGCCTTCTACCCCGTCTCCTCTCACCTAAGAATCTCCATGTCACCTTCTGGTCCTCAGCTGCATCAAGCAAGAAACTAAAACAAAGGGTGGCAGGCCACCAGGGGAGTGTGACACAAGTTACCAGTGCACAGCCAGTGTGAGTGCACTAGACACGCAAGGCCAGGGTGTGAGTCTGCCTCCCTGCTGAAGTCACCTAATGAAATGGCATTCCCATTCCCGGCCCTGGAGACAAGCCTGAAAAAGCCCTGTGTATATCTTTTTTTTAATTTTTTATTATCTTTATTTATTAGATAGAGACAACCAGAAATTGAGAGGGAAGAGGGGAGGGAGAGAGGGAGAGAAGCAGAGAGACAACTGCAGCCCTGTTTCACCACTCACGAAGCTCTCCCTCTGCAGGTGGAGACCGGGGCTTGAACCCAGGTCCTCGTGCATTATAACATGTGCACTCAACCAGGTGCACCACCACCCGCCACCTATACCAAATTTTGTTGTAAACTGAGTAATTTCAGAAGCAGAAGAACACTTGTTGTCTAAATAAATAAATCATGTGATTAAGTCCTTTTGCAAAAGAAACGTTTTTTTTTGGGGGGGGGGGTCAGGCGGTAGCGCAGCAGGTTAAGCGCATGTGGCACAAAGCACAAGGACCGGCGTGAGGATGCTGATTAGAGCCCCCGGCTCCCCACCTGCAGGGGAGTCACTTCACAGGCGGTGAAGCAGGTCTGCAGGTGTCTGTCTTTCTCTCCCCCTCTCTGTCTTCCCCTCCTCTCTCCATTTCTCTCTGTCCTACCCAACAACAACATCAATAACAACAATAACTATAGCAATAAAACAAGGGCAACAAAATAGAGAATAAATAAATAAATATTTTTAAAAAGAAATCTTTTTTTAAAATAAGAAAAAAAAAGTCATCGTCCTAATTTTGTGTCTGAAATTTATCTGTATGGGTTTAGATTCTGACACTGGGGCTAAGCAGCTGTGTGATTTGGGGCAAGTGGCTGCTCTTATCAATCAGTGTTCGTGACATCTTCATGGTCGGGGTGGCGTGGTGAGACGAGGCGTGGGAAAGGCGAAGCCCACACCTAAACAGGAGGTCTGGGGAGCCAGCATCGCCGTAGCAGACGGCAAAGAAACAGAAAGTAATGTTCCACCTACTGTTTAGAATATACGCCACCTATTACCTGGATCCCTGTGGAATAAAATTAAAAATAAAACATGGATATAAAGTCGTATTACAAAGTTAACCAGAAGACATACCTGGTTAAGCACACACACTATAATGCGCAAGGACCCAGGTTCAAAGCCCTGGTCCCCACCTGCAGGGGGAAAGCTTCACAAGTGGTGAAGCAGGGATGCAGGGGTCTCTCTGTCTCTCTCCCCCTCTATCTTCCCCTTCCCTCTCAATTTCTCTGTCTCTATCCAATAATAAATAAATTAAATTTAAAAAGTTGACCAGATAAAAATATATATCATGCAGCTGGGAGGATAGCTCAACCAGTAGAGCACTGGACTTTCATGCCTGAGGTCCCTGGTTCGATCCCCCAGCACTGCATGTACCAGTGATGCTCTGACTGTGTGCTTTCTCTCTTTCTCTCTCCTTCACGTGAAACTCTCTCATATGTAGTCAATAAAACTCTAAATATATTTATATATGAACAGTAAAAACAGAGGTATGTCAGGACACAGTGTTCTAGCTGGAAGGGATGGGAAAAGAGAGAGGAGAGAGATAGCTCCTTGCTTCTGGTCCTAGCTCTGGCATTCAGTATCTGAGCACCCTTGAACAATTTCCCCGCCTCAGACCAGCACTGACTCTCTAACCCATGTGGCCTTCCAGTGCCAAATGCCCCAAAGCACTGGGACACAGAAAGTACGTGAACAATGAAATTCTATGGAACCTGTGTGCTTGTGTTAGTCCTACCGCAGGACAGACAGATGGACTACCCAACAGAGCAGACACGCTGGAGCTTCCTTCACGACTGGCATAGTCTTCCGGAGTCACTCGTAAGCACCAACCCACCCTGACCAGCACTCCTGGAATTTCCCTTTGTCATGACAAGCTTCGCAGAGAGGGGCGGAAGCTGGTGTCCTGGACCGTGTGCCGACCTGCTGCCGTCACTGCCCTTCTCCCGCCCGCTGGGCTGAGCCAAGCCCTCTCTGACTCAGATCTCTCAAGACTCCATTCACATCTCGTTTCACCCACGAAGTCCTCCCTCCCTGCTCTGGCCCACATCTGTCTCTCATCCTCCCAGACTTCTGTAGTACTACGCTGCCGGAGCGAAAGCCCGGTGATATTTGCAGAGCTCAGAGCGGCGACTGGGCACAGTGCCGCGTGAGAGGCTCACCAGGGACGGCGGAAACGGTCCTCCCGTGGCATCACCACACCCGCTGCCCTTGGATCTTAAACACAGGGCACGTGCCCATCACCAGGAGGAGCTGTGAAAACGTAAATTCCCATTCCACGGGGTGTAGAGTGACGCCCCGTAACCTGTAGTTCAAAGGGCTCTCGGGCGACGCCAATGTGGGGGCCACCAAGTGGACAGAAAGGTCTTAGCAGGCAGGCACTTTGTCTCGGTCTTCTTAGCTCATGGGTTCTGTACACGTGGGGGACCCAGACACCTGTGGGCACAGAGGGGGACCCAGACACCTGGCCCGTAGGTGCACAGAGACGGGGTCCCCCAGACACCTGGCCTGTAGGTACACAGAGGGGGTCCCCTGACACCTGTGGGCACATTCTCTTTGCTGTCCCTAGACAATAGAAGCTATCGCCTGAGCTTCTGGGCTGTAGGAACTTTCAGGTTCAACAAGGGGCCAGAATAGGGTGAAAAGCTCATTTGGTCACTGGGACCAGAACTACTGGGAACAGAGACAGAGGAGAAACTGAGAGAAAGTTTACCTCTTCTGCAAGTGTGTGATACACAAGGAAAAAATATCAGATTAGCTTTTAGAATAAGGACATTCATTCCTTGTTCAAGTACACTGTTGTTTGTTTGGTCATAACTGAGGCTTCACCACTCTGAGCTGACTTTCAAGTAGAAAGACAGAGAGAGGAGGAGGAAGAGGAGGAGGAGGAGGAGGAAGAAGAGGGAAAGAGAAAGACCACAGCCTCCAAGACTCCCCCCAGTCAGCTTGGTCCAGACTCAAACCCGAGTCCTGCCCTCAGTGAAGCAAGCACCTTCCTAGGTGAGCTACCTTGCCACCCCTCAGGTGCAATTTATAAAATATTTCATTTATTTATTGTTTGTTTAAATATTTATTTATTTATTCCCTTCTGTTGCCCTTCTTGTTTTTCATTCTTGCTATAGCTGTTGTTGTTATTGATGTCGTTGTTGTTGGAGAGGACAGAGAGAAATGGAGAGAGGAGGGGAAGACAGAGAGGGGGAGAGAAAGACAGACACCTGCAGACCTGCTTCACCGCCCGTGAAGCGACTCCCCTGCAGGTGGGGAGCTGGGGGCTTGAACCGGGATCCTTACGCCGGTCCTTGCGCTTTGCACCACATGTGCTTAACCTGCTGTGCTATCGCCCGACTCCCTGTTTGTTTGTTTTTAATTAAAGAGAAATACAGACACACAGAGAGCGATGCCAGTGTCAGGGGATTGAACCTAGGACCTCAGAGCCTCAGGCAGGAAAGCTTTTTGCATAATCACTATGCTGTCTCCCCAGCCACCTTGAGTGCAATCTTTTCTTTTCTTTCCCCTAAATTGCAGTCCAAAATACAGTAGAAACTTCAGTGAAGACCTTAAAGAGAAAGAAGGCTTATATGCCTAGACCTCTAACAGATCCCTCTCTCCACCACCACTGGTCGCTTCCAACAGGAACGTTACCATAGGCCCTCTCGTGGGCCTCTCTGGATACTGTTTACTAACAATACATATGATATATAAGTTTGAGTTGTTTTTTTTCCAGTGGAGCAGATACATTTCTCAAAGGTCCAGTAGTGTGTAATTAATCTTAAGATTCCAGGCAATGAGTAGAAGCGTATTTCAATTAAGAGAAGAGAGAAAGAGAACCCTCCAATTTTCCCATCAGCCTGATCCGTGGTAAGGTCCCTCATTTCCATCGCCTGCAATTATTCTGATAGAAATTCAAGGAAGTCTACTGTGTATTCTGGCTACCCAGAGGGGATGCCTATTTTAAGCCTTTCTTTCAAAATCCCAAATTATTTAAATGTTTCTTAAAAGCCCCCTTATATCCACATTCTATAATTTAAGTGGAACAAAATGCCCGCTTTCTTAAAGCTCTTTCATGAGCAAGAGAGAGAGCGAGAGAGAGACCATAGGACTGTTAAGCTCTGTGATGTGGTGGTTCCAGGGGTTGAACCTGGGGGCTCTGAGCAGGCAGGCAGGCAGGAGAGTCCGGTGTGTTACAGTCCCAAGCCTGGAAGCAACGGCCTTAAATTCCATTAGAAGGATGAACCCTAGTTTCCTGTTTCAACACCAGAGAAATCCCACTGGGCACAGGTGGCACCTGCTCGTTGCCTCTCTGTGGAACCAACACACGAGGCAAGTTCAGGAAACACCAGCCTTCAGAGGGAAGAAAAAATCAAGACCTTTTCAAGTCACCGCGCACCTGCTCCTTGACTCCGAGAGATTTTATTTTTTAATAAAACCACTTATCAATATTTAACTGGGATGATTCTGATTCAGACACATGAGAAGGAGACACGCAGTAGTTCTAAGAATTGCAGCTGAGAACAGAAACACAGAAGCCAAGAACTGCTGCCTGACACTAGACTCGGGCTGGGCTCATGAGCTTAATCCATCTACGTTATTGCTTCAGAGAAGAAAATCAGACAACAGCTGGGAGTCGGGCAGTAGCGCAGCAGGTTAAGTGCACGTGGTGTCAAGTGTAAGGACTGGCTCAAGGATCCCGGTTTGAGACCCTGGCTCCCCGCCTGCAGAGGAGTCGCTTCACAGGCGGTGAGGCAGGTCTGCAGGTGTCTATCTTTCTCTCCCCCCTCTGTCTTCCCCATCTCTCTCCATTTCTCTCTGTCCTATCCAACAACAACGACATTAACAGCAACAGCTACAGCAACAATGAAAAACAACTAGGGCAACAGAAGGGAGTAAATAAATAAATAAACAAATATAAAAAAATAAAAAAGAAAAGAAAAAGAAAATCAGACAAGAGCTGTAAATCAGCTATTAGTAAAGTAGCTTAGAGGTGCTGAGTGTTGGCGCACCTGGTTGAGCACACATTACAGTGCACAAGGACCTGGGTTCAAGTCCCCAGTCCCCACCAGCAAGGGGGAAGCTTCACAAGTGGTGACTCAGGGCTTCAGGTGTCTCTCTGTCTCTCTCCCTCTACATCTCTCTCTTCCCTCTTGATTTCTGGCTGTCTCTATACAATAAATAAATAAATAAATTTTAAAAGGAGGGGCAGGTGGTGGTACATCTGTTGAGCGCACGTGTTATAGTGTACAAGGACCCAGGTTCAAGCCCCAGTCCCCACCGGCAGGGGGAAAGCTTTGCAAGTGGTGAAGCTAGGTTGCAGGTATCTTCCTGTCTCTCTCCCTATCTCCCCTTCCTCTCAATTTCTGGCTGTCTCTACCAAGCAATAAAGATATTTAAATAATTATTATTATAAAAAGAAAGTAGCTTATATGAGTCCCATCAGAAGCCTCATCTCCAGGGCAAGGGGCAAATTCTCTGGCTCCTGCCAGGCCATCTTCCCCCAGAATAAGACCTTCCAAGGACAGCTTCCAGTCTGCAGGCACACAGAGGCAGTAAGAACCACACAGAAATTTACAGCAGCTTCATCGGACCCATACAGAGGAGTAGCTTCCTGCCTTCTCACTGGTAAACAGGCCCAAACAGAGAGGGTGTGCCGGGACAAGGTGCAGAAGAGGGGGGGGGGGTCAGACTGTTGCAGAGAAACAGGAAGCCTCAATACCATCCTCCCCCAGCCCTCCCCACCTTCTCCCGGCCTCTCTTCCACACTCATCTTTTGTCAAGCTTTCACCAACAACTCTGGCTCTCGCTAATAATCGCTCTATCTATTGAACGCCTGGAACACTCTCTCATCTAATAACTCTCCGTTCTGTTTTGTTCCATTGTGTCTCCCCAATCTGAGTTGTCTGCAAGGCCCCTACACTGCCTGGTTCCCCAGAGGGGGACCAGGACCCACATGGAGAAGGGGATAATAGCGTGAGGGCTCTAAAGCACAGTGGTGTTCAAGTAGTAAGGTCCTCTGATCCCTGGCTCTGCTGATGACAAAAGGTGCACCTGTCCTTTCTCTTTCATTAATAAATAAATCTTGGGAGCTGGGCAGTGGCATACCTGGTAGAACACATCCAGTGGTGCAGGGTCTGAAGATAACAGACGCTTGAGAAAGCTCAGTTGACCTCCCCCCAATAAGATCTGAACTGAGGGGGGCGTGCAGTGCGTTGAGTGGCACCACCACACCTTCAGCAAAGCTCTCCTCCCACCCCGGTCTCCCCCTACCCCACAAGGCTTCCTGCACAGTTTCTGCTGTATATTATCCTGAGGAGGAAACAATAATAAAAAAAACAAACACCAAGAACACCTGCCACCCCACCAACTGTTCAGGGTGGTAGTGGTATGGGGTCACCCTCCAGAAGGCATGCCCGTCCCCCCCACACTCACCACTGGCTCTCCCTTCCCCCCCCCCCCCAGTGAGGAATCAATGAAGATGGAACAGCAGTGGAGCAGCCAAGAGACACAGCAGACTGAGGGCTGTGAGCTCCCCTGGGGTGCACCCTCTTTGGCCCAGTCTCCAGCCTCAGCCTGTGTGGGAGGGGGCCCCCTTCCAAATGCCTCAAGGAAAGCAGCCCAGGTTCCCTGCCCCTCCCTTTCCTCAAGCCCTGACCCATCACAGCCGGGGGGGGGGGGGGGGGGGGGGGGGGTAGCTTCCCCCTCCAGGAAAAGAATCCTTCTCCATTGATTTGTCTTAAATGGACCTCATTCATAATTTACCGCTGGGAGAACGTCTCCCCAGAGCCATCACTATGCGGACGTGGAAAAACACCACATATGACATACACCCGATACATGGATGGATGGATGGATGGATGGATGGATGGATGGATGGATAGTTAGATATCTCCTTCCACTCCCTGGAGGCAGGTCTTTTTGTTTGTGTCCTTCTAATGATGTGGAATGGAGTGCCTCTGTCTTCCTGTTCCAGGGGGAAAGCCCCCATCACTTCTACCTCCCCCAAACACACACATTTTAAGGACGAAGGCAGAGAGAGCCCCTCCCTGCCAAGTATCTTGTCATCCTCCACCAGACCCCTGGAATGAGCCAGAAACATCTGGGCCCCCACATCTGGACGAGACCAGTCTGCTGGGTGCAGGTGGAAGCCCCCTCCCTCCCCACTCAAGCCCAAACTTCCCTCCGCCTAGCCTCTCTGCCTTCGTCCTTAATTGTCCCTCGGAGACCTGAGGCCACCTAGAGCCACCTGCACCTAAGCTCGGAGGGGTCCAAGCTGCAAAGTCTGTCCCTCCTGTCCCTCCTGTCCAGACTCCTGCAGCAAACTCTCTTCTGCATCCAGGGGACAAAGATAACCCAGGACAGGTCCCTTTGGCTTCATGGTTCCAAAGGGGTGGGGGCCTCTCCCACCACCTCCACACCTTCTGCCACCGGGTAGCTAAGCCCAGCCCTCCTTGGTGGGGTTCTGAGCAACCTCCCAGACAGCTGGGTCTCTCCTATGCACCCCTTCCAGGTTCCCTGCTGCCCCCAGCCCCCCCCAAGTTTCTAGTGACTGTTGCAGACCCCTAGTTCCCAGTGCAGCCCCCAATACCCCAGAAGCTGCTTGAGGCCTTCCTCTATCAACAACGCCCCTTCAGCCGCCTCGCATGGTCCAACAGGTCCCTACAGCTCCCACACACCCAGTCTCCGCAGCCCCCCACAGCTCTGGACACCTACAGCCTCCAGCAACCCACTGGACGCTGCCCCTCTAGACCCGCAGCTCTCCTCCAGACCCCCCTGGAACCCGGACTCCACACCCCACTGAACACCGCAGCACCCCCAAACCCCTGAACACTGCAGCCCCCAATCCTCTGAGCCCACAGCCCGCCCACCCCGTGAACCCCGCTGCCCCCGTCTACCTGAACCCCTCAGACAACCCCCTGCACCCCACACCTCTGCCTCCCAGCCCCCCTGCACCCCACACCTCTGCCCCCCAGCCCCCCTGCACCCCACACCTCGGCCCCCCAGCCCCCCTGCACCCCGCCCCTCTGCACCCCGCACCCTGGTCCCCCACATCCCAGTCCCCCAGCCCCGCAACCCCACCCCCAGTCCCCTGCACCTTGGCCCCCGGCCCCGCCTGCACCCCGGTCCCATTTGCACCGCGCACCCCGGTCCCCCTTGCACCCCGGGCCCTACCAGTCGGTGTGAGGCTCGTCCACCACCAGCAGCAGCTTGGCGCGGCGGGCGGGGGTCGCGGGGCCCGCGGGGGCGTCCACCAGCCCGGCGGAGGCGGCCGTCTGCTTCACGGCCTGGGACAGCGAGCTGAAGAAGCCGGGCGCGGCCGCGGGGGGCGCGGGGGCCGCGGGGGCCGGGGGCCGCTGCAGGTCGCCCAGGTAGCCGTTGGGCAGGTTGGCCACGAAGCTGCTGTCCGACAGCCGGCGCCGCAGGAAGTTCATCATGGGGCTGGGTGCGGGGCCGGGTGCGGGTGCGGATGCGGGTGCGGGGTCGGGTGCGAGGCTGGGTACCGGGCCGGGTGCGGGGCCGGGTGCGGGGCCGGGTGCGGAACCAGGTGCGGGTGCGGGGTCGGGTGCGGGGCCGGGTACCGGGCCCGCGGCGGGTCCTGCAGGCCGGGCGGCGGGAGCCGGGGGCCGAGCACAGCAGAGCTGCGCGCTGAGGGAGCACTGGGCCTGCGGGCGGGGCGGGGCGGGGCGGGGCGGGGCGCGGTGCTCCTCCCCCATTGCGGGGTCCGCCTCAGGGTCTGGGGGAGCCGCCTCTGCACCGCCTGTCTGCAGACTGGGAATGAAGGGAGGAGGCGCCCGCTGCACCCCACGCCGAGCACCCTGGGGTCTGCGGACCTGGGTGCAGGGAGGCGCCCTCTGCACCCCACGCCGTGCACCCCGGGGTCTGCGGACCTGGGTGCAGGGAGGCGCCCTCTGCACCCCACGCCGTGCACCCCGGGGTCTGCGGACCTGGGTGCAGGGAGGCGCCCTCTGCACCCCACGCCGTGCACGCTGGGGTCTGCGGACCTTGGGGGAGAGCGCTCTCTGCAACTGTGAGCCTCGGAGTCTCGGGGGAAGAGCACCCTCTGCACCATCCCCCCCCTCCCCGTGCACTTCGGGGTCTGGGGACTTGGGGGTTAGGGAGCCGGCCCTCTGCACTCCATAGTGCTCCTTGAGGTCAGCGGACTGGGTGGATGGGGGGGGGCGATCCAGCCCTCTGAACAACCCCAACCCCAACCTCGAGGTCTAGGGACTTAAGGGAGGAAGGGGAGGAGCCGCCCTCTGCAAACACACCGGGCTCCCCCCCCCCCACCTGTGCCTTGGACCTGGGGACTAGAGTGGAGGTAGCCCGCCCACTGCACCTCCCCATCTGGGTGCGTGTCGGAGCAGTAGGGTCGGGGAGGGGGAGGAGCCGTGAGCCTTGCAGGGGGGGCTGAAGAGGGAGGGCAGGGGGCCGACCCTCTTGTACCCTCTTCTCCCCCGCCCTGAGCCTGAGGTCTGGGGCTTGGGGTGGGGGAAGCCGGCCAGCGGAACCTCACCCCACTGGACTTGAGGGGGAGGAGAGAGAGGGGAGGAGCCGCCCTCTGCACCTTCCCGCAAGCACCTGGGGTCTGAGTATCTGGGGTGCGAAGGAAGGGGCCGTCCCTCTGAGCCCCCTCTGCACCTCGGGGTCTAAGGACTGGGGGGGACGCGGCCCTTTAAGCCCACCGTGAGCTTCAAGGTGTGGGGACTTGTAGGTGGGGGAGGAGGCGCCCTCTACACCCCCACCCCCGCCTCAGGGTATGAGGGTCTAGGGGTCCAGGTGTGGGGTTGCAGTCCCTGAGCCCCCTGAACTCAGCTCAGAGCTGGAGCGAGAGATGGAGCCCAGAGTCAGCTGGGCCTGGGGGAGAGGGGAGCCAGGAACCCTGACACCCAGGCAAAAGAAAGCGCCCCACACCCACCCACCCAGGAGCAGGAGCGCCTTCCTTTTGCAAAGTAAGGAGAGAAGTGTGGCCTCCCCAGGCCCCAGGCAAAGGAGGGGTGGGCCGCCACACACACACACACACACACACACACAGACACCAGTAAAATCAGAAACTCCACTCTCCATACACCACCACCACCAGTGCTGGGAGAGAAAGCACACAGTGGCTTCACCTGGGGGACAGGACATGGCCTCTGCCGCCTCCTCAGAAGGTGTTGTGAGGGGGGGCTTTATTTGGTGGGAAGAGGAGAGTTTCTGCACAGCCTTCCCCCCCCCCAGCTAAAGCCCCTCCTGTTTTGACAGATGCTGTGTTCACCATCCAGTGAGTGTCCAAGGCCCACATCTCCTGCAGGGGGAAGCTTTGCCTTTTTGCTTTTAGAAGTAAAACCAAAAATTTTAAAGAGAGAGACAGACAGAGAGACACCTGCAACAGACTGCTTCACCACTTGCAAAGCTTTGCCCCTGCAGATGGGGACTGGGGCTCAAACCTGGGTCCTTGCTCACTGTAACATGTGCACTCAACCAGCTGCATCACACCAGCCACCACCCCCCCCCCGCCTTCTCCCCTCTGTCTCCATCAAAAATAAGTAATTTTAAAATTATTTTAATTATTACTTATTTTTTAAGTATGTTACGAAATTTTAAGATCACAATGCATTCCCACCTGCCACCAAAAAAAAAAAAAATTAAAAGACAAAAGATCTTTCTTGGGACCTGCTCTTTCCAGTTCATTCACTGGCCCACTATGCTTCCTCCGTGAAGCCAGCACTGATTCCTTCCTCTCCGCCTCCCCTTCCTCAGTCTCGGTGTGTGGCCTGGACGCCTGCTTTCACCTCTCAAGAGCTGATCCTTGGCATCTGTGTCCGGTAAGGTAGGACACTGCAGACGCTGAAGCCTGGCCATCGTGGGTGACACATGAGCTTGTCCAAATCAGCCCTCTCACCCCTGCAGCTGCTCTGAGGAGGTGCATAGCCCGTCACTTAATAAACAGAGATTTAAAAACAACTAACCAAATGCTCCCGCAAAGCTGAGATGCTGAAGAGACTATGGCATCCGCCTCAAGCGTCTGGACCCTGTGAGGGTCTGAGCAGGGGTGGCTGGCCTCCTCTTCTTGTCTGAACTGCTTCCTGGGCCCTGCTGATTTGGCTGAGTGGGACAGCGAGGGGGCTGTCGCTGATACTGGCAGGCGATTCAGGCCTCCCACATCCCGGCTGGCACCCAGCTGGAACCTGGAGACCAACCCCCCCAGCTCAGAGCCAGGGGTGAGGGGTCTCTCTCCAGCTGGTCTTTCTCCAGCCCGGGCCCCTCCCCCTGCACCTGCTGACAGGGAGAGTGGGAGGGGGCAGGGGCCTTGCTGTCTGGGGTTCATGCTCTGTGGACACTGGAGCAGGAAGCAGAGGACAGACACAGGGACAGTTAGCCACCCCGCCATAAACAGGTGGCTTAGAAGCACTCAGGAAGGAGGGACTCCTCCTGCCTGTGTTCTGGGGAGTAAGGAGGGCTTCTCAGAGAAGTAGAGGTGGTGGGGGCCACACCTCTTCCGGGATGCCACCCCTGAATCCTCCAGGATGGGGTATGTGTTTCCTTGCTTAGACTTGGCTTCATGAATCATCCCTGATAAAATGTGATTATTTCACATAAGCTAGAGAGTCATCTGGGGGTGGGGTGGGGAATCAGAGCATCTCTCTGGGACCGTCAGCACCAGGGATCAAGCCAGGAAGCACGCAAGCCTTATACTCTCAGAGGTGAACTGTTTCTCCAGCCTCCAGTTCATGTGCACTTTGGTTTTATTTTTTTTAATAGTCATTTATTTGATAGGACAGAGAGAAAAAAAAACTGAGAAGGGAAGGGAGATAGAAAGGGAAAGAGAGAAAGGAAAAGAGAGAGAGACACCTTCAGCCCTGCTTCACCACCATGAAGTTTCCCCTCTGCAGATGGGGACAGAGGTCTCAAACCTAGGTCCTGGAATGTTGTAATGCACGCATTCGACCACGTGTGCCACCACCTGGCCCCCCTTCTTGTGCCCTTTGGAACAGAAGACTAAGTCATTCATGACTAGACTTCCTTTAACATTGTTTTCTGGGTGGCCGAGTTATTGTTTGAAATCTCACCAACTCCTTCTGACCACGAAACCGTCGACTGTGTATGGTACTGAAAAACCAGCCAGTTAGCAGATGTGTGGGGTCTCTGGTGTGTGGCCACTAGGGGTGGGAGGGGAGCTTCCAGAGTGAAGAAAGGCCAGCTCCTGCCCTTGAGAGACAAGGCCACACGTGACCGCAGAACCACTAACAGTAGCGCCCTCTGAGGGACTGGAAAGAGGACCAGGCAGTGAGTGCTAGAGTTCCCAGAGGCAGGGTCCTGGAGACAGCCCACCCAGAAGAGTACATGCCTTGCTGTGCACAAGGTCCTGGGGTGACATGGGAGCACCACGGACAGCACCAGGGGGTCGGGGGGGGTGCTGGGGTCTCTTCTCTGTGTGTGTCTCCCTCTGTCCTCTTCTTCTCTCTTCAACTCTCTTTAGAATGTTGAAATATATGGAAAGTTCAGCCTGGGAGCTCACACAGCTCACAGTGCACGTGCTGAGCTGAGTCACTCTCTTTAAAAGATTTCTAAATAGTTTTATTTATTTATTATTGGATAGAGACAGAGATAAATTGAGAGGAGAGGAGGAGAGAAAGAGGGAGAGAGACAGAGACACCTGCAGCCCTGCTTCACCACTCGTGAAGCTTCCCTCCTGCAGGTGAGTACCAGGGGCTTGAACCCGGGTCCTGGTGCATTGTAATGTGTGTGCTTAACCAGGTGCACCACTGCCTGGCCCCTGTCTGAGTTCACCCTCCAGTGCTGCATCTGAAAAAGAAAGAGGCCAAGGGAAGAAGAGATCTCTGGGCAGAGAAGCAGGCTTCACAGGGGTGGGTGCACCCAAGCTTCGTAAAGCGGGTGGGACGTGGGTACCTAGGAGGAGGCGGGGGCGTGCAGCCAAAAATGAGGGTGAACAAGAACCAAGTCGGGAGCTGAGTTAGCACCAGTCTGAGTGCAGGGCTCTGTTCTCTGAGCCTTAGAAAGAAGCCCAGCCTGTCCCGTATACACGCCGCCTCTTTGCGTTGCGTCTAAGTGCTGCCTCTCCGCTTTCTCTTTTGCTTTTTTTTTCTTCTTTTAATATTTTATTTATTTGGGAGAGAGGGAGGGAAGAAGGGAGACACTCGAGAAAAAGAGAGATACCAGAGCCCTGCTTATGATGGTATTGGGGATTGAACCTGGGACCTCAGAATCTCAAGAATGAAAATCTTTTTCAGACCCATTATGCTACCTCTGCCCAGACTGTTGGGGCTGGGCCTGGGCCTGGATCTGGACAATGGCTGTTGTTACCTTCACACCTGTCTTGTCCCCCCACACACACCCCCAGGGGATGGTGACTGTGTCCTCCCCTGTCCCATCACTACAGAGACCAGCAGCCTCCCTGACTTGGCGTCCCCCCCCCCCCCAAGGTAGCCACATGCCTCCACTCAGGGCCCAGGAGCACCTCCCCCCCATGCACCCCCAGATGCAGCTCCTGCTGGCAGGACCACTATCGGCTGCTTCAGTGTCCTTGACTGTGAAAGGTAGGCGGTCCTGATCAAAACCATCTTGGAGAACTTGGAGGCCAGAGAAGATGAAGCAGAGACGCGAAGCCCTGGGCACAGGCTGTCTACAGAGATTCTGGGACCATGGGCCTCCTGGAGCCGAGCACTCTGGCAGGAGAGGAGCTTACACAGAAGGGACGATTTTAAAGTCCCCAATGGGATGGTCTGGCTCAGCCAGACCCAAGGAAGCAAAGGCACCACCACCCTCTTCAAACACACAGGCCTTCCCCATGACCTCGAGAAAGGCAGGGGAAGCTGAGAGCTCCCCAAGGTGTGGTGTCCTGTCCTCACATTCCCTGGGTGGACCCTCCATCCATGCCCCAGGGGGAGTTGCAAACCTGATGTCACCAAGCTGGGGATGCAGAAGCCCAATGTGAGGGAAAGCATTGAGCAGATGGCTCTAGGGGGAGAGAGAGAGAGGAGATGGAAGAGAGGGAGGAGAGAAGGAGGAGAGGGGAGGAGAGAAGGAGGGGAGGAGAGGAAGAGGAGAGGAGAGGAGAGAAGGAGGAGAGGGGAGGAGAGAAAGAGGAGAGGGGAGGAGAGAAAGAGGAGAGGGGAGGAGAGAAGGAGAGGGGAGGAGAGGAAGAGGAGAGGGGAGGAGAGAAAGAGGAGAGGGGAGGAGAGAAGGAGGAGAGGGGAGGAGAGAAGGAGAGGGGAGGAGAGGAAGAGGAGAGGGGAGGAGAGAAGGAGGAGAGGGGAGGAGAGGAGGAGAGGGGAGGAGAGGAAGAGGAGAGGGGAGGAGAGAAAGAGGAGAGGGGAGGAGAGAAAGAGGAGAGGGGAGGAGAGAAGGAGAGGGGAGGAGAGGAAGAGGAGAGGGGAGGAGAGAAGGAGGAGAGGGGAGGAGAGAAAGAGGAGAGGGGAGGAGAGAAGGAGAGGGGAGGAGAGGAAGAGGAGAGGGGAGGAGAGAAAGAGGAGAGGGGAGGAGAGAAGGAGAGGGGAGGAGAGGAAGAGGAGAGGGGAGGAGAGAAGGAGGAGAGGGGAGGAGAGAAAGAGGAGAGGGGAGGAGAGAAGGAGAGGGGAGGAGAGGAAGAGGAGAGGGGAGGAGAGAAGGAGAGGGGAGGAGAGGAAGAGGAGAGGGGAGGAGAGAAAGAGGAGAGGGGAGGAGAGAAGGAGAGGGGAGGAGAGGAAGAGGAGAGGGGAGGAGAGAAGGAGGAGAGGGGAGGAGAGAAGGAGAGGGGAGGAGAGGAAGAGGAGAGGGGAGGAGAGAAAGAGGAGAGGGGAGGAGAGAAGGAGAGGGGAGGAGAGGAAGAGGAGAGGGGAGGAGAGAAGGAGGAGAGGGGAGGAGAGGAGGAGGAGGGGGAGGAGAGGGGAGGAGAGGAGGAGGAGAGGAGGGGGAGGAGAGGGGAGGAGAGGAGGAGGAGAGGAGGGGGAGGAGAGGGGAGGAGAGGAGGAGGAGAGGGGAGGAGAGGAGGAGGAGGGGGAGGAGAGGAGGAGGAGAGGAGGAGGAGGGGGAGGAGAGGGGAGGAGAGGAGGAGGAGAGGGGAGGAGAGGGGAGGAGAGGAGGAGGAGAGGGGAGGAGAGAAGGAGGAGAGGAGGAGGAGGGGGAGGAGAGGGGAGGAGAAGGGAGGAGGGGGAGGAGGAGAGGGGAGGAGAGGAGGAGAGGGGAGGAGAGGAGGAGAGGGGAAGAGAGAAGGAGGAGAGGAGGAGGAGGGGGAGGAGAGGAGGAGGAGAGGGGGGAGAGAAGGAGGAGAAGGGAGGAGGGGGAGGAGATAAAGGGGAAAAGGGAGGAGAGAGGGGGAGGGAGAGAAGAGAGGGGAGATGGAGAGGGGAGAGAGGCCAGGAGAGAGGGGAAAGAGAGGAAAAGGAGCAGGGGGATAGAGAGAAGGGAGACAGGAGAAAGGAGAAAGAATGAAGAGAGAGGAAAGAGAAGAGAGGAGAGAGGGGGAGGCAGTGGAGAGAGGAGGGAAAGAGGAGTGAGAGGGAGAGAGGCAACCGGCAGCTGGATCTTAACTCTAGCCTGACTTAAGAAGAAGGGGAGACACCTTCTGCACCTCAAAAGAGTTTTTGTCCATACTCCCAGAGGGGGAGAAATGATAGGGAAGATGATCAAAGGGCTCTGAACTTCAACTCCTTCAGGACCCAGAGAGAAAAGAGGAGGACACTCAGAAGTCATCACAGGTGTGGGTGAGACTTGGAAGGGGAGAGAGCAGGACCATAGGAAAAAAAATAGACAGATAGTTATAGAAATAACAGTCAACCCATATCTGCAACCTTAGGAGAACTTCTGTAGCTTCTAATGGAGGAATGGGGATACTGAACTCTGGTGATGGGAATGGTGCAGAATTATATCCCTGTTATAATTTTGTAAATCAATATTCAGTCACTAATACAATTTTTAAATCTTAAACCGGTCTTTGAGCTTTGCACCACCTGCACTTAACCCTCTGTGCTACCGCCTGACTCCCATAAACAGATATTAAAAAAATTTTTTTAATAAATAAATAATGTGGGAGTCGGGCGATAGCTCAGCAGGTTAAGCGCAGGTGGCGCCAAGTGCAAGGACCGGCATAAGGATCCCAGTTCGAGCCCCCGGCTCCCCACCTGCAGGGGAGTCACTTGACAGGCGGTGAAGCAGGTCTGCAGGTGTCTGTCTTTCTCTCCCTTCTCTGTCTCCCCCTCCTCTCTCCATTTCTCTCTCTCCTAGCCAACAATGACATTAATAACAACAACAATAATAACTACAACTACAATAAAAAATGAGGGCAACAAAAAGGAAATAAATAAATAACTGTTTTTTAAAAAAGTAAAAATGTAAATATAATAATGAAAAAAAAGAAGGGGAGAGGGTCCTCTTGTTGAGACCCCCTTTCTATGACCCTGTGTCACGGGGTTGAGCTGCCTGCAGATGGGGTCAGGCAGCCCGGAAAGCTCTAGGAAGCCTGGCAGAGCAGAGGGCGGGGTGGGCTCCTCAAAGCCCACAGACTCCCATCCAGCGCCCTGCCACAGGGTGCAGACATAGGGGAGCTGAGGGAGCACCCCATGAGCAGCCTGCCCCAGGGACACACAGGGAGAAGAGTGGAGCCCACAGGACTCCCATCCCCTGCAGCCTAGACCACAGCCCCCCCCACCCAGCAGCTCAGGCCTGCCGCCTGTTACCATGGCGACAAAGGAAGGCTTCAGGCATCTGCAGGCAGAAGTCAGCCAGCAGCCCTGGGAGTCCCCCAGCTGGGGGTGCATGGGAGGCTGCCCCCCCCCCCAGAAGTGGCTCATGCCCATTCCCAGAGAAGCTCAAGGGACCAGGAGCAGGCTGAGCCTTCTGTACCTCAGAAGACAGCCCCCCCCCCCCACCACAAACACACACCCCTGCAGGGAAGCGCCTTCCAGGTGGGAGGCCCTCAGAGATGCCAGGTGGTGGTGTTTACAGAAAGGGTGGGGGCCCCCTGGGGGCCCCAGACCTGCTCCCTCACTTCCAGATTCACAGCACACCCCGGGGCCTCTCCTCTGCAACCCCCCCCCCCCAACCATGAACAAGACAGTTCTGGGTGGTAGCCTTTCATGAGATGGAATTCACTCTCCCTGCAAAGCGGGCTTGGCCATAACTGACAGGGTGGTTGAGGGAAATGAAATGAGCTCTGGTGTGCACAGCACTGTGTGCACCGCAGTGAGTCTGCTAAACAAAGACACGGAGGGCTGGACGGCGGCACACCTGGTTAAGCGCATATAGTGTGAATTGCAAGAACCAGCACAAGGAAGGATCTGGGTTCGAGCCCCCAGCTCCCCACCTGCAGTGGGGGGATATCTTCACAAGGATGAAGCAGGTCTGCAGGTGTGTCTCTTTCTCTTTCTCTCCCCCTCTCTATCTTGCCTCCTCTCTCAATAAGATGAGAAGAAACAACCGCCAGGAGCAGGGGATTCGTAGTGCCGGCACCGAGCCGCAGTGATAACCCTGGAAGCAAAATAAAAGGGGGGGGCAGAGGCGGGCTCAGAAATGGAGCACAGAATGTGCAAGCCTGGGCCAACCCTAGTGCCACACACAGCAGAACACTACTCCATCTCTCTCTCTCTCTCTCTCTATCTGTAAATACCACACACAGCAGAACACTACTCCATCTCTCTCTCTCTCTCTATCTGTAAATACCACACACAGCAGAACACTACTCCATCTCTCTCTCTCTCTCTCTCTCTCTGTAAATACCACACACAGCAGAACACTACTCCATCTCTCTCTCAGTAAATATATATCATTAAAAATCAAGATAAAGGCAGGAGATAGCATAATGGCTCTGCAAAGAGACTCTCATGCCTGAGGCTCTGAAGTCCCAGGTTCAGTCCCCAGCACTACCTTCAGCCAGAGCTGAGCAGGGCTCTAGTAAAAAAAAATCAAGGAAGAGGGGCTGGCAGCTGCTCACCTAGTAGAGTGCAGATGTGCAGATTTGAACCCTGGGCCACCACAGGGATGGGGGCAGGTCCTGTAGGGGAGAAACCTCAGGAGCAGTGGAATGTTGCTGTGATAACTCTTTCTTCTCTCTCTGTCTCTATTTCTCTCATTTTTTAATTAATTTATTATTGGATAGAGACGGAAATTGAGAGGGGAAAGAGTTAGGGAGAAAAACTGGGCAACACCTGCAGCCCTGCTCCACTGTTTGTGAAGCTTCCCCCACACACTGCATGTGGGGGTCTCTATCCTTCTCTATCTCTCTCTCAGCCTCTAAAGGAAAAGAAAAAAGAAAGAAAAGAAAACAGTACCAAGGCCCAGTGATAACCCTGGTGACAAAAATGAATGAATAAGAGAGAGTTTTTGGCAGGGGGAGAGACAATGAAACATAAATTCTGCTTTGAGATCTTTTTTTATCTTTTTATTTTTATTTATTATTGTATAGAGACAGAAATTAAGAGGGGATGGGGAGGCAGAGAAGGAGAGAGACAGACAGAGAGATACTTGCAGACCTGCTTCACCACTCAGGAAGCTTCCCCACTGCGGGTGGAAGCAGAGGCTTGAACTCGGGTCCTTGTGCCTGTAATGTGTGTGCTTAACCAGGTGTGCCACCACACGGCCCAGATTCTGCTTTGGACAAGGATAGCTATTTGGATCCCCGACTTATGTCTTAGAAGCGGAAAGGCGGTATGGCATATTCTGAAACCATTTTCACTTTGCCTTTCTTCTTCTAAAAATAAAGAAGCCAAGATGGGGGGGGGGGGGAGTCAGGCAGTAGCGCAGCAGGTTAAGTGCACATGGTGCAAAGCACAAGGACCAGCGTGAGGATCCCGGTTCAAGGCCTGGCTTCGCACCTGCAGGGGGTCACCTCACAAGCGGTGAAGCAGGTCTGCAGGTGTCTATCTTTCTCTTCCCCTCTCTGTCTTTCCCTCCTCTCTCCATTTCTCTCTGTCCTATCCAACAATGATGACATCAATAGCAACAACAATAATAACTATAACAACAATAAAAAAACAAGGGCAACAAAAAGGAAAAAAAAAAAAATATATATATATATATATATATATATATATATATATATATATATGAAGCCAAGATGGGGGCCAGGCGGCGGTGCACCTGGTTGAAAGCACATTACATTGCACGAAGACCAGTGTTTGAGCCCCTAGTCCCCACCTGAGTGGGCGGAAGCTTTGCAAGTGGTGAAGCAGGGCTGCTGGTGTCTCTCTGTCTCTCTCCCTATCGCCTCCTTTCCTCTCCATTTTGGGAGGCCTCTATTCAAAAAATAAATAAAGACAATAACCAAAAACTAAGTAAAGAAATCAGGGTGGGCTTCCCGTGCTCAGGACCTTCTAAGCTATGTTGTGCAGTGGTTGTAATATCTGTGCAGGAATCTGGAGATTGAATCTAAAAAAGAACAGGACAAGCCAGCCTCTGACTGGAGAGTGGGATAAGGGAGACAGCGTCTCCCCACCCCCATGGCTAGTGCTGGGGCGCCAGTTCCTTCCCCGCTGTCCCCAGGGACAGGTTCCTTGGTGCAGGCTCAGCTCCGAGTAGGTGACCCCGTTTCTGCTCTTAAAAGCTGCCAGCTAAGAGAGAAACAGAGAGCAAGGTCAAGCACCCAGCTTGTTTGGGGGAGTCTGACTCATGATTCATGCAGAGAGCCTGTCAGCACTGCGGCTCCATCCCCCTGCCTGCTCCCAGCCCCACCCCTCACCCCCTCCCCGCACTTGCACCCCTGCAGGTGTGCGCGGGAAGGACTCCACCACTTTCCAACCCTGCACCCTCTCTTTTCCTTCCAGCGTCAGGTATTTTTCCTCGACTCTCAGGTGGCGTCTGGCCCATTGGACGCAGGCAAGAGCTAGGACAGCACCCTGCCAGCACCCTGCCAGCACCCTGCCAGCACCCTGCCAGCACCCTCATTTCAGCACCCTCTCCAGTTAATCTCCAAGTCCTCTGGCCTAGTGACACCGCCAGGCCCCTCCACAGTAAGCCAGTCAGGACATCGGCTTCAACAGGCGCACGCCTCAGGAAGTAGCAGCAAGGCACGCAGCCCACATCCCTACTCAATGAGGAAGCGGAGGCTCAGAGAGGGAAAGCAGCTCCCCCAGGGTCACACAGCATGCAGAGGGAGGGCTGAGGAAGAGATGGGTGTGCACCAGTCACTTGCTTGTCCTACCAGCCACAGTGGGTGCTTCTGAAAGTTCCCAGGATAGGAAAGCATGACGAGCCAGGGTTCCAGAAGCCCAGCCCTGGGTAGGAGCCCATTGTCTTCCAGCCTCAGCCCTGGCTGCTGATTCTGCTGGGGAGCTCCCCCAACCACCCACCCACCCACCCCTGTGTCCTGTGGAGGAGCGGGGGCAGGAGGGGGCAGCCACAGGCCCTGGAGTGGACAGGGCTGTTTTGGAATCCTGCCCGTCCTTCCTGCTCTGTGTGACCTCAGACAGTGTATGGAGTCTCCCTGCGGGCCTCCTCCTCAGTGAAGCAGGGCTCATGGCTGCAGGGAGAACCCTCACCGGGAGCCCAGCTAACAGGGCCCGACTGGATGCCCACCAGGAGCAGGTGGTGGTGGGGAGCATCTCTTCTTCTAAATGCAGCTCAGGGACCACTGCCTCTGAGGAGCCCTCCCTGACTGCCTCTCCTGGGCACCCAAACAGTCATTTATTCTTTTTATTTTATTTTATTGCCTCCAGGGTTATCGCTGGAGCTCAGTGCCTGCACTGCGAAGGCACTGCTCTTGGAGGCCATTTTTATTTATTTATCTATTTCAGTTTTTAGATGGGACAGAAAGACATTGAGACGGGAGGGGAAGATAAAGAGGAGAGAAAGAGAGACACCTGCAGGTGGGGATCCAGGGGCTGGAGCCTGAATCCTTGTGCAGGTCCTTGCACTTTGTACTATGTGCACTCAACCCGATACGCCACCACCCGGCCCCCCAGTCATTCACTCTCTTTTCCTTCTTCATACAACAAATATTGAAAATACATAAATATAAAGGATTGAAATAAACGAACTTGAAAAGAAGATGGAGAAGGAGAGTGGTACGGGAGGTGGTGCAGTGGATGAAGCACTGGACTCTCAAGCACAAGGTCCCGAGTTCAATCCCCGGCAGCACATGTACCAGAGTGATATCTGGTTCTTTCTCTCTCTCTCTCCTTCTATCTTTCTCATTGATAAATAAATAAAATCTTAAAAAAAAAAAAAAGATGGAGGAGAGACAGAAGAGGAAGAAGGAGAGCAGGAAGGAGATGGAGAAAGAACAGGAGAAAGAGAAAAAGAAGAGGGAAAAGAGGAGGAGGAGAAACAGAAGAAGAGGGAGAAGGGACAGGAGAATAAAGAGGAGAAGGAGGAAGAGAAGGAAGAGGAAAGTAGAGAAAAAAGAGACAGGGAAGAAATACCCACCCTATCTGTCTCTGAGAGAGCTGGTGCTTATCACAAGGGCGGGCCAGGGGGTGGGCACAGAACCATGATGGTGGCTGTGGTGTGGAATGATACCCCTGCAGACCAAAATTAAATCACCCCGATGGACAAAATAAATCAGTTGGTAGAAAAAAGAAAAGAAGATTCATAAAGAAGTCAGCCAGGCCCTGCGGCTGCCCGAGGCCTACTGCTGCCCTGTTAGACTGGACCTTTCCAGAGCCACAGTCAGGTCTGAGTCATCTGAGTGACCCTGAGCCAAGGGCAGCCGGAGGAGGAGGACTGGGGAGGAGGACAGGGCTGGCTGGCTTCTGCAGACCTGCTCCCATATATCCAGGCAATTAGGAGAAAAACAGCCTCTTCTTCCCCAGCTTGCTTTGCGGACTCCTCCTCCCGCTTCGCAGCTTGACAAAAATCACCAACAGAGTTGAGAATAGATGGTCGCTGTAGGAAGAAGCCTCCATGAGCCCAGCAGGAAGGAAGATGGCAGGGCGGTGACAGCCGGCTGAGCCCCGCCCACTTGCAACTAGGGAGCCAAGGCACTGGGCCCTGGCAACAACTCACATGCCAGGTACAAGGGGCTCCTAGAGAGGGAGCAGGCAGTGTGTGTGTGTGTGTGTGTGTGTGTGTGTGTGTGTGTGTGTGTGTGTGTGTGTGTGTGTGTGTCACTGAACCCTGAGCCCAGAGCCCTGAGTCATGAGCTCCTGAACCCTGAATCCTGAGTCCCTGAGCCCTGAGATATGAGCCCCTGAGCCCTGAACCCCTGAGACCTGAATCCCTGAGCCCTGAGCCCTGAGCCCTGAGCCCTGAGACCTGAATCCCTGAGACCTGAGCCCTGAGCCCTGAGCCCTGAGCCCTGAGCCCTGAACCCCTGAGCCCTGAACCCCTGAGACCTGAATCCCTGAGACCTGAATCCCTGAGCCCTGAGCCCTGAGCCCTGAGCCCTGAGCCCTGAGCCCTGAGCCCTGAGGCCTGAGCCCTAAGCCCTGAGCCTTGAGCCCCTGAGTCCCTGAGTCCTGAGATCTGACTCTGCAGAGCTGTGACTCCCTCCTCCAGCCCCACCAGCCTCCCTCCACCTGCACAGCCAAGCATTAGTGATTCTCCTTCCTTCCTCCTTCCTTCCTTCCTTCCTTCCTTCCTTCCCTCCTTCTTTCCTTCTTTCCTTTCTTTTTTATTAGTGATTTAATATTGATTTACAAAATTTTAACACAAGGATAGAGTTCCACACTGCTCCCACCAGCAGAGCTCTGGGTCCCCATTCCCTCCACTGGAAACTGCAGTGGTTCTCCCAGGTCACAGATGTGTGTTGACTATTATTTGTAGAACTATCTAGATTTTTATATATTTGCCCTTTTCCCACCATATGGTCCTACTTTCTCTTCCTTTCTAAGTCACACCTACTACTTCTGAGTGTCTCTCCCCCCTCTTCTCACATGGGATGGTATCAGCTAGCAGGATCACTGATGGCCTTGGTAAGCGCCAGTACCGGCCCAAGAGTCCCCTTTCCTGGGAGGACACTAGACATTCTACTACCTTCTTTCAGGAGGGAAGGAGGGAAGGAGACCACACCTTTAGAAAGTGTCAAAGCCCAGAGTTGGTGTCCTGAAACATGATGGCAGAGGAGGACCTAGAGGGGGTGAATTATTATGTGGAAAAGTGAGAAACGTTATGCATGCACAAACTATTGTATTTTACTTTTGATTGTAAACCATGAATCCCCCAATAAATAAAAAAATAAATTTAGAAATGTGAAGAAAGAAAGGAAGAAAAAAAGAAAGGAAGGAAGGAAGAGTCAAACCAAGGGCCGGGTGGTGGCGCACCCAATTGCATGCACATGTTACGATGTGCAAGGACATGGGTTCAAGCCCCCGCTCCCCACCTGCTGGGGGGAAGCTTCACAAGGGGTGAAGCAGGGCTGCTGGTGTCTCTCTGTCTCTCTCCCTCTCTATCAACCCCTCCCTCTCAATTGCTCTCTGCCCTATAAAAAAATATATATAAAGAAAAGAGGGCCTGGGTGGTGGCGCACCTGGTTGAGCGCACATGTTACAATGCTCAAGGACCCAGGTTTGAGCCCCTGGTCCCCACTTGCAGGGGGAAAGCTTTGCGAGTGGTGAAGCAGGGCTGCAGGTGTCTCTCTCTCTCTCTCTCTCCCTCTCTACTTCCTTCTTCCCTCTCAATTTCTGGCTGTCTCTGTCTAATAAATAAATAAAGATAATTTTTTAAAAGAGTGTGCAGTGGATCTGCATTAAAAGAGAAAAGAAAAGAAAAGAAAAAAAATGGCTGCTGGGAGTGGTTGGTTGATAATGCCAGCAGTGAGCCGCAACTATAATCCTGATAGCAACAGGAGAGAGAGAGAGAGGAAAGAAGGAAGGAAAGAAAGAAAAGAAAGGAAGGAAGGAAGAAAAAGAAGGAAGAGAGGGAGGGAAGGAAACAAGGAAGATATGAAGGGAGGGAGGGAGGGAGGGAGGGAGGGAGGAAGGAAGGAGAGAGCAGAAAGGAGGAGGAAGGAAATGTGAAGCCAGATGTATTGCATCAAAGCAGGGGACTGCTTTGATGGGGAGGAGGGGAGGAGGGGAGGAGGGGAGGGGGGCTGCATGGGGGGTGGCCTTGATGTCCTGATGCAAAAGACCCATGTTGGCAGTGGGAGTGTTCTGCAGACACCTATCTTGGGGAGGTGAGAAACTGGACCCACACATCAACAAGTGTCCCATCAACCCCCTCGATAGAAGAAAGAAATGTGAAACTTGATGTCACCTCAATTCCCTCCATCATCAGGGCACCGAAGGTTAAGTCTGTCCACAGAGTCTCAGATGGAAAGGACGTGCACCTGAATTTGCCACCTGCTAGCCTGGCATCAAGCCCTGGCATCGGGGAAAAGGGCTTTAGGCTCCTAGCGATTTGCTGTTGTCTGTAATGCACACGGCATTGCCAGCCTGCTTTGGCACCCCGGCACCCACTCTGAGGAGCTGAGGGCCCGTGGACAGGCCCTCTCCCTGCCTGTGTCCTCAAAGGCCCCTTTCTCTCTCCAGGATCTGCGTCTGCCCGGCCTGCCAGCTGGCAGCAAACACCGGAGCCCAGACTCAAGAGTTTTCCAAGATAGCTTGAGGCCACACGGCTGAGTGGCACTTTCAAACTGCTTCCAAAGCATCACCCTGTCAGGAAAGAGAAGAGAAGGGAACAATATGTATAATAGCAACTTGGAAAAAATGGCACATTAGCTGGCTGTAGGCTTTGCAAGATGTGGTCCAGTTCTGTTTGAGAAAAGTAATGTCACTCAAGGACATCAAAGGACACTTTAGAATACTCAGATCCTTCTCTTGAGGTAGAATAAGTCAATATCATGAAGATGTCATTTCTCTCTAAATTAATCTGTAAGTTTAATGCAGTTCAAATCGAAGAAAAAAATGAGGGAGGCAGGTGGTAGAGCAGCAGGTTAAGTACACATGGTGCAAAGTGCAAGGACTAGTGCAAGGATCAGCATAAGGATCCCCGTTCGAGCCACCGGCTCCCCACCTAGAGTGGGGTCTCCTCACAAGCAGTGAAGGAGGAGGTCTGCAGGTGTCTGTCTTTCTCTTCCCCTCTCTGTCTTCCCTTCCTCTCTCAATTTCTCTCTGTCCTGTCTAACAGCAACAACAGCAATAACAACAACAATAAACATCAAGGGCAACAAAAGGGGGGGAAAGAAAGAAAAAAATGACAACAGACTTTTTTTTCTTTTTTTCAATTTTTTTTTTTTTTTTTTTTTAGGGAAAGTAGCCCAGTTGATAATGGAATCCTATGGGGAAAAAATCAAGCAGGAATTGCTAGGAGAATTCTGAACAGGAAGAGTAGAAAAAGGCCAGCCCCATCAGATACTAAAACACAAAGTAGGCTGCAGTAATTTAAACATTGTGACATTTGAGTCAAAAGACAGATTTCAGTAGGTGGTAGCCTCAGAAATAAACATGTCCATGCATCTAAGATAGAGCAGAGGAGACAGGGCTTCCTATCCCTGGGGAAAAGACGACTCAGTAAATATTGTGAGAATAACTCGACAGTTATCCTGGGAAAAACTGGAGCTGAATCCACATCTCATACATCATGTCAAAAACCTTGCAGAGAGATCAAAAGCAAATGAGTTAGAGAAGAAAATATGGGGGGAATTTCGTTTTACAACACTGGAATAATAACTACCCCGGGGTGTATATTCCAGCCATAAAGTTTATGTACTGGTACATTTGATTGTCGTAACGTCACTGTGCAGAAAACATAAGTAAACTCTCACATATTCAAGAGGCAAGAGACAGAACTAGGGAAAAGACTGGCAGTTCACACCACAGGAATAGGACAATTTCCCTTAGCGTTTCAAGCTTTTGCACATGAATAAAGAAAAAAAAAAAAAAGAGGCATTTTAGAAGGAACTAGGTAAAGAAAGAAACTACACATGACTTCTAAATCACATGCATCGTAACGGAAGTGTAGGTGGGAAATACTCATATGTTCTTTCTATTCTGTGCCATTTAAATTCTTGTAATATATTTTATTTATTTTGGATAGAGAGAGAGAGAAATTGAGAGGGGAAGGGGAGATAGAGAGGGAGAGAGAGACAGAGAGACACCTGCACCTGCAGCCCTGCTCCCCCACTTGTGAAGCTGCCTTCCTGCAGATGGGGACCAGGGGTTTGAACCCAGATCCTGGTGTACTGTAATGTGAGGGCTCAGTCATCTGCACCACAACCCCATTCCCTTGCCATTTCTCATTATCTGGTTTTTTTTTTTTTAAAAAAAAAAAAAAGAACTGAGCACAAAAGAATAAATAAGGAAAAAGTTTTTTGATTCCTTTTTAGTAGAGCACAGCAGAGCAGAACCCAGGCACCACTCCTTCAGGACATGCGCTCTGCTACTGAGCCTGCTCCTCGGCCCTGAGACTCTCTCCCTCTCCCCTTCCCCTCCCCTCCCCCTCCGCCTTTTCCCCTCTCCCTCTCTCCCTCTCCCTTTCCCTCTCTTTCTCTCTCTCTCTCTATATATATATATTAGGGGCATTGATTGTTTACAGTAAATATTCTCCCCCCACCTAGATGCTCCTCCACCATCAGGCACTAGGACCTGAAAGCCTCCATCCCTGCAGAGTCCTTTATTTGGGGGAAATACACTAAACCCAGCCTACGATCTGCTTTCTTTCTCCCCTTCTGTTCTTATTTCTCAGCTGGGGAGCCAGAGACGATCCGAACTGCCCCTGCAGCTACAGACAGACTATGACCCACATAGTCAACGACTGCCACCTCTCCAGATTCAAAGGAGGTCTCGAAACTTGACATCAGGCTCAACCTGACGCTGTTGACTGGCTACGGAAGAAGGGCAAATGCTAGAAGAAGAATTTCTCAGCTTCTGTCCATGCGTGAGATCAGCTCATAATCACCCTTCTCTTTCTGACTGATCTCACTTCACAGGATTCCTTCAAGCTCCGTCCAAGATGAGGTGAAAAAGGTGAATTCATCACTCTTTTTTTTTTTAATTTGCTTTTTCCCCCCTTTGGTTGTCCTTGTTGTTTTATTGTTGTTGTGGTTATTATCGTTGTTGTTACTGATGTTGTCGTTATTGGATAGGACAGAGAGAGAAATGGAGAGAGGAGTGGAAGACAGAGAAGGGGAGAGAAAGATAGACACCTACAGACGTGCTTCACCGCCCGTGAAGTGACTCCTCTGCAGGTGGGGAGGCCAGGGGCTTGAACCAGAATCCTTATGCTGGTCCTTGTGCTTTGCACCATGTGCACTTAACCTGCTGCACTACCACTCAACCAGGGAATTCATCATTCTTTTTTTTTTTAAAGCATCATTTTTTTAAATCTTTATTTATTGGATAGAGACAGCCAGAAATCAAGAGGGAAGGGGGCGATAGAGAGGAAGAGAGACACCTGCAGCACTGCTTCACCACTCGCAAAGCTTTCCCCCTGCAGGTGGGGGCCAGGGGCTCGAACCTGGGTCCTTGCGCATTGTAATACATGTGCTCAACCAGGTGCACCACCACCTGGCCCCGAATTCATCATTCTTAACAGCTGAGTAGCATTCCATTGTGTATCTAGACCACAACTTTCTCAGCCACTCAACTGTTGTTGGACCCCTGAGTTGCTTCCAGGTTTTGGCTGAAATTATTTATGAAAGATACCTGTCAGCATGATGCTAAGGACCAGCTGGACATTAATGGCACTTCTGGAAAAGGGGCCAGGCAGTGGTTGAGTGCACACATTACAGTGCTCAAGGACCCAGGTTCAAACCCCTGGTCCCCACCTCAGGGGAAAAGCTTCATGAGCAGTGAAGCAGGGCTGCAGGTGCCTCATGTCTCTCCTCTATCTCCCCCTTCCTCTCAATTTCTGGCTGTCCATCTAATAAATAAATTAAGATAATAAAAAAAGAATGAAAGAAAAGCAAAGGATCAAGTCAGTAACTACTAGAGTTGCATGTGGGGTAAGAGGCATTGGGTGAGGTGACCAGCCACACAGGCTTTGTGTTAGATTTTCAATGGTGAGTAACCTTACTCTGCGACCCTCAGTTCCCATCTGTGAAACAGGTGCCTCATGGAACTCTTCCGTGGTGGGGAGGGGGCACACGACAGAGGTTCAGGGAAGTGTGTGACAGCTGGGAAGTGGGTGGGGGGGGGGTCCTGTGCATGCTGGGGAGGGGGTGTCTGCTAGTCCACAACGATCCTGGGTCCATGCTCCCAGAGGGATAGAGAATGGGAAAGCTATCAGGGGAGGGGGTGGGATATGGAGACTGGGTGGTGGGAACTGTGTGGAGTTGTACCCCTCCTATCCTACGGTTTTGTTAATGTCTCCTTTCTTAAATAAAAAATAAAATAAAATAAAAATAAAAAGCCAGCTGTAAACAGCAGCAGAGTCCCTGATCAGTCCTGGCCCCGCTCCCTGCTGCTGTGTGACCCTCCCCCAGCCCCAAGGATCCATGGGTCTCTCCTGGGTCCCACCTCCAGGCTGCATTCCCCAACCTGGCTCTCTTTCTCTCACTCCTCTTAAGTCTTGCTTCTGTGCTTCTTGAGGTGTTTGGGTCTCGGAATTCCTGAATCATTATATGATTATGTAAGTTTGTATTCATTCAGAAAGAGAGAAAAAAGTCAAAGCAGCTCTGCAGCATGCGGAATTCCAAGGATCAACACCAGAGTCTCTGGCATGTAAGTCCTGCATTGCACCTCTGAGCCACAGCCCCAGCCCCTCACCTGCAGGTACTTTGTGAGGTTGAGGCCTCTATCTGCTACTATTACTGTTATTATTATTAGTGGATTAATAATGATTAATAAGGTTATAAGATAACAGGGGTACAATCCCACACAATTCCCACTACCAGAGTTCCTTGTCCCATCCCCTCCATTGGCAGCTTCCCTATTCTTTACCCTTCTGGGAGTATGGACCAGCATTCTTTATGAGGTGCAGAAGGCGGGAGTTCTGGCTTCTATAATTGCTTCTCCACTGGACATGGACGTTTGCAGGTGGGTCCAGACCCCTCAGCCTGTTTCTGTCTTTCCCTGGTGGAGCAGGGCTCTGGGGAGGGGAGGTTCCAGGACACACTGGTGAGGTCATCTCTCCAGGGACGTCAGGATGGAATCATGGTAGCATCTGCAACTTGGTGGCTAAAAGGTGATAAGATATAATGCAGGACAAATTATTTAACAGAAACCAAAAAGTGGTGAATAGAGCAGGTGAGAATAGGGATCTTAGAGTGGTAAGAAGCTAGGAAGCCTATTTTAGGTATGTTTCAAAGGGCCCATGACTTCAGTAATTTTTGCCTGAGCCTGACAGCTATCATGCAGGTGGGCTGAAAGTATTGTCTGGGGAGATGATGTCAGAGTTGAGTACAGGGCTAAAAAGCTTTCTCCTTCTCCTCCTCCTCCTCCTCCTTCTCTTCCTCTCTCTCTCATTTAATGGGACAGGGAGAAATTGAGAGGGGAGAGCAGGCAGAGAGACAGCAAGACATCTGCAGACCTGCCTCACCACTCGTGAAGTGTCTCCCTTGCAGGTGAGGAGCAGGGGCTTGAACCCAGGTCCTTGTGCGTGATCATGTGTGCACTTAATCAAGTGTTCCACTGCCCCTAAAAAACTAAGTAGTTGTAAGAGGAGGAAGAGGAGACGGAGGGTAGAGGAGGAGGGGGCGAAGGGGAGGAGGAGGACAGTTAGGACGGCAACTTTGTCACGTGACACTCACTGTTCTCCCTGTGGGTGCTGTTTGTGAAGCTGAGTTTGTTATCTTGGCTCAGAAACCTGCAGTTCTGCTTCTGTGTTCTTCAGTGCTGTGCTCTGATAAATATGAATGTGTAACCAAAAGCTCTCTGGCTGGAAAATAAAAAGTATTATGAGCCAGATGTTGTTGTGCGTGGGCCACAGAGAAGAGAGAGAGAGAGGGGGTCCGGAGCGAAGAGGAAACACAAATCTTTATTCGCGCTGGCACCTCAGAGTTGGGTGCTAGAGAGGCAGGTTGGGCCACGTGGAGGTAGCGAAAATGGCCGCCTCACGCAGCAACCTTTCCTGCGTCTGAACACCAGAGTGAAGCGCTGGCAAGAGAGCGAGGTGCAGAAAATGAAGGGCTTTTATAGGAGCAGCTTTCATGAGAATGGGAAGGGGGAGGAGTAACCATAGCACTCCAGGATAGGATGATAACTCTCGTGAGAATGGGAGGGGGGAGGAGTAACCAAAGCACTCCAGATATCACGGGGATATAGACAATGTCCTGAGGGCACAACACGGCGGAACAGGCACTCCGAGAATGTCCCAACTCTCACGGGAACTAGTAGCCTGAGGGGAAAATACGGCAGATGTGAATGCATCTGCACAATTTCCCAGCAAAAAAGAAAAAGAAAACGGAAAAAAAAGGCAGCAGCATCTTCTCAATTACCTGTCAGAAAATGTGACCAGAGGAAGAGAGCTGAGGCACCATCACACACACCATGTGGGCACTGTGTCTTTCTCCTCGTATCCCTGGGAGGTGAGGATGGACCCCTCCAGCAAGAGGAGGCCTTCGGGGCCTCTCCAGCCAAGCTCGAAGGTAAGCCTAGGAGGCCAGCTGCCAACACCCTGGACAGAGACCTAAGTCACTGGATGCTGAGAAACTTCTGGAAGGACTTTACAGTCCATGTTGTCTGAAACAAATGTCAGTTATCTAAGATAGCCAGGGAAGGAAGGGAGGGAGAGAAAGGGGCTGGGCAGTAGCACAGCAGGTTACGCACATATGGTGCAAAGTGCAAGGACCAGCATACGGATCCCGGTTCGAGCCCCCAACTCCCCACCTGCAGGGGGGTTGCTTCACAAGCGATGGAAAAAAGATGGCCTCCAGGAGCAGTGGATTTGTAGTGCAGGCACTGAGGCCCAGTGATAACACTGGAGGGAAAAAAATCCCTAAATCTTGATTCACAGGCGGTGAAGCAGGTCTGCAGGTGTCTGTCTTTCTCTCCCCCTCTCTGTCTTCCCCTCCTCTCTCCATTTCTCTCTGTCCTATCCAACAATGACATCGATAACAACAGTAATAACTACAACAATAAAACAAGGACAAAAGGGAATACATAAATAGATATTAAAAAAAAATTTTTAAAAACCTGCATCTGTCACCTCTTTGTCCTGTGACCCTGACCCCAACCCCTCCACCTTGGTCCCCAGCACCTGGCTTCACCTGTGGAGGTGAGTGACTGACCTGCAGAACACACAAGAGGGACCAACCCTGAGAAGTGATTTCTCTGAGGAGTATAGGGAGAGAGGATTCTTCCTTCCTTCCTTCCTTCCTTCCTTCCTTCCTTCCTTTCTTTCTTTCTTTCTTTCTTTCTTCCTTCCCTTCTTTCTTTCTTTCTTTCTTCCTTTTTTTTTTCTTCCATGGTTATCACTGGGGCTCAGTGCCTGCACTATGAATCCACTGCTCCTGGAGGCTATTTTTTCCCTTTTTGTTGCCTTTGTTGTTTATCATTGTTGTTGTTATTATTGTTGTTATTGCTATTGATGTTGGATAGGACAGAAAGAAATCAAGAGAGGAGGGGAAGACAGAGAGGGGGAGAGAAAGACAGACACCTGCAGACCTGCTTCACCACTTGTGAAGTGACCCCCTGCAGGTGGGGAGCCGGGGAGCTCAAACTGGCATCCTTATGCTGGTCCTTGCGCTTTGCGCCACCTGTGCTTAACCTGCTGTGCTACCCCATGACCCCCCATTTTCCCCATTTTTGTCACCCTTGTTGTTGCACTTGTTGTAGTTGTTATTATTGTCATAGCTGTTGTTGTTAGATAGGACAGAGAGTAATGGAGAGAGGAGGGGAAGACAGAGAGGAGGAGAGAGAGACAGACACCTGCAGACCTGCTTCATGGCTTGTGAAGCAACCCCCTGCTGGTGGGAAGCTGGGGGCTCAAACCGGGATCTTTGTGCCGGTCCTTGCGCTTTGTACTATGTGTGCTACCGCCCAGCCCCCTCTTCAGGGATTTTGTTCCAAGCGCCTTATTAGCTGCAGCCTAGAGCTACAAACACCGCATCTGTAGATCTCTTAAGGAGAGAGCTCAGGTCTGCTTCACAGAGACAATAGAGACATTTCCCCTGACTCAGACAACAATAGGCTGGGGAGATAGCTCAGGGGAGCACAGCAGACCTCCATGCCTGAAGTCACAGAGATTTCAGGGGGTTGCTTTAGTCTTTACCAAAACTCTGCTCAACTCTGGCTTACAGGAGCATAGGGAATTGAAGCTGACTTGGGAGCCTCAAGCATAACAGTCTTTTTGCAGAACCATTATGCTATCTGCCCCCACCCACATTCCAAGTTTAACCCCTCAGCACCACTATATGCCAGAGCTGAACGGTGCTCCTATCTAGCTCTCACAAATAAATAAACCATTTTAAATAAAAGAATAAGTTACCATTAACAGCAAAGTTTCTCAGCAAGGTCGACAGACAGATTGTTTTCAGGTCCTCAGAAGACCTCTCCCCACCCCCCTTATATTGCCTCTTAATTATTTTTTTTAAGATTTTTTAAAATTTATCTATGAGAAAGATATGAGAAAAGAGGAAGAACCTGCTGGGGATGGAACTCAGGACCTCATGCTTGAGAGTCCGAAGCTGTACTCACTGCACCCCTTCCTGGCCCACTCTCTTAGTTCTTTATACTCTTGACCCCAGAACGCCATCTTGGTCTCCTTCTGATCTCCTTCTTCCACCAAGAACTGCCTTCTTGGTTCCCCAATTGCAAGATGTTCTCAAGGGCCAGAACAAAGCTCAGTGGGTAGAACACACGTCCCAACACGCCTGAGGGAAGAAGAATCCATCGTGACCAAACAGGATTCATCCCTGGGAAACAGGGATGGTTTGACATCTGAAAGTCAATGAGTGTAATCCACTACAAAAACAAAAAGAAAGATAAAAATACCCATTTATGATAAAAGCCCTCAAGAGACTGGGAGTGGAAGGAAAATTCCCCAACATAATAAATATTGGCTGTGTGCCAAATCCATGGCTAACATCGTGCCCAACAGAGAAAAATAGAAAGTTTCCCCCTAAAATCAGGAACCGGGCAAGGATGTCCACTCTCGCCACTTCTGTTCAACACAGTCCTAGCAGTCCTCACCATCGCGATCAGGCAAGGAAGAGATCAAAGGAATCCACAGAGAAGGATGGAGTTAAGTGATCACTATTTGTGGATGATACGCCTTTATACCTAGAGGACCCCAAAGACTCTGCCCAAAAACTACTGGAAATCATCAGTAAATTCAGTGAACCATCAGGTCTGAGGCCCTACTCAATTCCAGACACTGTGTGCAAACACTGTAAAACTTCCCCTCTCTTCTTCTTTTCTGTCTTCCCTGCCTCTCTCAGTCTCTCAAGAAATATAGAATAGAAACAGAGTCTGGGAGACTGCTTGGCTTATCATAAATGTGTGAAATCTAGGCCCATTCCCCAGCACGGCATGATAGTCAAACAACAGAAAGCCTGCACACACGCTCACAACACGCACGAATGCTTGAGCAAATACATCCTAACGAGCATAGAGTAAGATCTTTGTCAGAGAAATTAATATTTAATGAGAGAACCCCAGAGACCATCGAATGGGGGGAAATCAGCAGGGAGGGGAGGAGGGGCGTCTTCCCAGGCCTCTGAGAGTCATAGCAGCAGGGAATTGTCGATAGGCTCTGTAGATTAGAACCGTTTTATCGAGTTTATAGATGGGGCCAGTTGCAGTAGAAGGCCATGGAGAAACCACACTGAACCAGGACTCATCAAACTTTGATCTCCTCACACCAAAGCTCTGGGTTTGAATCTCCTGCCTAGATTTCTGAGTGTAATGATAGGCTAAAAAGAAGCCGTTCCATCAGCAAACCAGGAAGTGACAGGTGTTCTTCTTCGACCATCTGATAGGATTCCTTAGTAAAGCTGTCTGGGCCTGGGCTTTCATTCTGGGGAAGACTGGATTCAGTAATCCAACTTGATTCAGTTTCTCTACTAGTGTTCCGAGAAAAGGGGCTCTGCTCACTGCTGTTGGGATGCAGACTGGGGCCGCCCCTGTGGAGGCTGTGCGGACAGTCCTTCAACAGACAGACATGGAGGCACCTCAGGACCCACAAGCCCACTCGGAGGCTTTATCCAGCGGACACTCAGACACTAATTAGAAGGGACACGCGCAGTCCTGTGCTCACAGCTGCATTATTCACAACAGACGGAGAGTAGACGCAGCCTAGATGTCCATCAGCAGATGACTGGATAAAGAAGTTATAGGATATAGACTCCATGGAATACTACTCTGCCATCAAAAAAAAGATGATACTATGTTCATTGGGACAAAAATGGATGGAACTAGAGGTGATGATGCTTAGTGAAATAAGTAAAGAGATGAAAGACCACTGCCAGGTGGTTTCACTCATATGTGGAATCCTGAGATCTGATACACATGAACTTTCCAAAAAAGAATATTTCTAAGACTTTGTGAGAACTTGGGTGGTTATCATTGGAAGGGTGGGGACATAGAGCCTTGGTGGTATGTGTAATGTGAAACTAGACCATGTCACCTTACGGTCTTGTCAGCCACTATTTGTCACAGATGAAAAATGGAAAATAAAATTCAGTGGTGGATCTAAAAAGAAAAAGAAGGAAAGGTTTATTTGTTTATTCAATGAGAGGAAAACAAAGAGAGGGAGGGGGTCAGGCAGTGGCATACCGGGTCAAGTGCACATAGTACAAAGTGCAAGGACCTGCACAAGGATAGGAGTTTGAGCCCTGGCTCACCATCTATAAGGGGTCATTTCACAAGAGGTGAAGCAGGTCTGCAGAGCCCTCTCTCTCTCTCTCTCCCCCCCCTCTATATACATCCTCTTTCAATTTCTCTCTGTCCTATCCAATAAAATGGGGGGGAAAATGGCCACCAGGAACAATGGATTCATAGTGTAGTCACCGAGCCCTAGCAATAACCCTAAAGGCAAAGAGAGAGAGAAAGAGAGAGAGAAGCAATGAGAGAACCATAACATCGCTCCAGCATCTGTGGTACCAGACATCCTTCAGTGCAAGTGCTACATTACCGAGTCACTTCCCTGGCCACTGAGTCATAGATTTGTGAGGTTCATGACTACAAGGAGTCCCACCTGGCTTAGGGCGTCCTCTCTGCTGTCACTTCCTGTCTGGGAGAGTTTGGCAAGCCACGTAAACACGGGAGCCTTCTCCTCCCCATCTGCATCATGAGCATTAGAGGCACCTCCCAAGCCTTGTGAGAGAATGAGCACTTTGAGTGCTGCATGGAAAGACACAGTAAGTGTCCTTATTCATCGTAGTCACTGCTTCCTTTTGAAAGGTGGTCATTCCCTCCTCACTCAGCAGCTTGTCGCCCGATATAAAGCTGGGCCACACTTTGAGAAGCACTTGGGGATGGAAATCCTAGTCTGACTCACTACTCAAACCGAACTCCAGAAAGAAAATTAGGCCGTGAACAACTGGAAGTCTACAGAGAAGGGTGATGAAAGGAAGCTTCATATTCAGATTCTAATTTTCTACCCTAGCATTTATGAGTCACTGAAATTAACTGGGTTCAGTATTAAAAGAAGCACATGATTCCCCTTTGTGTTTTCATAATCAACTCCCTGGAAAGTGTTTTTAAAGAGAAATCAAGATGTCACACCAGTCAGCATTATAACATGATTAGTTCTTAAGTTAAGAAGGGGGGATACTATATTTTGTTTTCTCTGGACTAAGAGAGGATGCTGGCAGCTCAATAGTTCATAACAATTTCAGCACAGATTATTCAACAGGAGAGTGTATTCCAGAGTGGGGAAGATAGCATAATGGTGTCACAGAAGGACTCTCACACCTGAGTCTCCAAAGTCCATGGTTCAACCCCCTGCAACCTCTCACTATCATAAGCCAGAGCTGAGCAGAGTTCTGGTCCCCCCAGCCCCACCACACACACACACACACACACACACACACACTAAAACAAAATGTTTTTTAATATTTTATTTATTTATCAATGAGATGAGAGAGAGAAAGAACCAGACATCACTCTGGTACATGTGCTGCTGAGGAACAAACTCAGGACCTCATGTTTGAGAGTCCAAAGCTTTATTCACTGCACCACCTCCCAGACCACACAAAATTGTTTTTTAAAAGAGTTTATTTTCTTTGTCAAAAATTAAAATGGGCAGTGGCACACCCAGTTGAGCAGGCACATTACAATATGGGTTCAAGCCCCCAGCCAAGCTTCACAAGCAGTGAAGCAGGGCTGCAGGTGTCTCTTTTTGTCTCTCTCTCTTCCCTCCCTCTCTCGATTTTTCTGTCTTAATATTTTTAATAAAAAATTAAAATGTTGGGAGTCAGGCTGTAGCACAGCGGGTTAAGCACAGGTGGCACAAAGCGCAGGGACCGATGTAAGGATCCCGGTTCGAGCACTGGCTCCCCACCTGCAGGGGAGTCGCTTCACAGGTGGTGAAGCAGGTCTGCAGGTGTCTATCTTTCTCTCCCCCTCTCTGTCTTCCCCTCCTCTCTCCATTTCTCTCTGTCCTATCCAATGACAACAACAATAATAACTACAACAATAAAACAACAAGGGCAACAAAAGGGAATAAATAAATAAATATTTTTTAAAAGATTTTTAAAAAATTTTAAATGTTTATCATAGTGCAAAATATCTCCTTACTTACTGAAGTCATTGAATTATCCTTAATTTCTTCTATTGAAGTCATAAGTAAATAAATGCAGTCCCTTTATTAGAAATTAGGAAGAGGAGGAGGAAGAGCAAGAGGAGGAGGAGAAAAAAAATACCTCAACACTGCACATCAGAACCACCCCCTTGTCCCTCCACCTTCATCTCCTCAGAAAAGACCCCCTTGTCCCTTCAGCTGCATACCCTCAGAACCATCTCCTTATCTCATCACCTCCATCTCCTCAGAACCATCCTCTTGTCCCTTCAGCTCCATCCCCTCAGAACCACCCCCTTGTCCCTTCAGCTCCGTCCCCTCAGAACCACCCCCTTGTCCCTTCAGCTCCGTCCCCTCAAACCACCCTCTTGTCCCTGCATCTCCATCTCCTCAGCAGTTCTGGAGTCTGGAGTCTCTCCATTCCCTGCAGCCAAGCAGGCCAACCCTTGCCCCATGGGTTGAGATCCTGGCTCTCAGCAGTATCCAATGGGCAGCCATGGGCACCCCGCAGAGCACGGCATGGCCACTGGAGGCTCCACAGGCCACACAGCTGCACAGTGGCCCTTGTGCATGTCTGTGCCTCGAGACAACAGGATCTGACCAAACGCCATCAACTCCCCTCTCAGACACGTCACAGAGGAAGATGGCTCTTCCGCTTGTGGATTTCACGGTGTGTGTCCTTTGAGAAGCCAGGTTCTTTCAGCTCAGAGGCTCTGTCTTCTTTATTTTTATTTTTATTTTTTGTGATCTTTATTTATCTATTGGATAGAGAGGAAAGGAGGGAGGAAGGAATCAGCTAACACTCTGCAGCAGCACATCTACAGTGGACTGATTACTACACAAACATGAGGACAGCCCCACCTGAAGATGACATGTACATTCATCAAACAGTCCATGTTTTTTCAAAGTTTCTATAAATGATTGCATGTGCTCTTCCCCCCTCTCTCTTTCTCTCAACGTAGGTGACTGGGTGGTGCCACGCACGCACGACACCCTAAGCTCACTCCCTGGTGCCACTGCTTCACAGGCGGTGAAGCAGGTCTGCAGGTGTCTGTCTTTCTCTCCCCCTCTCTGTCTTCCCCTCCTCTTTTGATGTTTCTCTGTCCTATCCAACAACAACAGCAGACACAAAAATAGCAGCAACAACAACAAAGAAAAAAAAGATGGCCACCAGGAGCAATGGTTTCGTTAGTGCAGTCGCCAAGCCCCAGTGATAACCCTGGAGGCAAAAACAAAAGACTCACGGCAGAGCACATCTGTGGCCACATTGCTTATGAGAGACAAAAGCTGGGGCCAGGTGGGTGCACACCCAAGTGAGCACACACAGCCCTGCAGCTCATCTTGTTTGGTCTCTGTAGACGATACACTCTCGCGTCTGCTCCTCATGTCTGCAGCCCCGGGATGAAAAGGCCTTGTACCTCTGGCCTCACTTTATCCCCAGCATCTGTGGTACCTGTCCCAGTGACTCATGGGAAATTCTAAGGGACTTTCCCATACTGCCAGCCCTGTCTCCCTCACTAGATCTACCACAGGGCCTTGTTAATGGACTTACACCCTGGGCAGAGAGGCAGCTTGAGCATCTCCTGTTTTCATATTCTCATGAGGTTTTTAAGATACTGGTATCTCGTCCCAGCCTTCCATGTGAGACGAGCTCCTAGCAGGTGGTGTGTCACCTCCTATCTCATGCCTTTGACACTCCATCTCTCTCTCTCTCTCTTTCTCTCTCTCTCTGTCATTATTTATTTATTTATTATTGGATAGAGACAGAGAGAAATTGAGAGGTGAGGGGGAGATAGAGAGAGACAGACAGACACCTGCAGCCCAGCTTCACCACTCATGAAGTTTTCCCACTGCAGGTGGCAACCAGGGGCTTGAACCCGGGTCCTTGAGCACAGCAGTGTGTGCACTCAGCCAGGTGTGCCACCACCTGGCCCTGACGCTCTCTTCAGACTTGGCCCCTCTTAGCTCCGCTTTTGTGCTTCTTGTCGTCTTTCTCTGCCTGGAGTTGCTCTTCCAAAGGCTGTGCTCTGAGGCTCCCAGACCTGCTCTCTGCAAAGCCGAATGCCATAAGCCTGGATCTATCACTGACTTTGCTCTTGTGTTTAAACTCCTGGCTCTTGTGAATCGAGTGTAATGTGTTGGCTTCCAAACCTCTGTTCCCTGCATAGGTTTTTAAGTCATCTGAGGGGTAGCAGAGAGCTTGGCTTTTTGTTTTCCAAGAATGTTTCTTGTCCCTCCCAGGCTGCCAGATAAAAAGCTTGAATGGTGAACACAGACACAAAAGGTGTTGGGTCACCTGACTATGGAGGGACTGGCCTTTAATTATTGAAGGTGTCTGCTGGGACTGCCTGGGGGGCCAGCTCTGAGCAGACACTTCACTCACTAGACACTGGGTATTTACTGGAGAACCAGCTCTGGTGGAAGTTACAGAGAACTCAGCCAACGGCACCTAAAATAACCGGGCTCACTCATCTCCCCTCGTGCCGTCTGGAGGTGGGCAGCTCCTGGCACCGACTTAGCCCCGGGCATCCACGGGCCCGCTGCCAGCTCCCTGGCCACCACTCCTCAGGCTGCACACATGCGCCCGCGGGAGGACCAGCCCCAAGCCCGCCTGTCCTGCTGAGTCGGAGAGCAGAGAGCTCCATCGTGGTCTCCCAAGGCAGAACTAGGCCGGGCAGCCATGCCAGCTGCAGGGGAGGCTGGGTAAGGGGGACCCTGGGCATCGGGCTCCCCAGCCGAAGGTGCCTACCTTGAAGGACAGTTTAGGGCTCTAGTTTCTCAGACAGACACGGTTAAGTTCTGACCAGAGCACTGCTGAGCTCTGGCTATCTGTGCTGCCGGGGACGGGGCCTGGAATCTCCCATCAAGTCCTGTACATCACTGAGAAGCTGCCCCAGCCCTAGGCTTTCAACTATTAATAAATATGCACAATGCAGTCAGGTGGCGGCCCCATAGAGCAAGAATGTTACAATGCACAAAGACCCGGGTTCAAGGCCCCAGTCTCCACCTGCAAGGTCTGTGAGTAGCAGAGCAGGGTGGCAAGTGTCTCTCTTAAGAAAGAAGAAAGAAAGGAAGGGAGGGAGGGAAGGGAAGGGAGGGAAAGGAAGGAAAAAATAAGGAAAGGGAAGGAGAAAGTCAAGTGGTGGCGCACCTGGTAGAGCGCACACGTTACAGTGCACAAGGACCCATGTTTGAGCCCCCAGCCCCCACTTGCAAGGGAAAAGCTTCACGAGTAGTGAAGCAGGGCTGCAGGTGTCTCACTGTCTCTCTCCATCTCTGTCTCCCAAGCCCAAGCAGTGCTGGTCTAAGGAGGAAGCTGAGTAGGGAGGCAGTCAGCTGTCACTCCTAGAAGCAAAGGGGTGGGTCATGGGGAGAAGGCAGCTAGGGAGACGGAAGGCACCCAGGAAGCACGGTCCAGATTCTTGTTTTGCAGGGTGGAGGGGAATGTGGATCCAGAGCCATGTACTGAGACAGCAGAGGGACTGAGCACTGCCCGGGGGAGTCCTGCGTTTCATTCTCAGCACCCAGCACCCAACCTGCTCTCTAAACAGTCTCTGTATGAGTATTTGAAGAGTAATGTCTCCAGGGAGGACAAAGAGTCCTCCTGTCTGACACAGGCCTCTGCTCCTCCGAGCACCTGGGTCTCCTCTTCCCCCTTTGGGGCACAGAGTCCTGAGCACCCAGCCACTCACAGGGCTGCGTGGCCAGAAACAGAAAGGACACCTCCCCATCACCTCCCAGTCCAGCCCTCCCCCGCCCCAGCTGGTGTGAGCAGTCATTGCATCTCTGGTTTGAGGTGATGGAACCCCGAGACTCAGTAGGCCAGGTTCTGGCACAGACGACTCAGTCCTGGGGTTCTCGGTGGGCTTTGACTAATCCAGAGATAAAACTCTCAGGAGGTCTCAGGATCAAGGGGGCCAGGAGCAGGGAGTCCAGAAACAGAGGGGCCTAGGGACAAGGGGGCCCAGGAGCAGAGGGCCCCCCCAGGAGCAGGAGTCAGAAGCAGGAGGGGACACCCAGGAACAGGGGGCCAGGAACAGGGTGGTCACCAGGAGCAGGGAGTCCCCCAGGAGAGGTGCCCCCTCACACAGGAGCTGCCTGGTGTGGGCTTGTGCCCACCTGCTCCCCAGCAGTGGCCCCGGCGTTGGCCTGCACCTGCCTCACACAGACCCCTGTGATGTTGGAAGCCAAGCGGCTGACACAAGCCAGGCCACCCTGACTGGAGACTGAGCTGCAGGACTGGACCAGCGGAAGCGGCCCCTAACTGGATTCCACACCAATTACCCAGCCGCACGTCTCCCTGGGCAGACCTCCCGCACCAGATGGCGGAGACAGACAGATTGACTGACCAAGTACAGAGCTCGTCTGGAAGACTCGGGCTGGAGAACAGAGGGCAGGTGTCAGGGAAGCCTGGGGCCGTGACCTCAGACACTGTGAGAGGCACCACTGGTCACCAGTCCTAAAAAGTAAAAGCTATCTGGGTCCTTCTGAATGGTGATATGAACTTAACTGGGTGTGGCACCACCTGAGCCCCCTTTTGTTATTTATTATTATTTCTTTTTGGGAAACCCAGGCACCTCAGCAAATGGGACACCAAAGGTTTTCAGAAGTAGAGGGGTCAATGTGTGTGTGTGGGAGGGGTCGCCTGGGGAGGAGGGGCAGGGTCTGCACACACGTGGCCCCCCTGGGACGAGGCAAGGTGGCTGAGGTGGCGGGCCCTGGAGGTGGATTACTTCCTCTGGCTCACTGCCTGGGGAACCATGTGCTCTGGTTTCTGCGGCTGGCTGACCTGCAAGGGGACTGAGCCCACAGCCATTTATCTTGAGGTCACAGGCTGAGAGGCTGAGGCCCAGCGGGCACGGCAGGCAGAAGCAGATGAGCAGGTGGGTAGACGGTTGGTGCCCAGGGAAGGGGGGAGCTGGGTACAGCCTGGGTCTCCCCAGAGCTCTGGGGACTCCAGCTAGAAGCCGAAAATATTAAGAGCATCCCTGCAGCAGAGCCTCTGCACAGGGCCCCAGAAATTCCGTGGCGCCAGCGTGAGAGGCCACCAGACATAGTGACCGAGGGCCAGAGGGGGAGGCAGAAAGACCTGGGTTCAAATCCTGGTCCACTGCTAGCCAGTTCTGCTGTTCTGGAAAAATTGCCTTTGTGACTCGGTTTCTCCATCTGTCATAGAGGAATTAAGACCTCATTATTTTTTATTATTTATTATTATTTTTTATTGACACAAGGTTTATCCCTGGGGGCTCAGTGCCAGAACTATGAATCCACTGCTCCTGGAGGCCATTTTTTCCATTTTATTGGCTAGAACAGAGAGAAACTGAGAGGGAAGGGGGAGATAGAGAGGGAGAGAAAAAGAGAGACACCTGCAGACCTGCTTTGGAGCTTCTAAAGCATCCCCCCTGCAGGTGGGGAGCAGGGAGAAGGGGGCTCCAGCCCGAGTCCCTGTGCTTAGTGCTATGTGTGACACTACACAGCCCCTTCCTTTTTATTTTACTGTTTTCTTAGATAGAAGAGAGAAATTGAGAGGGGAGGGGGAAACAGAGGAGAAGAGGGAGAGACACCTGCAGACCTGTTTCACCACTTATGAAGTATCCACCATGCAGATGGGGAGCCAGGGCTCAAACTCAGGTCCTTGTGCATAGGATTTTTTTTTTCTAGTCAAGTTCAGTTTCTTTTTTTTCTTTTCTTTTCTTTTTAACCAGACCACTGCTCAGCTCTGGCTCATGGTGGTGCAGGAGATTGAACCTGGGACTTTGGAGCCTCAGGCATGAGAATCTCTTTGCATAACCATTATGCTATTTTTTTTCTAGTCAAGTTCAGTTTCTTTTTTTCTACCAGAGCACTGCTCAGCTCTGGTTTATGGTGGTGGGTGGTGCAGGGGATTGAACCTGGGACTTTGGAGCCTCAAGCAAAAGAGCCTTTTGCACCACCATTTTGTTATCTGCCCTGCCCCTAGGACCTCTTTCTTAATCAGGGTCTAAGCTCATGGATTTGGAGGGTGCCTGGAGCCCTTAGCTAGTTCCCAGGGAGGTGGGCTCTAAGAGCAATCAGGCCTGCTGGGACACAGAGCCCACTGGGACACAGAGCCCGCTGGCCCCACTCATGTTTTCATGGTAGAAGCTGCAACCCTGGGAGTCAGGCAGTAGCACAGAGGGTTAAGCACAAGTGGTGCAAAGTGCAAGGACCAGCGCAAGGATCCCAATTCAAGCCGCCGGCTCCCCAGCTGCAGGGGAGTCACTTCACAAGCAGTGAAGCAGGTCTGCAGGTGTCTATCTTTCTCTCCCTCTCTCTGCCTTCCCCTCCTCTCTCTCCATTTCTCTCTGTCCTATCCAATAACAATGACATCAATAACTACAACAATAAAAAACAACAAGAGGAACAAAAGGGAATAAATAAACAAATATTTAAGAAAAAAAAGCTGCAACCCTGAGGTCAGTCAGCGTGCCTGGAGGTAATTAAGCTGTTGGGGGGGGGGCAGGAAGAGATGCCGGGTTCAGGGAGCACTGTGTGTGGCCAGGGCCCCAGCTCCAGCTCGAGCGTGGGATTCAAATCCAGACCCTGGCTCGCCAGCACAAAAAAGGTCCACCCTGAAGGGTTAGATGTATGTGCTGTTCAAAGACAGGCAGAGACAAAAGGAAGGGGCTTTGACAACAGGAGAGCAGGGTGGTCACAGAGCTGCCACTGGCACAGAGGCCAGGGAAGATGTAAGTACCCGGCTTGTGCAGCCCCGACTATGCCCACTCACAACGCAGGGCTGGGCAGACAGCACAGGGGTTCTGCAGAAGACTCTCCTGCCTGAGACTCTAGGTCCTAGGTTCCATCCCCAGCACCACCATCAACCAGAGCTGAGCAGGGCTCAGGGAGAAAACTAGTAATGGTAATGACAATAGTAATAATAGTAGTAATAATAACGGGGCTGGGGAAACAGCATCGTGGTTCCACAAAAGATGCTCCCACCCGAGCCTCTTGATTGTGCTACCACCCGCCCGAATGTCTCCAAACCACAATGGAGCCAGGGGGCCCGGGGGCCAGGGGCCAGGGGCGGAAGGCCGAGTGTGGGTGTCGGGATCCGCCTGGTGCTTGGAGGTGAATGCTGGCCTCGTTCCCCGCATCTAACTGTGGACCAGCCTGTCTCCTGTGAAGGGGCTTTCAGAACACGGGGGCAACTGATAACTGGGACCCTGGACTGTCCTCTGTGGAGGACACAGAAGCCTGGACCACCCTGCAGGTATACGGAGGGACTAAACTCGAGCTCTGAGCAAGCCTGTCCTTTAGAGCCAAAATCTGCCAACTGCTTCAAAGGCCACCTTCTCTCTCTCGCTCTCTCTCTCTCTCTCTCTCTCTTCTCTTCCTGCAGATTAGACATCCAATGACCACGCCTGCAATTGTTTCTGCACAAAACCTTTAGATCAGCCTGTTTATCTTTCCAGATCCCGAGGGCAGGTTGAAAGAGCAGGAAGCTCAGATTAAAAGAACCCAGGACAAGCCGCTCCAAACTGCTTCAGCGACTCTGGGACTGGTGCCTGCCTGTCATGACCCAGTGAGCTCAGCTCCCTGTTGCTGGGGGCCCAGCCATCCGCTCACCATCTGGAGAGATGGGTGTGGGCACAGGGCCAGCTGGTCTTGGCTCCTCTGGGATAATTATCACGCTGCACAGAAGGAGAATTTTCCTTTCTTGGTTTAAAGGCCGATGCTGGCAGTGACGGCTGAGCTTCAATGCTACAGTGTGAGGGGGGAAATAGGAACAGCTGGGTCGGAGAGACAGCACAGGAGTTCTGCAAAAGGCTTTCCTTGCCTGGGGCTCTGACATCCCAGGTTCAATTCCCAGCACCACCATCAATAAGAGCTGAACAGGGCTCTGGTCTTTCTCTGTATCTCTTTCACTAAAATAAATAAAATAATCTTAGGGGCTGGGGAGACAGCATAGTGGTTCTGTAGAAGACTCTCCTGCCTGAAGCTCTGAGGTCCCAGGTTCAATCCCCAGCACCACCATCAGCCAGAGCTGAGCAGGGCTCTGGTCTTTCTTTCTTTATCTCCCTCTCTCATTAAAGATCAATTTAAAGAAGAAGAAAACAGAATAGGCTGAGGAGAGAGATGGAGTTTAGGTCCCGGTTTTGGGGGTCTTGGGTCTCGTGAACTTGAAACTCTGCTCTACTCTGGGGCCAAGAGCACCTACTTCACAGGGCAGTGGTGAGGATTAAGTGTACTTTAACATGGAGAGCACTTGACGCTGAGTCAGCCATGGAAGAGCTCTTGAAGAAATGAGCCCTTTATGGTTATGCAGTGGTTTGTTTGTTTTCCAGAACATTTAAATTTTTTTTCTTATTTTAATAACAGAGAGAGACCAGAGCCCTGCTCAGTTCTGGTTGATGATGGTGCTAGGGATTGAACCTGGGACCTCAGAGTCTCGAGCAGGAATGTTTATTTGCAAAACCACCATACTATTTCTCCAGCTCTATTTTTTTATTTATTTATATTTAATGAGAAAGATTCAAAGAGAAAGATGTAGAAAGAGAGATCCCAGAGTCCTGTTCAGCTCTGGCTGATGGTGTTGCTGGGGGTTGAACCTAGGACCTTAGAGCCTCAGGCAGGAGAGTCTTTTGTATAACCATTATACTGTCTGGCCTGCTTCTCTAGATCATTTTATTGGGGCGGGGGGAGATACAGGTTAACAGGACGCCTGGGCACCGTGTCTCATCTCCCTGTGGTAGGTTCTGCACTCCATCCCCTCCCACCACCGCAATTCCTCTCTGAGGGGTTCTCCCAAAGACACAGGACCCCCATCCAGAGAGGTCCGTGCACAGCTAGGCTCAGAGCAGTGCTATGTTATTTTTAAAAAAATTTTGTTGTTGTTGTTATTACCTTTATTTTATTGGGTAGAAACAGAGAGAAATTGAGAGGGAGAAAGACACCTGCAGCACTGCTTCACCACTTGTGAAGCTTTCACCCTGCCACTGGGGACTGGGGGCTCGAACCAGATCCTTGAACATTGTAACACGTGCACTCAACCAGGGACAGACACCACCACCAAGCCCCGCGATTTCATATTGAAGCCATTATTTACATTTGTGATTAATCTCGGTAGAGATCCACCCCACAACTACCACCAAAGTCCTGTGCCCCTCCACCCCACCTGTAACTAGCACAGTTCTCACGAAGTCCTTGAGACAGTTTGCTTATGCCATCGCAGGACAGTCTGTAACAGCCCAGACTTGGAAACAACCCAGAGGCCCAAGGACAGAAGGGTGGCTGAGACAGTTGTGGTTTGTGTACACAAGGGAATACTACTCAGCCGTGAGAAAGGATGCAACTTTCTCCTTTGCTACACTCTTCACTGTGGCAGCAGGACCTTGTATGTGGATTCTACTGCAGCTCCTGGGCCATCCTTTTCATTCTTTTTATTTTAGGTGGGGGAGAGGGAAGAGAGAGACACCAAGCACTGCTCTGCCATCCCTGGCGCTTCCTCCATCCATCCATGGTGCTCCCACGTGGTGTCAGGGTTTGAACCCAGAATTCTGAACATGGGTGAATCACTGCACTCCCTCTGACTCTCATCTGAAGCTCCCCGCACATTATTTTGACTGAAGCATCTGTGCACTGCAGTGTTACGTGAGTGCCACGCCTCACTGAGAATCAAACCACAGCTCCTGGAGGTCTCTCTGGAGAAGGTCCCTCTTCTTTCTCCACTGCACTGCAGATCAAAAGTATGAAACCGAGTAGTAGTAGTAAATCATAGTAGAAAGAAATGAGAGAAGACATTCCAAGTCAGAGCTGCAGCCTCTAACCAGGAGACGCAGCAGACTCTGATGCAGTGGACACAACTAACGCCAACAGGTTCACTGCAATCTCTCTGTCAGGTGATAACAGAGGCGTCTAGACATGGGCTCTCTTATTTATTGATGATTTAATATTGATTTACAAATGTATAGAATATCATGTAATTCCACACTGCTCCCACTACCAGAGTCCTATGTCCCCATGCCCTCCATTGAAAACTGCAGTGGGCGGAAGGGGGGGAGGTTGAGTAGTAGTGCAGCGGGTTAAGCGCACATGGTGCAAAACTCAAGGACCGGCACAAGGATCCCAGATCGAGCCCCCAGCTTCCCACCTGCAGGGGGTCACTTCGCAAGCGCTGAAGCAGGTCTGCAGGTGTCTATCTTTCTCGCCCCTTCTCTGTCTTCCTCTCCTCTCTCCATTTTTTTCTGTCCTATCCAACAACAACAGCAATAACAATAATAACAAAAAGGGCAACAAAAGGGAAAACAGTGAATTAATAGTGCGGGCACCGAGCCCCAGCAATAACCCTGGAGGCAAAAAAAAAGAAAAGAAAAGAAAACTATAGAGGTTCTCCCAAGGTCACAGATATGGGTTAACTATTATTTCTAGAACTATATTTATGTATTTGCCCATTTTTTTATGGTTCTGCCTTCTCTTCCCTTCTAAGTCATACCTATACCTCTTATTACTTCTAAATGTCCTTCCTTTTTTTCTCTTCTCTCTCAGGGTTCTAGTGGAATTGGGTTTCAGATCCCTCAGGTCACCTTCCCCTAACGTTTTTTCCCCCTCTGGGAGTATGGACCAAAGATCTTTATGGGGTGCAGAAGGTGGGAGGTCTGGCTTCTGTAATTGCTTCTCTGCTGGACATGGAATGTTCCTAGCTGTGGCCGTGGACTGTGAAGACTGACAGGGACTCAGAGGTCACACAGGCTCTTGTGCTAAAAATGAATAGAGACGGGTCCTGGGTCAGACCAATGGGGTTTACAGTTAATGGTATTTATATATTTTCCGCGTGTTTGAGAGCTGTTCTCTGCCTTGATCCAGTTTTCTAGTCCTATTCTCAATTCTGACACCATCTTCCCAGACAAAACTTTTAGCCCACCTGCATTTTAGCTGTTGGGCTCAGGAAAAATTACTAAAGTCAAGGGTCCCTCGGTGTCTGACCTCAGAACAGACCTAAAATAGACTTCGTAGCTTCTTCCCACCCTAAGATTCCTACTTATTTCTACACTTTGGTTCCTGTTTATTGAACTATTTGTCCTGCTTTATATCTTAACCACCTTTCAGCCACCAACTTGCAGATGCTACTATGATTTCCTCCTGACTTCCCTGGCCAGATGACCTCACCAATATGTCCTGGAACCTACTCTCCCCAGAGCCCTGCCCCACTAGGGAAGGATAGAAACAGTCTGGAGTATGCGGCCACCCACAAGAGAGGCAGCACTTCCTCTCCCCACCCCTAGGTGGCAGTGGAGGGGGGGAGAACCAAGCCTCCACCCCAGCCCCAGGCTCCACCTTCTATCTTGAAGAGCATAGAATTACAGTAGGGAGGGGCTGGGGGAGGCAACATAGTGGCTCTGCAAACAGTCTTTCATGCCTGAGGCTCCAAAGTCCCAGGTTCAGTCCCCAGCACCTGAGCTGAGTGGGGCTCTGGTTCTTCTTCTAGCGTTTGCCCTTCTTCTGTAGCCAGTCAACAGCATCAGGTTGAGCCTGATGTCAAGTTTCGAGACCTCCTTTGAATCTGGAGAGGTGGCAGTCGTTGACTATGTGGGTCATAGTCTGTCTGGAGCCGCAGGGGCAGTTCGGGTCGTCTCTGGCTCCCCAGCGATGGAACATAGCGGCGCACCGGCCATGGCCTGTTCGATAGCGATTGAGGAGGGCCCAATCATAACGTGCTAGGTCAAAGCCGGGTTGACGCTTGCAGGGGTCTGTGATGAGGTGTTTGTTCTTTACCTCAGCTGACTGCCAACTCTGTTTCCAAGAGTCTGGAACAGAGAAGTTCAGTGTAGGTGTAGGGGACCAGATTGGGTGAAGAGACGTCAAGTGTTGGACAGGGTGGGCGAAGATATCCGCGTATATTGGCAGGTCCGGTCGAGCGTAGACGTGGGAAATGAACTTAGATGATGCCGCATCCCGATGAATATCTGGCGGGGCGATGTTGCTAAGAACTGGCAGCCATGGAACCGGGGTGGAACGGATGGTTCCAGAAATTATCCTCATGGAGGAATATAATTTGGAATCGACCAAGTGGACATGGGGACTACGGAACCATCTGGGGCACAGTATTCTGCAGTGGAATAGCATAATGCCAGAGATGATGATCGTAGTGTGGAAGCGCTCGCGCCCCATGAGGAGCTGGCCAGTCTTGCAATGACGTTATTCCTCGCGCCCACCTTTGCTGCAGTTTTTATGAGATGTTTGTGAAATGACAGAGTGCGATCGAGAGTAACGCCAAGATAGACTGGCTGGGCTTCATGCCGGATTCCTGTATCGCCAAGCTGCACATTAAGCTCACGCGAGGCCGAGGCATGGTGTAGATGGAAAACAGATGATACTGTTTTTGCAGTGCTAGGGATTAGTCCCCATTTCAGATATCAGAGACATGTCTTTCGTGAGTGTTTCCTCGAGGATGTCGACCTTGGATGCCTGAGTTGCACAGCAGATGTCATTGGCGTAGATGAACTTCCTTGAAGAAGTTTCTGGGAGGTCATTGATGTAAATATTAAATAGCGTAGGAGCCAGAACAGAGCCCTGGGGGAGGCCACTTGAGACAAGTCTCCATCTGCTAGACTTGTCACCCAGATGCACCCGGAATCTTCTGTTTTGGAGAAGAAACGATATAGTGTTGGCCACCCATGGAGGCAGGCATCTTGAGATCTTGACTAGGAGACCACGGTGCCAGACCGTGTTATAGGCTGCTGTGAGATCAACAAAGACAGCACCCGTCTTTAAATTCTTCTGGAATCCATTTTCAGTGTAAGTTGAGAGGGCCAGGGCTTGTTCGCAGGTAGATCTTCCTGGGCGGAAACCAGCCTGGGCGGGTGATAGGAATTTCTCTGTAAGAGGAGAAATACGTGACAGAAGCAGCCTCTGAAGGAGTTTGTAACACATGGAGAGGAGAGAAATTGGTCTATAGCTGGCGGCCAGTGTTGGGTCTTTCTTTGGTTTCAAAACCGCTTTAGTCTTCGCACGACGCCAAACTTTGGGCATAGACTCAGATTCCAAGATGTGGGACAGGAATGTAGTGAGCCACTTCTTTGCTGCGGGGCCCAAGTTAAGAATGAGTTCTGGGGTGATGTTATCATAGCCAGCAGCTGTTCCCGGTTTAACCCTCTTCAAAGCGTCTTCCAGTTCAGACAGTGTAAAGGGAGGGAGTTTTGGAGATGGACAAGATAACCGGAAGTGGGATGACCACTCATGGGAAATTTCTCTTTTCCAGACTGGGTCGATCTTAGCACGTCCAACTTGAATTAGGTGACTGGCCACTGAGTTTGGAGATACGGGAGGATGGGAGACGGGAGGGGGTTGGCTACCGGCACCCAGTCTATGAAGAAGCTTCCAGGCCTTCCTACTTGAGTGGGTGAAGTTCAGACTTTCCGTGAGTTGTTGCCAGCGGGCTTGGCGTGCTGCATCCAGGGAGGCAATGAGATGGTCGGCCACATCTGGGTCGCCCGACTCATCATACTGCTTTAGTAGTTGCTCGCATTCAGCATCAAGACAAGGCGTATAGTTAGCACGTCTCCCACGAGGAATGGCTTGGGAAGCTGCTTTGAAGATGGCTTGGCGGAAGCGCCTGTAGGAATCTTCAGAGGGGATAGAGTTAGTTGGAATTGCGGGAATAGATTTGTTGGTAAGATCACTGAACAGACGCCAGGGCTCTGGTGAGATAAATAAATAAAAATGAAAAAAAAATAGCTGAAGAAGTATGGGGGTAGATAGCATAATGGTTACTCCCATGCCTGAGCCTCCAAAGTCCCAGGTTCTATCCCCCGCACCACCATAAGGCAGAGCTGAGCAGTGCTCTGGTTAAAAAGAATAAGGAAGAACGAAAAAAGAACTAAAGACTGGCTGTGTCTGTGCCCGCGCTGTGGAGATGTTGCTGAGGCAGCTAATTGGACCATTTGCTTGTCTGGACGCTAGTCTTGACATCTTTCAGGTGGGAGGCTACAGAATGACCACTCAAAAAGGAAGAAGAAAGAAAAAAAAAACTGATGGAATGAACATTTTATCAGCTCGCATGTGGCCTCTGTGTTTGGCATACCATGAGCAGCCCAGACAACCACAGAAATAAATAAAACCAAGTAATAAAATGAGAATAACAACGGCTGCTATTTATTGAGTTCTGTATGTCAAGCACCTGACGAGAGAGAGAGAGAGAGAGAGAGATACAGGCATTCCTAAAGGGCAAACAACATCCCTTTGCACTGATTTAGTGCAGGAGAATTTCTCAGCCTGGGGGGCGAGATATGTCACAAGCCCCTGAAGATATTTGGCACAGTCACAGCTGCAGGGTCAAGGGGGGTGGTGGGACTGAGTCGTAGCAGTACTGGGTGCAAACGGAGATGGTGACTACCCAGGAAGAGAGTCACTTTCCTGGCGTCTCAGAAGCCAGTCCTCAGGATTACAAAGGAGCAGGGCCTGGAGGGGTGGGAAGCTCCGTGGACCCCCTAGAAATAACTGCAGCAGGAGGTATTCTTTCCCCGCCTTTTGTCAAGAAAGCAGCTTTTGTTTTCTGCATTTCCAAGACTCTGTCTCTACTGTAGGGGAACTGGAAAGGTCAAGTGCAAACACATGAATTATTTGTGGTTTCCTGTTGATGTTTTGGTTGTTTCCAATCTTGTTGCTATTAAAATCAGGCCGCAGTGAGTGTCCTTGTGTTTATGTATTTTTCACATAGTCCTGACTATTTTTGTAGCCCTATTAACATAGCACTCTGGATAGAGTATGTCTATAAAGGCCTATAGATCTATATAGATACATAGCTATATAGATTTTTTTTTTTGCCTCCAGGGTTATCACTGGGGCTCGGTGCCTGCACTACGAATCCACTGCTCCCGGAGGCCATTTTTACCCCCATTTTGTTGCCCTTGTTGTTACTGATGCCATTGATGTTGTTGTTGGACAGGACAAAGAGAAATGGAAAAGGGAGGGGAAGACAGAGAGGAGGAGAGAAAGATAGACACCTGCAGACCTGCTTCACCACCTGTGAAGTGACTCCCCCCTGCAGGTGGGGAGCCGGGGGCTCGAACCGGGATCCTTACGCGCCATGTGCACTTAACGCTATGGTACCACTGGCCCCCAATATCTTTTTTTTTTTTAAATTTTCAAAATCCTTTGTTGAGTGGGTAAGTGAAAAATATTATGTAAGATTTATTTACTGGGGGCCGAGTGGTGACGCACATGTTACAATGCACAACGACCTGAGTTCAAGCCCCCAGTCCTCACCTGCAGGGGGAAGACTTCACAAGTGGATTCAACAGGGTTGTAGGTGTCTCTCTGTCTCTCCCTCTCCCATCTCCCCCTTCCTCCTCAATTTCTGTCTCTATCCAATATTGAATAAAGATGATAAGATTTGTTTACTCAGGGGAGTCGGGTGGTAGCGCAGCGGGTTGAGCCCAAGGACCTGTGTAAGGATCTCGGTTCCAGCCCCAGGCTCCCCACCTGCAGAAGAGTTACTTCACAGGTGGTAAAGCAGGTCTGCAAGTGTCTGTCTTTCTTTGCCCCTCGCTGTCTTTCCCTCCTCTCTCCATTTCTCTCTGTCCTATCCAACAACAATAACAACAACAATAAAAAACAACAAGGGCAACAAAAAGGAAAATAAATAAATATAAAAAATGTTTTTACAAAAAAGATTTGTTGGGAGTCGGGCTGTAGCGCAACAGGTTAAGCACAGGTGGCGCAAAGCACAAGGACCGGCATAAGGATCCCGGTTCGAACCCCGGCTCCCCACCTGCAGGGGAGTCACTTCACAGGCGGTGAAGCAGGTCTGCAGGTGTCTATCTTTCTCTCCTCCTCTCTGTCTTCCCCTCCTCTCTCCATTTCTCTCTGTCCTATCCAACAACGACAACAACAATAATAACTACAACAATAAAACAACAAGGGCAACAAAAGGGAATAAATAAATTAAATAAATATTAAAAAAAAGATTTGTTTACTTAGGCTAGAGACAGAGAGAAATTGAGAGGGGAGGAGGAGTGAGAGAGAGGGAGAGAGAAAGAAGCCTATAGCCCCGCTTCACTGCTTGTATCACTTCCCATCCCCAGTCCACCCCCACAGGTCTATAGACCTATATACAGAATAGTAATGTGCACCACCATCGGCCTTAAAAATATTACCTTACTTCAAGGTGAACACTTTGATTACTAATAACATGAAATTTTATAGGTTTGTTACTTATGGAGTTCCCAGAAATGAGCCCAGGGTGCTGTTTGCAAGATTCCACTGAGCTGACTCCTAGCCCAATTTCTAGTCTCTATTTGTATAGTAAAACACTTGGCTAGAGTTAAGAGAACCATTTTTCAGGCTGGGGAGATAGCATAAAGGATCTGCAAAAGACTATCATTCCTGAGGCTCTGAGGTCCCAGGTTCAATCCCCAGCACCCCATAAGCCAGAGCTGAGCTCTCTCTCTCTCTCTCTCTCTGTGTGTGTGTGTGTTCTTTGTATCTCTCTCATTAAAATTAAATAAATATAATTTTAAAATATTAGAAAAAAAAACTTTTTTCTTGTACAGATCTAGACCAAATATTCCAGAATATCTGGAATCTTTCTCTCTGAAAAACAAACAAACAAATATAGTCAGTCAACAGGAAATGGGGAGATAGAGAGAGAGAGACAGAGAGACACCTGCAGCCCTGTTTCACCACTTGCAAAACTTTCCCCCTGAAGGTGGGGGCTGGGGGCTCAAACCCAGGTCCTTGTGCACTGTAACATGTGCGCTCAACCAGGTGCACCGCCACCTGGCTCCCTTTTGTAGTTTTTTATTAGTTGTTTAATAGTGATTTGAATATATTTTTTAATTTCTTTATTGGGGAATTAATATTTTACATTCAACAGTAAATACAATAGTTTGTACATGCATAACATTCCCCAGTTTTCCATATACCAATACAACCCCCACTAGGTCCTCTGTCATCCTTCTTGGACCTGTATTCTCCTCACCCACCCACCGCGGTCTTTTACTTTAGTGCAATACGCCAATTCCAGTTCAGGTTCTACTTGTGTTTTCTGCCTGAGAGTGAGATCATCCCATATTCATCCTTCTGTTTCTGACTTATTTCACTTAACATGAATTTTTCAAGGTCCATCCAAGATCAGCTGAAAATGGTGAAGTCACCATTTTTTACAGCTAAGTAGTATTCCATTGTGTATATGTACCACAACTTGCTCAGCCACTCATCTGTTGATTTTGGCTATTACAAATTGTGCTGCCAAGAACATATGTGTACACAGATCTTTTTGGATGGGTGTGTTGAGTTCCTTAGGATATATCCCCAGGAGAGGAATTGCAGGGTCATAGGGTAGGTCCATTTCTAGCCTTCAGAGAGTTCTCCAGACTGTTCTCCACAAAGGTTGGACCAGTTGACATTCCCACCAGCAGTGCAGGAGGGTTCCTTTGACCCCACACCCTCTCCAGCATTTGCTGCTGTTCCCTTTTCTGATGTATGACATTCTCACAGGAGTGAAGTGATATCTCATTGTTGTCTTTATTTGCATTTCTCTGACAATCAGAGACTTGGAGCATTTTTTCATGTGTTTCTCGGCCTTTTGGATCTCTTCTGTGGTGAATATTCTGTCCATGTCCTCTCCCCATTTTTGGATGGGGTTATTTGTTGTCTCGTTGTTGAGATTTGCAAGTTCTTTATATATGTTGGTTATTAAACTCTTGTCTGATGTATGGCACATAAAGATCTTCTCCCATTCTATGCGGGTTCTCTTGGTTTGGGTAGTAGTTTCTTTAGCTGTGCAGAAGCTTTTTAGTTTGATGTAGTCCCATAGGTTTATGCTTGTCTTAGTCTTTTTTGTAATTGGATTCATTTCATTGATGATGTCTTTAAAATTTATGTGGAAAAGTGTCGGGCTGCGACGCGTTGGAGAGAGAGGAGATCAGGAGCGAAGAGGGAACACAAATCTTTATTCACGCAGACACCTCAGAGTTGGGTGAGAGAGCAGCGGTTCTCGGGCCACGTGGGGCTAGCAAAATGGCCTCCTCCCGCTATGCACAGCAACCCTCCTCCATGTCCGCAGGTGAAGGGGCTAAAAAAGCGAAGGGCAGAAGAAGAAGGGCTTTTATGGGAGAAAGTCAGGACGTGATTGGCTAGGAAACAAGGCACTCGGGAATAGGATCACAGCTCTCACAGGAATGGGAAGGGGGAGGAATAAACAAGGCACTCCAGGATTATAGTATCAACTCTCAAGGGGAGTTGACAATGCCCTGAGGGGACAACATGGTGGATGTGACCGCATCTGCACAATTTCCCAGCAAAAAAGAGTTATGCCAATATTTTCCTCTAAGTATCTGATAGTTTGTGGTCTAACATCCAAGTCCTTGATCCACTTGGAATTTACTTTTGTATTTGGTGAAATGTAGTGGTTCAGTTTCATTCTTCTGCATGTTTCAACCCATTTTTTCTAACACCATTTGTTGAAGAGACTCTGCTTTCCCCATTTAATAGTCCGGGCACCTTTGTCAAAGATTAGATGTCCATAGGTGTGGGGGCTCACTTCTGGGCTCTCAATTCTATTCCACTGGTCAGTGTGTCTATTCATGTTCCAGTACCAAGCAGTTTTTATGACAATGGCCCTAAAATACAATTTGATATCTGGGTGTGTGATGCCTCCAGTTCTGTTCTTTCTTCTCAAGATTGTTTTGGCAATTCTAAAATTGTTTGGCAATTTCTGGTTCCAGATAAACATTTGTAGCATTTGTTCTATTCTCCTAAAAAATGTGGTTGGGATCTTAATGGGGTGGTTAGAACAATTCTAATTACACACCATTTCCACCACCAGAGTTCTGTGTCATCTTCACTGGAAACTGCAGCGGTTCTCCCAAGGTCACAGAAATGGGCTGACTATACACTATAGATACCTGGATACTATATACCTGCCCTTTTATATTCACTGCTATGGTCCTGCCTCTACTTCCATTCTAGGTCAGGCCTACAGCTATTACTACTACTATGTGTCCTTCCTCTCTCCTCTTCTCTCTCAGACAAGAGAAACAGTGCCTGGCTTCCTCTAGTGCTGTCCAGATTCTCTTCCCTTCCTGTGATGTATAAAAACAACATTCCTGTTGTTTTTATACATCAAAACATTTTTTTCAGGTCTCAGTGGAACTGAGGTTCAGACCCCTCTGGCCCCTCTGGCCCCCTGTTCTTTATCCCTCCGAGAGTAAGGACCAAAATTCATATATATATATATATATTCCCTTTTGTTGCGCTTGTTGTTTTATCGTTGTAGTTATTATTATTGATGTCGTCATTGTTGGATAGGACAAAGAGAAATGGAGAGAGGAGGGGAAGACAGTGAGGGGAGAGAAAGATAGACACCTGCAGACCTGCTTCACCACCCATGAAGTGACTCCCCTATAGGTGGGGAGCCAGGAGCTTGAACCGGAATCTTTGCACTACCTGAGCTTAACCTGCTGCACTACCGCCCCACTCCCTGACCAAAATTCTTTATGAGGTGTAGAAGGTGGAAGTTCTGGCTTCTGTAATTGCTTCTCCACTGGACATGGGCTTTGGCAGGTCGACTCATACCCCTAGACTGTTTCTGGCTTTCCCAAGTGGGGCAGGGCTCTGGGGAGGTGAGATTCCAGGACACATTGGTGAGGTCTTCTGCTCAGGGAAGTCAGGATGGAATCATAGCAGCATCTGTGACTTGATGCAAAAACAGATCTTGGGTGGGGGTGCAGGGGAGGTGGAGGGAGAGGTCGAGAGCTTCTGGAGTCCAGTAAGAAGCTGAATTGGCCCAGGGATGGGGGTAGGGTGGGGGGTGAGTTATTCAGCAGGGGGCCGCAGCCATGCTGTGGGGGGGAGGAATGAACGCAGTTGAGAGAAGAGACCTTTAAAATTCTCACCGCAGGACAAAAATGGTAACTATGCAGGATGATGGGTGTCAGCTAGACTGATCCTGGTAATGACTGCAGTATTTACAGAAATCCACTCGGTGTGTTGCACAGCTTAAACAAACACAATGTTACCTGTCAGTCACAGCTCAATAAAGATTAGAACTGAGCTGGGAAGAGTCAGTCAGTAGCGCAGCAGATTAAGCACACAAAGTGTAAGGATCCTGGTTCAAGCCCCCGGCTCCCCACCTGCAGGGGAGTCGCTTCACAGGTGCTGAAGCAGGTCTGCAGGTGTCTGTCTTTCTCTCCCCCTGTCTTCCCCTCCTCTCTCCATTTCTCTCTGTCCTATCCAACAACAACAACAGCTATGACAACAATAACAATAATAACTACAACAAGCACAACAAGGGCAACAAAAATGGGATAAAATGGCTTCCAGGAGCAGTGGATTCTTAGTGTAGGCACCAAGCCCCAGAAATAACCCTGGAGGCAAAAGAAAAAAAGAACTGAGCTGGGAGAGCAACTGAGGGTCCTCACAGCCCCCCATAGCCGGGCTGGGGGGAGTGGGGATGCTCCCCAGGAGAAAGGCTATTCTGACAGAGCTCCAGAAACATGGCCATATGTGGCACAGCAGAGGCCAGGAAGAGGGGACCGAGACAATGACCTGTCAGACCTGACAGACTTTCACACTTGAGGCTCAGAAGTCCCAGATTCAACCTCTAACACCACAAACCAGAACTGAACAGTGCCATGGTGTCCTGTTCTCCCTCTCCCTCTCCCTCTCCCTCTCCCTCTCCCTCTCCCTCTCCCTCTCCCTCTCCCTCTCCCTCTCCCTCTCCCCCTCCAGGGTTATACTGGGACTTGGTGTCGGCACTACGAATCTACTGCTCTTGGAGGCCATTTATTCCATTTTATTGGATAGGACAGAGAGAAATTGAGAGAGAAGGGAAGATAGGCAGACAGAAAGAGAGACACCTGCAGATCTGCTTCACCACTTGTGAAGCAACCCCCCTCCCAACTGTAGGTGGGGAGCTGGGGGCTCAAACCAAGATCTTTGTTTTTTTTTTAATTCTTTATTGGGGAATTAATGTTTTACATTCAACAGTAAATACAATAGTTTGTACATGCATAACATTCCCCAGTTTCCCATATAACAATACAACCCCCACTAGGTCCTCTATCATCCTTCATAGACCTGTATTCTCCCCACCCACCCCAGAGTCTTTTACTTTGGTGAGATATGCCAATTCCATTTCAGGTTCTACTTGTGTTTTCTTTTCTGATCTTGTTTTTCAACTTTTGCCTGAGAGTGAGATCATCCCATATTCATCCTTCTGTTTCTGACTTATTTCACTTAACATGATTTTTTCAAGGTCCATCCAAGATCGGCTGAAAACGTCAAACCAAGATTTTTGTGTGGGTCCTTGCACTTTGCACTATGTGTGCTTAACATGGTGCACCACCACCCACCCCACCCGCCCCTCATTAAAATAAATGCATACATTTTGTAAAAGACTGGGGCCAGTGGTCCAGGAGGTGACACAGTGGATAAACCATTGGACTTTCAAGCATGAGGTCCTAAGTTCAATCCCCGGCAGCACATGTACCGGAGTGATGTCTGGTTCTTTCTTTCTCTCCTCCTATCTTTCTCATTAATAAATAAATAAAGTCTTAAAAAAATCAATGAAGATGTGTCCTGACTTTAAAAAAAAAAAAAAAAGAGTGGGGCCTCATCAGTCTGACTCAAGGGCTCCATTTCTGCATTGACTTTCAACAAACAGGTTACAGGAGTGGCGCAGTGCATACCTAGTTGATGACACATGTTCCCATGCACAAGGACCTGGGCAGTGCATGCCTAGTTGATTACACATGTTCCCATGCACAAGGACCTGCGCAGTGCATGCCTAGTTGATTACACATGTTCCCATGCACAAGGACCTGGGTTCAAGCCCTAGTCATTCCCCACCTGCAGGGAGTCACTTCAGTAGCAGTGAAGCAGGTCTGCAGGTGTCTATTTTTCTCTCTCCCTCTCTGTCTTCTCCTCCTCTCTCCATTTCTCTCTGTCCTGTCCTGTCCAACAACAGCAGCAGCAGCAGCAGCAATGGCAACAATAACAATAACAACAACAAGGGCAACAAAATGGGAGGAAAAATGGCCTAGTGCCTTATTGGTAAAAATATGACCTCTAAGTATCCAATTATAGATAAATATGCAGATATATGTTTACATATGTATATTAAGCAGATCAATAGTTACTCACCAGAGGACAGATTAGAAGGCCTGGCATACAAATGATGCCAGTGATTATCTCTGTGTGTGGGACCTAAATGATTGAAATTCCCTTCTCTCCGAGGCTCGATATTCTTATTTAATAAGCATAAATTACTTTTTTGTAATCGGGGGGGAAATGAATTTTTAAAAACCCTGAGGCTTTCTGACTTCAACACTCAGATTCTTTCAAAGTAAACTGTCAGTGGTTTTTGACACGGTACCAGCTTCACAGGAAGTTCAGTACAGCTGGACTCTCCAGGCCAAACTGAAACCATCTCACCTTTTGCCATGATTAAGCTCTGTGTGGTCTTAATAATATTTACCTATGGCCAGGCTCAGAGCCTGACCAGATGACAAAAATAATGACAAAACCTGCACTGCACTCTGTAAGATTGATCATAATGGAACAAGCAATATCAGTCATGCAGAGTTTTTCAGGAAGCTCCAATAAGAAGAAATGTTTTCCCCCTTATCTACACCACTTCCTTTAGTGTTCCCCCTAAAATATAAAGATTGGTGGTTCCCACAGTGGAGGGGCCACCTTACATAACATAATTAATGGAAAGTTATGGGGACAAATGATGCAGGGGATGGTGGTGCAGGGGACGTTGGTCTAGGGGACGATGATCTATGACGGTGGTCTATGGGATGGTTATGCAGGGGATGGTGGTACAGGAGACTGGTGCAGGGGACGATGGTCTAGGGGACGGTGGTCTAGGGGACGGTCCTGCAGGGGATGGTGGTACAGGGGACTGGTGCAGGGGACGATGGTCTAGGGGACGGTGGTCTAGGGGACGGTCGTGCAGGGGATGGTGGTCTAGGGACGGTGTTGTAGTAGACATTGGTCAAAGGGACCGTGGTTTAGGTGATGGTGGTGCAGGGGACGTTGGTCTAGGTGACAGTGGTGCAGGTGATGGTGGTGCAGAGGTTGGTGGTGCAGGGGATGGTGGTCTTGATGACAATCGTGCAAGGGACAGTGGTGCAGGGGACATTGGTCTAGGGGATTGTGGTCTAGGGAACGGTGGTGCAGGGAACTATGGTAAAGGGGTTGTGGTCTAAGGGATGGTGGTGCAGCATTCAGTGGTCTAGAGGACAGTAGTACAGGGGACAGTGGTTTATATAATGTGGTCTAGGGAATAGTGGTGCAGGGGACGGTGGTGCAGGGGATGGTGGTCTAGGGGACAGTGGTCTAGGGGACGGTGGTCTAAGGGACAGTGGTGCAGAGATGTGGTCTAGGGGATGGTGGTGCAGGGGACGGTGGTCTAAGTGACAGTAGTGCAGGGTACTGAACTTGGGACCTCAGAGTCCTTCTGCATACCCATTATGCTAATTTCCCCAGGATGAGATACTTTGACTCAACAGACCAAGATGGGATTGGGACCAGAGAGTGGGGAGCTCCTAGGGTCCCAGCCAATGCTAAAACACTGATTGGAGAACTCCACTTTGAAACGACTGGCCTAGCAGGCCACTGCAGGCGGACTACCCCACATTAGAGTAGCAGCTAGCCCCCACCCCAACTAAGTCCTTCAGTACTTTGGGAAGCTTATGTCTTACTCATCTGTCAGCCACTGCAGTGCAAATGATCCTTCCCTGAACAGCTACTGACTCAGATTCTGAGACTCTCATGTTAGACAAATGGTTTTATTTATTTGTGGTTTTTTGTTTTTGTTTTAATTTCTTTACTGGGGGATTAATGTTTTACATTCGACAGTAAATACAATAGTTTGTACATGCATAACACTTCTCAGTTTTCCCCACTAGGTCCTCTGTCATCCTTCTTGGACCTGTATTCTCCCCCCACCCACCCACCCCAGAGTCTTGTACTTTGGTGCAATACGACAATTCCAGTTCAGGTTCTACTTGTGTTTTCTCTTCTGATCTTGTTTTTCAACTTCTGCCTGAGAGTGAGATCATCTCCCATATTCATCCTTTTGTTCCTGACTTAATTCACTAAACATGATTTCTTCAGGCTCCATCCAAGATGGGCTGAAAACAGTGAAATCACCATTTTTAATAGCTGAGTAGTATTCCATTGTTATATAGACCACAACTTGCTCAGCCACTCATCTGTTGTTGGACACCTGGGCTCCTTCCAGGTATTGGTTTGTTTTTTAATTACTGGGTAGAGACATAGAGAAATTGAGAGGGGAATACATTAGGTCTGGGTCTTCAGAATCAAAGGCCATGAGTTATCTTTGGGTTTTCACAGCTGGCAACCAGAAGGCTAACATGTGGATTGGGAAGTCCCTCAATTTTTCTCTGGGTTCTGAGCCGTCCTGCTAGGACTTCTGAGCAAGAGGCCAGGACAGTGGCTTGATCTCAGACCCTGGGATGATCATCTGACCACAAAAGAGTGCTCAGGGGAGTCTGGCATTAGCACAGAGGGTTAAGCACAAAGCACAAGGACCGGTGTAAGGATCCCAGTTTGAGCCCCCGGCTCCCCACCTGCAGGGGAGTCACTTCACAAGCGGTGAAGCAGGTCTACAGGTGTCTGTCTTTCTCTCCTCCTCTCTGTCTTCCCCTCCTCTCTCCATTTCTCTCTGTCCTATCTAACAATGACTACATTAATAAAAACAACAATAAAAAACAACAAGGGCAACACAAGGGAAAATAAATAAATAAACATTAAAAAATTACATTAAAAAAAAAGCAGTTAGCCCTGATGTTGCCCAACCTCACGTGATACTGACACAGGAGATGAGAGGAGGAAAATATTGTCTGAGGAAATCAGGAAAAGCCGCAAAGTCTCTCATCCTTTGGAGAGTCCCGGGGCATACGATCACTCTGAGAAGTCCTCTAAGCCGACCCTTCCTCCTCTATTCAACCTGGCTCCCCAGACTTCACTAAACCTGAATTTTCTTCCCCCCAAAGAACCTCAGTGAATAATAATAGAATGCACCTACTTTGCGACACACCCAGATGGCAGACATTGGTGGCTAGAGAGACACTCAGCCTACAGTCACTAATTCTTTCTCCTCTACTTGGGATTTTTACCAGTTCAGTTTCTCCCCCCATTCCGGGTCAATTTCACAGAGAGGCATTTGCTTGCGTCTGGGTGCAGGAGGTGTCACAGACACTAGCATGCAGCGTTCACAGTCAGGCACTTTCCCCAAGGGCGTCATTCCTGTTAACCGGCTCTGTTGTCATGACAACAGAGTCAGGGAAGCACTGTAGCAATCCCCATGTGACACCTGTGGAATTAAAGGGCTGAGCTACTCATCCAAGACCCCAGAGGAAATAAGAAGCTGAGCCACGGCCACGGCCCACAGTCCTGACCACTGCACTACACTGTCTCTCAGAGAACAGACTTGTGCCGTCTCCTGCAACTCTCCCAATGTCCACTCACTTCCTTGGTGCTGCAGGAGTCTGCGGCCTTTCGAGAGCAAGAGCGGGGGTTTCCAGGGGCGTTGTAGAGCTCACTCTTTCTGTGGCCTGGAAGGTGGTGCAGTGGATGAGGCATTGGACACTCAAGCATGAGGTCCTGAGTTCAGTCCCTGGCAGCACATGTACCGAGTGATGTCTGCTTCTTTCACTCTCTCCTCCTATCTTTCTCATGAGTAAATAAATTAAATATTAAAGAAAAGAGGGACCAGGTGGTGGTGCACCTGGTTGAATGCACACGTTTCAATGCTCAAGGAAGGACCTGGGTTTGGGCCCCCAGTCCTTGCGAGTGGTGAAGCAGGGCTGCGGGTGTCTCTCTGTCTCTATCTGCCTTTGTTATCTCCCCCTTCCCTCTTGATTTTTAGCTGCTTCTATCTACTAAATAAACACAGGTAATAAAAAAATACTACTATATATATTAAAAAACAGAGATTGTTCACTCTCCAGAGAAAGTGTCACAACTCTCTCCTCACTATCAACCAGCTGCCTGCCTTTTCACTGTCATCTCCCACCCACAGAGCAGCCTAAGAAATGCTGAGTTTTGTTTTTTAAGGATTTATCTGCACTTTAGCATGAGAGGGGGAAAGACAGAGACAGAGAACCAGAGCGTCACAATGCCAAGGACTGAACTCACTTGCAAGTCTTGCCCTCTACTCTCTGGGCCATCTCCTGGGTTATCAGTTTTCTAGAGGTTGTTTTTTTTAATATTTTATTTACTTATTTTAATGAGAGATATAGAGAGAGGGAAGAGAGACCAGAGCACTGCTCGGCTCTGGCTCATGGTGGTGCTGGGGATTGAACCTGGGACCTTGGAGCCTCAGGCAGGAGAGTCTCTTCGCAGAACCAGTATGCTGTCTCCCCCGCCCTCTTCCATCTTTTCTTTCATTTCAACTTTTTATTCTTTTTATCTTTATTTTACCAGAGCACTGCTCAGCTCTGGCTTATAGTGGTGCAGGGAGTGACCCGGGGCCTTCAGAGCCTCAGGCAGGAGAGTCTCTTTGTGTGTCTTTTTGGTTGTTTGCCTCCAGGGTTATTGCTGGGGCTTGGTGCCTGCACTACAAATCCACTGCTCCTGGTGGCTTTTTTTTTTTTTTAATAGGATAGAGAGAAATTGAGAGAGGAGGGGAAGATAGACAAGGGGAGAGAAAGACAGACACCTGCAGATCTGTTTCACCGATTGTGAAGTGACCCCCTACAGGTGGGGAGCCGGGGGCTTCAACAGTGATCCTTACGCCCGTCCTTGTGCCTTGCACTATTTGTGCTTAACCTCATGCATCACCACCCAACCCCAGTGAGAGTCTTTTTGCATAACCATTATGTTATCTACCTCTGCCCTGGTTATTTTAAAATTTAAAAAAAATTTTATTGTTTATTTATTTGTTATTGGACAGAGACAGAGAGAGACTGAGAGAGAAGGGGAGATAGAGAGGAAGAGAGACAGAGAGACACCTGCAGACCTGCTTCACCGCCTGTGAAGCGACTCCCCTGCAGGTGGGGAGCCAAGGGCTTGAACCGGGATTCTAACCGGTCCCTACGCTTTGTACCACATGTGCTTAACCTGCTATACTACCACCCGACTCCCCGTTATAACTTTTTAAAAGAGAAAATATTATTTATTTTTATGAGAGGGAAACCACAGCACCCTCAGGAACCAAGGGGCTGGGCACACTGGGTTAAGCACACATAGTAATAATCAGGAACCTAAAAGAATAGAAAAAATGGAATTGGGAGTCTTCATGTTGGAAGAAGCTAGGAAGTCTATCTGAGGTCTGTTCCAAGAGGCCCATGACTTTAATCGGTTTTGCCTAAGCCTGACAGCTCACGTGCAGGTGGACCAAAAGTCTGGGAAGATGGCGTCAGAGTTGAGAACAGGACTAGGAAGCTGGATCAGGGCAGAGAGCACCTCCCAAACCCGAGGAGAGTAAACAAATGCCATTATCTGTTTACCCCATCAGTCTGGCCCAGGGTCCACGTTTACTCATTTTTAGCACTGAAGTCTGTGTGACCTCTGAGTCCCTGTCAGTCTGAGCTCGCAGACCATGGTCACAGCTCTGGGCAGCGGTGCTGCATCCAGGAATGAGAGCTGCACCTCTCCAGCTGCTGGTTCTGCCTGATGGGGATGGAGGGAAGTGTTTGTGAAGAGTGAAAATGACTGCTAATTAGGTATGAAAGCCAGAAGGGAGGGAACATGGAAACAGGCAGCCAGTCTTTATTTAGACCTGGGCCCCGAAGCCTGTGCACGAAGTGTGAACAGACACAAGCTTTGTGGGGCCTGTGGGGGTGGGGGGAACATAGCGACATACTGGCAGCGCCACCCTCTGGACTCCCCATTATGGCTGGCCACGAAGCCTGGGGGGGGGGTGCTGCCGGGGTCACAGGAAGCCAACTTCTGTAGGGAGGGAAACATGCTTTCTTGCCATGGAACCCACATTCTCTCCGCTGCCAGGGAGGCCCAGCCCTTGCCCAGGTGGAAGTAGGTGAGGCTGGGAAAGCCACTGCTGGATTTGGGGTGACTGAGATACTTGGATGTAATAACAGGGTTTGGGTGCCTTGGAGGGGAAGAGGGGACTGGATCTGGAAGAAAATGGAGGCAGTTATGTCCAGATGGAGGCAGACAGCTGTAGAGAGGACAGTTAACCCGTGTCAGCAACCTTGGGAGAACCGTGGTGGTTTGCAGTGGAGGGACTGGGGATTCAGAACTCTGGTGGTGGGAATGGTGTGGAATCATACCCCTGTTGACATGTACTTTTGTAAATCAATACTGAATCTCTAATTTAAAAGTAAATAAGTGAAAGAAAGGGAAAAAACTGACAAACAAAGGTCTGCATCCAATGTTGCTTCCTAAAACAACAAGGGCAACAAAAAGGGAGTAAGTAAATATTAAAAAAATTTTTTTTTAAATTCTTGTCAAAAGTTGCTTCCTGGGGACAGGAGGCAGCGCACCAGGGTAAGCACACACATGCAGAAGGGATCCAGGTTCACATTTTCTAAAAAAGAGGAATTTGTGTCAGAGATCAGCAGTGGCTCTCCCTGGGGTGGAGTGGGAGGGGTATATATATTTGTACTATGTTTCTGTTGTTATAAGCCTGGATTACTTTCCAAAGGAGGGGGGAGGACCCAGCTTGAATGGTTTTTCTCCAGGGAAAGGAAGGAGTGGAAGACGCTGCTAAGGCTTATTCCCTGTCTGGGTGAAAAAGGGCTCCTGCTGTATTTCCACACAAGCGCGGTGACGCTGAGTCAGAATGAACTTGTGGTTCACGTGCCCACACGGGGAGACTGCAGCTTCCTCGGGCACCCGGGTTCTGGTCTCCTGACTGTCCCCAACTGTGTCTGAGGGGGCAGAAGAAGTGCTCAGCAGCCAGTTCCTCCTCTCGTTCTAGAGGGAATTAGAACACACCTGCGAAGAGTTTAAGGTTGATTCATACAAGAAAGAGTTGTGTTTTTTTAAAGGAAGTAATAGCAACACGTAGAAAGTTGTGTAACTCCTCACGGGGCCTCAGACAGCCTCTTCAAATAGCTCAGCTGAGGGAGAAGACATTAGGAAGGAGAGAGGGAGGGAAGGTCAGTCAGGAAGGCCACCAAGACGGGCACTGGGAAACACACGGGAGATCATGTTCTAGCTACTAGTTCGTCTCCACGTTGCCAAGGACATATCTGGGGGGGCGGCAGACTCCCATTCCTCTGTAACGTTCCTGTGTTTTTCTTTCTCTGCCCCGCACCCTGAGCTCCTGCAAGGCGACAGCTCTGTTCTAGCCCCCAAGTCCTCAGCCCAGGTCTCAGGGCCAGACCCAGAGCTCGAATTCAAATCGTCCTTTCCGAACAGAACGAGGGCAGGAGGATTGACTGCACACCTGGCCACACCGGAGGACCTGGGTTCAAATTCCAGCATCACATGCCAGAGGTCACTCCCTCTCAGTAATGAAAATGATAAGTAAGGCGGCCAGGTGGTGGTGAACCTGGCTGAGCGCACATGTCACAGTGCACAAGGACTCAGGTTCGAGCCCCCAGTCCCCACCTACAGAGGGAAAGCGTTCCCAACAGTGGAGCAGGGCTACAGGTGTCTTTCTGTCTCTCTTCCTCTCTGTCTCCCCCTTCCCTCTCGATTTCTTTTTTTAAGCATATATATATATATAATTCCCTTTTGTTGTCCTTGTTTTTATTGTTGCAATTATTATTATTGTTGTTATTGTTGTAGGATAGGACCGAGAGAAATGGAGAGAGGAGGGGAAGACAGAGAGGGGGAGAGAAAGACAGACACCTGCAGACCTGCTTCACTGCTTGTGAAGTGAACCCCCCCCCCCGCAGGTGGGGAGCCGGGGGCTGGAACTTGGATCCTTACACCGGTCCTCGCACTTTGCACTATGTGCGCTTAACCTGCTGCGCTACTGCCTGACTCCTTCCTCTCGATTTCTGTCTCTATCCAATACATAAATAAAGATAATTAAAAATAGAATTAAAAGATGAAAAGGAATTTACAAATAAATGAACACTAAAAAAAAAAAACAATTGTTGGGTGATGTGAGAGATGGTTAGGTCTTCTCTTCAAAAGAACATGAATAGAACAACTGTTTAGTACAAAAATTCTTTTTATAAATTGTCATTTGCGACCACCTGTGGCCAATAGTTTTGTATTCTTCAGGTCAGCGCCTTGCAGTGCTTGCTAATCCCCCAGCAGAGACCCTGAGACCCTCTTAGTCCTCTCCTGATCTAGGCAACAGGGAGACTGTGAGCTCTGTGAAGCCCAGCCCAGGGGTGCAGGAGACAGCTCTGCATCAGGTATAAGAGTTGGGAAAAGGCTGAAGGGGTCGCGCTATTACTGCTGATGGCCACTGTTGGCGGCACGCCCTTTTGCAAAAGAATAAATGCCTTGTTTCAACTCCTTATTTTTTGCCTTGACAAGTAATTTTTTTTTTAATTTCTTTATTTGGGATTAATGTTTTACATTTGACAGTAAATACAATAGTTTGTACATGCATAACATTTCTCAGTTTTCCACATAACAATACAACCCCCACTAGGTCCTCTGTCATCCTTTTTGGACCTGCACTCTCCCCCCACCCACCCCAGAGTCTTTTACTTTGGTTTAATACGCCAACTCCAGTTCTGTTCCTACGACAAGTAATTTTAATTGGACATCATTCACAGCAGGTGAAGAGGTGCAGGGAAGTAGTTCAGCATGAATACATGCTTGAGGGTCCAAGTGCAGTTCCACCAGGAGCAGAGGAGTCAGCCAGGCACAATGAACGCTGTACCAAAAAAAAAAAAAAAAAAAAAACAGGCAGTCTCAGCAGGGAAAAAATAAACCTGGTGGCAAAAAAAAAAAAAATTGTAATAATAAATTTTAAATATACATCTTTTAAAATTTAATTTCTGTTTTCAAGGAAGACTTCTTTTTTAATACTTCTATTTATTTATTATTGGATAGAAACAGACAGAAATTGAGGGGGAGTGGCGATAGAGAGGGAGAGAGACAGAGAGAGACACCTGCAGCCCGGCTTCACCATTTGTGAAACTTTCCCCCTGTGGGTGGGACCCGGGGCTTGAACCTGGGTCCTTGAGCACTGTAATGTGAGTGCTTAACAAGGTGTGCCATGGTCTGGCCCTTTATATTAATTTCTTATTGGACAGAGACAAAGAGGAATTGAGAAGGGAGACAGAGACACCTGCAGGACCACTCCACCTCTCTGAAGCTTCCCCCTCCTACCCTCCTGTAAATGAGGACCGGGGGCTCGAACCCAGGTCCTTCAGCGCTGCGATGTGCGCGCTCCGCCAGGGGCGCCCCATTCCGCCCCGCGCATTTTCACTGTATCCGGTCGCAGATGAGAGCAGGGGCGGGGGCTGCAGGTTGCAGAGCCGATCAGCATAAGAACCGGCTCGACAAGCGCACAAGCTGCAGTGCGCTCCTCCGGCCATCGGGGGCCGCTGCAGGACTCCCGCGTCCCCAACCGCCGACCAGCGCCTCCTCCGGCAACGTGGTCGCGCCTGTGCGTGCGTGCGTGCGTGCGTGCGGGGGCGTGGCCGCCCGACGGCGCCCGGGCGGCCGAGGCACCATGGCGCTGCAGGAGCTGCGCAGCTCGGCCGTGACCTTCCGCCGCATCCTGGCGCACTTCCCTGAGGAGCTGAGCCTCGCCTTCGCGTACGGCTCCGGGGTCTTCCGGCAGGCGGGGCGCGGCGCGGACGCGCAGGTGAGACGGGGACACGGGCGCGGGGACACTGCACACGGGGCTCAAGACAGTTTGCTGGCTTGTGTTTTCCTTTTCGCTTCCAAGTTCCTGCCTGTCAGCTTTAGGTCCCACCTGACGGTCACCGTGCCGCAGTTGTCGTCGCCTCTTATCTCACCCAGCGTCATCACCTCCAGTCCCATCCATTTTGCTGCGAAGGACACAGGCTCATCTTTTTGACGGCAGAGTAATATTCCGTGGAGCCCGTATCCCGTGGCTTCTTTATCCAGGCAGCTGCTGACGGGCATCGAGGCTGCGGCCACTCTCCGGCCGTTGTGCAAACGCAGCAGTGAGCACGGGCTGCGCGTGTCCCTTCAGTTAGTGTCTGAGTGGCCGCCGGATAAAGCCTCCGACGGGCTTGTGGGGCGGAGGTGCCTCCATGTCCGTCCGCACAGTCGCCGCAGGGGCGGCCCCGGCCGGCATCCCGGAGCAGGAGCCGCCCGAAACTCCGCCCCGCCGACCCTCACCCCCTTATTCCCCTCGCCCAGCCCCGCTCCCTCCCCAGGCCTGGCTGTCACACACACACACACACACACACACACACACACACACACCCGCACCCCTGCCTGCCAGGCCTCTTGCTCAGACCCTGGCCCCCGCTGCCACAAAGGCTGTTCCTCTGCTCTGCCTCTCTGTTGGTGGGTTTTTTTTTTTTTTTAGTTGCATGCATATTTATTTATTTATTCATTAAAAAGAAAAAACACTGACAAAACCATAGGATAAGAGCGGTACAGCTCCACACAATTCCCACCATCAGATCTCATCCCGTCCCCTCCCCTGATAGCTTTCCTGGTCTTTTTTTTTTTTTTTTTGCCTCCAGGGTTATTGCTGGGGCTCAGTGCCTGCACCATGAATCCACTGCTCCTGGAAGCCATTTTTCCCCCTTTTTGTTGCCATTGTTGTTGTAGCCTTGTTGTGGTTATTATTGTTGTTGTTGTTATTGATGTCATTGTTGTTGGATAGGACAGAGAGAAATGGAGAGAGGAGGGGAAGACAGAGAGGGGGAGAGTAAGATAGACACCTGCAGACCTGCTTCACCACCTGTGAAGTGACTCCCCTGCAGGTGGGGAGCCGGGGGCTCGAACCGGGATCCTGAGCCAGTCCTTGCGCTTTATGCCACCTGCACTTAACCCACTGTGCTACCACCTGACTCCCAGCTTTCCCATTCTCTATCCCTCTGGGAGTATGGACCCAGGGTCATTGTGGGTTGCAGAAGGTGGAAGGTCTGGCTTCTGTAATTGCTTCCCCGCTGAACATGGGCGTTGACTGGTCGGTCCATACTCCCAGTCTGCTTCTCTCTTTCCCTAGTAGGGTGGGTCTCTGGGGAAGCGGAGCTCCAGGACACATTGGTGGGGTCCTCTGTCCAGGGAAGTCTGGTAGACAGTGTCTCTCCGTTTCTGATCTTCTCCGTCTGTTTCACTTTTTTTTTTTTAATAAGACATTTCTTTATTTACTTTCTTGCTATATAGCATCAGGACGGCATCAGGACTTGAAACCAGGGCCTCTGGGCCGTACGGCATCTGAGTCGGGTGTACTGCGTCCATGCCATCTCCCCAATCCCCGTAGCAGCTGAGTGACCACTGAGGACAGTGGACTCGGGGCTCTCGGCTGTGCTGGGCGCTGAAGTGACCCGCTGCCCGGGCGTGACCCCGCGTGGCAAGGGGGAGCCGCTCCGCTGAGAGGAGGCATAGCGGTTTGGGGCCAGTCTCCGAATGCCTGCCGCTCCCTTGCTGCCAGTCTTCAGTGGGGAGCTGCCTCTGTGCCTCGGTTTCCCTCTTGGCACAGACGGGGCCCTCGCAGTCCCCGGCTCGGAGGCTGCTCTGGAGGCGATAAATTGAGGTGCTGTGTGCGCACCGCCTCGGGCTTGGCGTCACCTGGGGCCACGAGAACGAGGGCTCGGCTTTCTGCTCAGGCCCCCCGGGCGTCGGTGGTCACCGAAGCCTCGAGTCCCAGTGCTGGGCCAGACCGCTCTCTTCCCTTGACAGGACGCCATGCTGGACTTCGTGTTCACGGTGGACGACCCTGTGGACTGGCACTCCAGAAACCTGAAGAAGAACTGGAACCACTACTCGTTTCTGAAGGTCTTGGGGCCCAAGCTGATCTCCACTATCCAGAACGACTACGGCGCCGGGGTCTACTACAACACCCTGATCATGTGTGACGGCAGGGTGAGTGCCTGGCCTTGGCCCGTGTTCTGGCGCCGGCCTGATCCATCAGACGTCTTCCCGCAGTCGGGGATGCTGGCGTCCCTCTGGGCGGAGACAGGGCCCTGTGACTTCTCCCGGTCTGGACCCTCGGCAGTGCTTCTCAGTGTAGTGGCCGCGGAGCCCCCTGGCGAACACGTGAGGCCACAGCTTGCTGGCCCCGCCTCCAAGTGTCCCTGACAGTCGATCTGAGCCGGGTCGAGGATTTGCATTTTGTTTTTAATCGAGATGAAATTAACGTGCAGTGTTTCAGATCTGTGGCTTGTAGTGGGATGATTACCACAGGGGGCTTAGTTAGCATCCAGGGCCACACAGAGTTATGGACCGGGTGCGTGTGTGTGTGTGTGTGTGTGTGTGCGCGCGCACGTCTGCCTGTCAGTCTGTGCACCAGCTTTTAAGATCTACTTTCTTAGCAACAGCCTCTGCATTCTACCAGGCTTCCAGGCTCTGCTGCTGGTCTGGAGCTTTGCTCTGTGGACGCGGTCAGGGTCAGGGTCAGGGTCCATCTTTGTTGTGTTTTGTAGAGCAGCACCAGGGACTGGAGCCGGGCCTCCCACATGCACGACACTGCTGACCGATCTGGCCCGGTTTCTCTAAAAGATTTTTTAACTTTATCTGATTTGATACTACAGAAAGAAATTGAGAAGAGAGATAGAAAGGAAGAGAGAGGCTGTTGGGTGGTAGCGCAGCGGGTGAAGCGCATGTGGTGCAAAGCACAAGGACTGGTGGAAGGATCCCAGTTTGAGCCCCCGGCTCCCCACCTGCAGGGGAGTCGCTTCACTAGTGGTGAAGCAGGTCTGCAGGTGTCTGTCTTTCTCTCCCCCTGTCTTCCCCTCCTCTCTCCATTTCTCTCTGTCCTATCCAACGACAGCTATAAAAATAACTACAACAATAAAACAGCAAGGGCAACAGAAAGGAATAAATAAATATAAAAAAAAGAGAGAGAGAGAGATGCCTGCAGCCCTGCTTCACTGTTTAATGGAACTTGTCCCCTGCTGGTGGGGACCAGGGGCTTGATCCCGGGACGTTAAACATGGTAATGTGCACCTAACCAGGTGTGCCACTGGCTGCCCATCCCTCCCCCCCCACACACACCCTGTCCAGTTGTTATTTTGTATTTTTCTGACAGGCAGAAAGGAAGAGAGACCATAGCACATCCGCACTGCTCATGGCATCTCTGGCATCTGTGCTTCCACGGGGAGGCAGTGGTGGAATCCAGGGCCTCGAGCTCGGCGAGGCGTGCACTCTACCCACTGAGACGCTGCTTCTCTCCACTCCCCGGGATGGCAGGCGCTGCCAGGAGGGGCTGGGCGTGAAGAGAGTGCCCCAGGGGCCGGGCTCGAGCTGGCTGTTAGGGAGCAGGGAGGATCCCGGCAGAGGGCCCCCCTCGCACCACCTCCCCCCCCCCCACACACACACACGGACTCTAAGCCAGCTAGTCTGGGGTGAGCCCAATTCCCGAGTTTCTTTTTAACACACTCCCAGGTGAGGCTGAGGCTGATGCTGCCGGTCAAAGGGCCAGGAGGCTGGAGGGATGCCTGGAGGAGGACTGGGAGGGCCTGGCCAGGAACGTGTGCCGTGACCGGTGGGTGATGTCTGCAGTCTCGGGGCTGAATAGTTGCGTTTCTGTGGCGGCCTGGACCCGCTTCCCCCGGGCTGTGCAGGGGAGACCTCACGGTCCAGGCAGAGGACGTGACTCCCTGCGATCCTGAAGCTGGACCGGTGGGAGGGAGGCTGCTTCAGTCTGTCCCGATGTGGAGCTCTGTCCGTTCGCGGTGATCGGGGCTGTGCACCAGCAGGGTTCTCTGCCGGCGGGCCGGTCTGTTGGTGGAGATCTGGCTGTGTGGAGATGTGCTGAGCAGAGCTGGGCCCCCGAGGCAGCAGCTGCCAGTGTGCGTGCAGACACGACTGACTAGTTCCCTGTGCCTCGCACTCACGCTCAGAAAAGGGAGGTTATTGTGCACTGTTGAGTTATGACATAAAAATTGTTCAGGGAGTCGGGTGGTAGCACAGCAGGTTAAGCGCACGTGGTGCGAAGTGCAAGGACCGGAGTAAGGATCCTGGTTCAAGCCCCCAGCTTCGCACCTGTAGGGGGGTCGCTTCACAGGCAGTGAAGCAGGTCTGCAGGTGTCTGTCTTTCTCTACCCCTCTCTGTCTTCCCCTCCTCTCTCCATTTCTCTCTGTCCTATCCAGTGACAGCAATAGCAACAATAACCACAATAATAAGCAACAAGAGCAACAAAAGGGAAAAATGGCCTCCAGGAGCAGTGGATTCATAGTGCAGGCACCAAGTTCCAGCAGTAACCCTGGAGGCAAAAAAAAAAAAAAAATTCTCAAGCTGGAAAGGTGAGTGAGCAGGGAGGGCACGTGCCTTGGCACACACAGGGTCCAGGTGTGACCCAGCCGCCACAGGGGAGCTTGGCTGACACCCTGAAACGTGGTGCTGTCCCTCCCTGTCTGAATGAAACAGTCACTCCTTCCTGAGGCTCAGCTCTACAGAAGGCAAAAGAAGGAAGCCCCTAGTCCCCACTTGCAGAAGCAAGGCTTCATGAGTCATGAAGCAGGTCTGCAGGTCTCTGTCTCTCCCTCCCTCCCTCTCCCTCTCCCTATTTCCCTCTCCCTTCTCTATTACTCTTTGTCCAATCTTACTGGGGAAAAAAAAGATAGAAAAGAATGAATGAGCGAATGAAAAATGGCCACTGGGTGCAAGACCAAGCCCCAGCACCCACCCTGGCGCAGTGAAAGGAAAGATGGAAGTGGGGAGGGAGGGCTCTGTGCTATTTGTGAGGACAGAGCTGAAGTGAAGGGGTGTGATCTGACTGCCGCTGCCGCCACAGCTGGGACACATCTGGGCTGTCTGTCCACCATCGTTCTCACGAGCCTTGAACTGCCACGCTCACAGGGCAGGAAGGCCCAGAGTTCCAGGGAATCCCAGCATCTCCAGACCCCAGGCTGACGTGGTGGTCGCCTCACCTCACGTACCTGAAAGGCGGTCTTCCGTGAAAGGTTCCAACAGGAGTTGGGGGGGGCTGCTTGTTCTGTTTTGTTTTTACCAGGCAAGTAAGTGTCTTAGTAGCTGTGGAAGTCAAGGCACCGCTCCAGTCAGAAGCATGCCCTCTGCTCTGAGCTGACGTGTCGCCTTTGCTCTGACGTGTGTCTGTTTCTTTCTTGCCCAGCTCATCAAGTACGGGGTCATCAGCACGCGCCTCCTGGTCAAGGACCTCCTCAACTGGAATAGCCTGTACATCGCCGGGCGACTCCAGAAGCCGGTGAGTGAGTGCCGCGCGGGGCGCCCTGTGAGCCCGGCTTCGCTTTAGCTCTGATGGCGGCGAGACAGCTCCAGGTAGTGCCAAGAGGAAGGCTTTCCGGCTCCTCTTACTCCCATAAAGTCCACTGGTGATCAGTGCCCACACGCATGCCCTCGGTCTTCAGGTTACGATTATTATTATGTTTAGTGCTTTATTTATTTGGATAGAAACTGGGAGATTGAGAGGGAGTGGCGAGGGGCGATAAAGAAGGAGAGGGAAAGACCTGCAGCCCTGCCCCACCCCTCCACCTGTGGAGCTCTCTCCCTGCAGACAGGCCAGGCGCTCGAACCTGGGTCTTTGCGTGCTGTGATATGTGCGTCAACCGGGCACGCCGCCATCTGGCCCCTCGTGAGTCCATTGTCCGGTCTTTCCAACAGGATTCCAGAATCACTGGGTGGGTCACGGGCACTGCCCAGGGATGTGACCCCATAGTGCTGGCACATCGTAAGCACTTAGCCTGATCTTCACCCTCCCAAGCCCACTGGGGAGGCCTCGCCATTTGCCTGGGGCGCTGCTGGAGCTGCTCTGGGGAGCCGACTGGGGGCTGTCAGAAAGGGCGTGGCATGTTTTGGCATAGAAACCAGGAAAATACCTCGTGACCGCTCAGCAACTCATTAGACACCAAAAACGGGGCGAGGAAGCATAACGGCCCTGCAGAAGACTTTGATGCACGAGACTCTGAAGTCCCAGGTTCAATCCCCAGCACCACTGTGAGCCAAAGCTGTGCAGGGCTCTGGGAAAGAAAGGAAGGGAGAGAGGCCAGGTGGTGGCACACTTGGCTGAGCGCACACATTACAGTGCACAGGGATCTGGGCTCGAGCTCCCGCTCCCCACCTGCAGGGGGAAGCGTCATGAGTGATGAAGCAATGTTGCAGGTGTCTCTCTTCCTCTCTATCATTCCCTTGCCTCTCAATTTCTGACTGTCTTTGTCCAATAAGTAAATAAAGATAGTGCAGGGGGTTAAACGAAGGTGGCACAAAGACTGGTAGAAGGTTCCCGGTTTGAGCCCCCGGCTCCCCACCTGCAGGGGAGTCGCCTTACAGGCGGTGAAGCAGGTCTGCAGGTGTCTGTCTTTCTCTCCTCCTCTCTGTCTTCCCCTCCTCTCTCCATTTCTCTCTGTCCTATCCAACAACGACATCAATAACAATAACTACAACAATAAAACAACAAGGGCAACAAAAGAGAATAAATAAATATAAAAAATAATAATAAAGGGGGAGGAGGAAAGGAGAGGAAGACAGAAAGAAAAGACAAGAGACAGAAAATAAAACATAGGACTGGAACCTATGACAAGTATTTGCAAACATTACATTTCTTTTCTGCAGGTAGACTTTTCTGAAAAGGGGTCTTGTCATAGTTTAAAAACTTAGTCAAATATTCATGTTTCCTAATCTCACATCCAAGAAAGTTCTGCTTTTGCTGTTCACGAGTCTCGGGCCCCAACAGCCGGGACACAGACTGTCTTCTCAAGTGCCTCCCATGAGAGATGCCGCCGGGGTTCCTTCTTTTTACTGCCGGCTATGCCCAAAAGGTAGACTTGTGCAGGCTCAGCTGCAGCCTGTGCTGTAAAGACCTGTGCAGTGGCACACAGCTGTCCCAACTCCCTTGCCTCTCTCCCCTCTCTCACCTCCCCATAATTTCTCTGTCCTATCAAAAACAAAATCATGCATATATACATATGTATATGTATACACACACACACAGATCTGTATAAAGGGATGCCAGGAGCTGGCACACCTGGTAGAGTGCACCTGCTAACAACGACCAAGGACCTGGGTTCAAGCCTCCAGACCCCACCTGCAGGGGGAAGCTTCACGAGTGGAGAAGCAGGGCTGCAGGCGACCTGCCGGCACCAGCTTGAGCTTTGCCGCCCAATCTCTCTCTCTCCCTCTCCTTTTCTCTCCCTCTCTCTCTCTTCCTCCCCCCCCCAAGAGCTCACTTGCACACATCAGTGGATGCAGACTAAGTTGTTCTATTGTTCACCGACGCTCTGTCATCTCTTTCCAGACTTTTCTCCCAGTTCACTGAGCTGTGTCATGTTCATTATTTGTTTCCATCTGTTGTGTCCACTCCGCTCTTACTTCCACCCAGAGAATTTTTCATCTCGGATACTGAATTTTTTATCTCTAAAATTTCATTTTGGGGAGCTGGGCGGTAGTGCAGGGGGTTAAGCGTACATGGAGCAAAGAGCAAGGGCCGGTGTAAGGATCCCAGTTCAAGCCCCTGGCTCCTCACTTAGGGGGAGTTGTTCACAAGCAGTGAAGCAGGTCTGCAGGTGTCTGTCTTTCTCTCCCCCTCTCTGTCTTCCCCTCCTCTCTCCATTTCTCTCTGTCCTATCCAACAACAATAACTGGCAACAATAACAACTACAACAATAAAACAACAAAGGCAACAAAAGGGGAAAAAATAGCCTCCAGGAGCAGGGGATTGAAGCCCAAGCAATAACCCTGGTGGCAAAAGAAAGTTCAGTTTGGGGCCTGGTGGTAGTTCCCGGGTTAAGCACACATGGCGCAAAGCACAAGGACCGGCATAAGGATCTCGGTTCGCGCCCCCGGCTCCCCACCTGCAAGGGGGGTTGCTTCACAGGCGGTTAAGCAGGTCTGCAGGTGTCTGTCTTTGTCTTCCCCTCTCTGTCTTCCCCTCCTCTCTCCATTTCTCTCTGTCCTAGCCAACAATGATGACATCAGTAACAACGACAATAATAACCACAACAATAAAACAACCTGGGCAACAAAAAGGGGGAGCCTTTTTGATTGGAATCCAGGAGCAGTGGACTCCTAGTGCAGGCACCCAGCCCCAGCGCTAACCTGGGAGGCAAAAAAGAAAAAAAAAGCAATTCAAGACAAGTAGCAGGAACCACACAGTAACAAGAAGGTGGCAGCAACAGTGACCATGCCGAAGGCCTGCAGCGCTCCCAGCACAGCAAATGGGCTGTCTTCAAGTAATTAGAAAGTGTATGACCTAGCACAGGGCTAGCATGGTCACACAGGATGCAACACCAGTTACTTCTGCCTCAGACGCGACACCTCTAGGTGCAGCACACATCAGTCAAATCGTACGGTCTGGTGACGAAAAGGGGTCCGCCGTGATGGGGGAGTTAAATGTCTTCAGGAACTGAGAGGACGTGTGTGTGTGTGTGTGTGTGTGTGTGTGTGTGTGTGTGTGTGTGTCTGAATCTACTCAGAAAAATTAAGCTCCTCAGTCAATAAAAGGAAGAAATGTCTCTGAGTACCTTGCTTAATAAAGATGGGTATTTCCAGAAAAGCTGGGTTTTGAACACAATTTCAGTCATGTTACCATTACCTCGTCTCATGGTTTGGAGCTTTTATCTAGTGCGACCCTCAGTTTGCATCATTTATCAGTGCCGTTTTCCCTAGTAAAGAACCATGAAGGGGGCCAGGCGGGGATGCTCTCAGTTGAACACACATGTTACAGTGCACAAGGACCTGGGTTCAAGCTCTGTGTCCCCACACCCCCCTGCAGGGGGAAAGCTTTGCAAGCAGTGAAGCAGGGCTGCAGGTGTCTCTCTGTCTCTCCCACTTCCCTCTTGATTTCTGGCTGTCTCTATCCAATAAATAAATAACGATGATAAACTAAAATGAAGGAAGGACCATGAGACAAAGTACTCAGGCCTTGTAGTTCCCAACAACTGCATTCACTGAACCACTAACCCCTCCCACCCCCATAAGAAAAAAAGACCTTGAGGTTAGTTCTTTGACTCAGGAATTCCAAAGTAGTAGTAGTCGTCATGTCCTTTCATTTAGCATAAATTGGGGCTATTATATCACATGATGATTTTGCTCACAGTTGGACTTTAATTTTTAAAACATTGAATACGCAAAATGGTATTGTTAGAGTGATTTAACATTTCCTTATTTTATTAACTTTATTATCTTTTTATTATTATGGCTGTCTTTTGATGAAAAATAGGGAGAGACCGGTGCCCTGCTGAGCTCTGGCTTATGGTGGTCTCAAGTCTTGAACCCAGGACCTCCATAATCCCCAGGCATGGACAGCCTTTCCCACAACCATGTGACCTTCTCCCCAGCTGGCCGGCCGGAGCATTCTAACATTTTCATTGCAGTGTGTCATCCCTTCCTTTTGTTTTGTGTGCTGCCAGGGCTTATGCTGAGGCATTATCCCTGCGTGATTCCAGAACTCCCAGGAGCTTTTTTTTTAATAGACGAGAGATGGGGAGAGATTGGCCGGGGAGATTCAGCAGTGCTGCTCCAAGGCGAAGTTTCCCCAGGCGGGGTGCTCCCCTGGTGGCCAGAGGCTCCGGGTGGGTCCTTGTGCACTAGGCTGAGAGCCATCCCCGGACCCTGTGTAGTTCCTCTTTATTTGGGTAGCAATAAAAGTTGATTTATAGCAGCTGCATTCTGACGTGCATTACGATGTAACCGTCTCGAGTGGCTGATTCCGTGGCTTCAGTCCGCTCAGGGTTCTGCGGCCATCACCAGGCTGTGGCTGCACTGACCAGTTCTGGTGGATAGACAGATGGCATGGGGCTGGCATGGGAGCGTGAGGAGCTCTGCCCAGCTGGGCTGTGAGCTCATGGGGCCTGTGGCCTTTGAAATGCAAATGGCCATTCATTGACTTACTCAAAAGACCCCAAGCTGCCTCTGAGTGAGCCAGGGAATTCAGATGAGCGAGACACAGCGTTGCCTGTGCTAGAGGAGCTGGGAAGTTCCTGAAGTTGCCAGCTGGAAGGCCGGCATTTCCTCTTGGTTCTGAGGCGGTGACCCCGCAGCAAAACTAGCCCGCCCGGCCGGCTCGGTCGGCAGTGGATGCATCGGTGAACACCAGGTGGCGCTGTGTTCCCAGCGCCAGGTCGCCGCTGCCATTCCCGTGCTTTCTCTGGCAGACCCTAGCGGACCACATGTGACCCTCGCCTTTTTTTCTGTTTGAATGGGACTCCCAGATCTCTCGAGTGGGGCCTCTGAAATGCCCTTCCAGCAGGCCCCCTTCTCTGCAGTGATGATTCCCTGTGTATGCAGCTCAGGTCGGGCGTTCCCAGCAAGGGACAAACAGCCGTTCACAGAGCCAGGGGCTTCCGTGGTTCCCAGGCCCCTCTGGCAGTGTCCCAAGAGCTCACTGGCCCTGTGGCGAGGCTGCTTCTCCTTCAGCCTCTCCAGCTTCATCTGCAGACTGACCGCTTTGATTATTTTTTCAGCGCGGGACTCGCAAAGGCCTTCTCCTCAGGGCTTCGCCGACTGACCTGTTGGTGTCTCAAAGCAGCTTCTTGTGTGGTAGAGTTTCTGTTAGAGCCGGGGGGAGAGAAGGACTGAGCCATGCGTGCTGAGTGAGGGTAGAGACCAGGACTTGGAAGCAGAGAGCCTGCACAGGATGAGGGAGGACTGGCCTCTGAGGCTCCATTTTCTCAAGAGTAGGACAAGAGGACACGGAGGTTGCCCTCCAAGGTGTGCGACGCATTTCCCTGGGACGTGCATTTTGGCGAGAGGAGAGAGAGGGAGAGAGGGAGGCAGGCCAGAGCGCTGCTCAGCCCTGGCGCACATGCTGAGGAGGGAGCCCGAGGCCTTTGGCATATGCAAGTCCTGTGCTCTGCCTGTGGATTGCCAGGTTTGGGCAAGTCAGGCCGGGAATTAACACCAGGGTTATTTCAGGACCTCCAAACTTGTTTTCATCATCTTTCAAGATAAGAAGTTCAGCAGAAGAGATCACTAACTGTGTGCAGGAGAGCAATTCAGAATATTTCCAGCCGGCTTTGCCAAGAGCCAGGGTGTTACCCTGCTGTTCGCCGTGGCCATGATGCAACCTTGAGCAGGTCCCGCCCTGGCTCCCTGGCCGCAGTGATTGCAGCGTGCCCGCCCGGTGCCCACGGGCTTCATTAGGAGCGATTAAGTCCTGGTAATCACAAGGGCGGGTCGTTCACCTCCCTCCCCTGCCAGAGGTTCGTGTGTTACAAACATTCCCTTAGGAAGAGAGGTGGGAGACCTGAGGTTCTTAACTGGTTTAGAAAAACGATCCTTGTGCTGCGTAGTCCAGTGCTGTGTGGTGAGCGAAAGATACAGAGGAGAAACCACACTTGGGGGTAGTTCTGGCCTCCTAAGAGGATTTTGCCACTGCACACGTGTCTTCGGTCAGAGACCCTGCTGGGAGTCACCTGTGCTTGCCCAGGCGAGGCCAGTGGGCCCTGTCTCTGGCCAAGGAGGGAGGAACCTTGGCCGCAGAGGCGACCGTTCAGATTTGGGGGCTCTTTGTGTGAACTTGTGGGCCCTCCCCTGTTCACAAACTCGGAAGCACCTTGGTGGTTTCAAAAGCTGCAGGCAGGAGGGAGCAGTGACCCTCAAGCCGGGTTCTCAGCCCCGGCTCTTCTCCAGAGAGAGAGAGAGATGTCCATTTATTTCCTCCCCTGGACCAGCCGAATCCAGTCCTGGCTCCTGGGCTGAGTAGCTCGTGTGCTAGTTACTAAGTTCTCCAGGTGAGTCTGCTGCTCAGTGACAGTCAGAAGCTCGTGCGCCAGGGAAACAAGAAGCTCGGTCCAGCTCAGGGTCCACGCGAATCCTCTGTGAGCTGGGATCCGCCACTAGCTCACCTCACTGGTGATGAAGAAGGATGTCCCTGGCTAGTCTTGGTGCTACCATGTCAAGACTCAGACATCTTTCTTTCAGTAGTCATTTTTCTTTTCTTTTTTTTTTTTTCCCTCCAGGGTTATTGCTGGGCCTAGGTGCCTGCACCACGAATCCACCGCTCCTGGAGGCCATTTTTTTTCTTTTTGTTGCCCTTACCGCTCTATTGTCATTGTGGTCATTACCACTGTTGGCATTGATGTCGTTGTTGTTGGATAGGAAAGAGAGAAATTGAGAGAGGAGGGAAAGGCAGAGGGGGGAAAGAAAGACACCTGCAGACCTGCTTCACCGCCAGTGAGGCGGCCCCCTTGCAGGTGAGGAGCCGAGGGCTCAAACCGGGATCCCCACGCTGGTCCCTGCACTTAACACCATGTGTGCTTCACCCGCTGCACTATCGCCTGACCCCGTTTGTAATTTTTTTTTCATTTTTTTATATATTCCCTTTTGTTGCCCTTGTTGTTTTATTGTTGTAGTTATTATTGTTGTTGTTATTCATGTTGTTGTTGGATAGGACAGAGAGAAATGGACAGAGGGGAAGAGAAAGACAGACACCTGCAGACCTGCTTCAGCACCTGTGTAAGCGACTCCCCTGCAGGTGGGGAGCCGGGGGCTCAAACTGGGATCCTTTTGACAGTCCTTGCACTTTGCATCACATGTACTTAACCCACTGCGCTACTGCCTGACTCCCCCGTTTGTAATTTTTTAAGATATTATTTATCAATGAGAAAGATGGGGAGAGGGAAAAAAACAGGCATCACTCTGGTACATGTGCTGCCGGGGATTGAACTCAGGACCTCATGCTTGAGCGTCCAGTGCTTTAGCCTCTGTGCCACCTCTCAAGCCACTTAATTTGTATTTTTTATTGATCATTTTTGTTTGTTTGTTTGTTTTTTTAATGAGAGAGAGCACTGGGGACCTCTTGCTGAGAGTCCTGTGTCTGGTCTGTGTCCCCCACCCTGGGGTGCTGGCACCTGCTGGAGCAATTCGTGTTACAGTGGTCTGGGGGAGGTGAGAGGAGACGGCCACCCTGAACGTCGCCCCTCGTGTGAGCACGTTCGGCACTGTGGTCTCCATGAAGCTTTGTGACGGTTCCTTGGTGCACATCTTGCTTTCCCCTTTACAGACAGGCTCCAGCGCTGAGCAGTCAGGTGACACCACCAGCACACACACACACACACACACACATACACACACACCCGCCCACACTCTCTTACTAAGCACCTGAGCTGGTGCCCAGAACTGCGATCCTGCTGTATGTCGGCAAAGTCAGGGAGCATCTCTCTTTATCACAAATGCGTCACAACTTTGCCAGCGACTTCTTTTCTTTCTTCTCATCTCAGGTTCACAAACAGCTCAGCCTACAGGACGAGCTGTTCAGATCCCGTGTGAGCCATAGTTCAGCTGTGCTTTGAAGGAGGCTGGAGAATGCCTTTGTAGCCCGGAATTGTTGATAAAGAACAATGAGCTTATAAAAAATACTCAATTTCCAGGGGTCAGATGGTGGGGCACGCACCTGATTGAGTACACACATTACCACTGTACAAGGACCCAGGTTCGAGCTCCCAGTTTCTGCCTGCAGGGGGAAGTGTCACGAGCAGTGAAGCAGGTCTGCAGGTCTCCCTCTCCCTCTCTATCTTCCCTTCCCCTCTTAATTTTTCTCTGTCCTAAGAAAGAAGAAAAGGTTTTTTTAATTATTGCCATCACAATTGTCATTGGGGATCGGTGCCAGCACTGTGAATCCACCCCTTCCCATGGCTATTTTTCCCCCCTCCCTTTTTAAAAAAAATTTAAAAAATATTTATTTTCCCTTTTGTTGCCCTTGTTTTTTATTGTTGTCATAGTTATTGTTGTTGTTATTGATGTCATTGTTGGATAGGACAGAGAGAAATGGAGAGAGGAGGAGAGAAAGACAGACACCTGCAGACCTGCTCCACCACCTGTGAAGCGACTCCCCTGCAGGTGGGGAGCCGGGGGCTTGAACTGGGATCCTTACTCCATTTCTTGTGCTTTGCGCCACCTGCGCTTAACCCGCTGCGCTACCGCCCAGCTCCCTTTTCCCTTTCTTTTTCTACTTTATTAGATAGGACAGAGAAATTGAAAAGGAAAGGGAAGCCAGAGAGGGAGAAAGGAGAGACAGCTGAGGTCAGCCCTGCTGCACTGCTCCTGGAGCTTCTCCCGTGGGTGAAGGTGGGGGGCTGGGATCCAAAACTTCGCACATGACAGCATGTGTGCTCGACCGGACGCACCACCACCCACCCCTCTATGGAAGAAAATCTAAAAAATAAATAGCAAATGTTGGGGGGGGGGACCCAGTTGAGCGCACATAGTACCCTGCACAAGGACCAGGTTCAGGCCCCTGGTCCCCACCTGCGGGGGTCGGGGGGACTTCATGAGCTGTGAAGCAGGTGTCTCTCTGTCTCTGTCTCCTTCCCCCTCTTAATTTCTCTGTCCTGTCAAATAAAAAAAATAAAATAAAAGGAGGGAGTTGGGCAGTAGCACAGCAGGTTAAGTGCACATGGCACAAAGTGCAAGAACCAGTGTAAGGATCCCAGTTCAAGCCTCCAAGCCCCAGCGATAGATAACCCTGGTGGCAATAAATAAATAAACATAATTTCTTCCCAAATATTTATTTATGCCCTTTTGTTGTCCTTGTTGTTTTATTGTTGTAGTTATTATTGTTGCTGTTACTGATGTCGTTGCTGTATAGGACAGAGAAATGGAGAGAGGAGGGGAAGACAGAGAGGGCGAGAGAAAGATAGACACCCGCAGACCTGCTTCACCGCCTGTGAAGCAACTTCCCTGCAGGTGGGGAGCTGGGGACTCGAACCAGGATCCTTATACCGGTCCTTGCACTTGGCGCCACCTGTGCTTAACCTGATGTGCTACCGCCCGACTCCCAAAAACCGTAATTTTTTTAACTACTAAATCCCTCTCAGGCTATTTGTCCCATGAGGACCTGTCTTTTACAAAGCCTGTGGTATTTCTTCATCTGAGGGAAACCTACGTTTCATTTTCTTTCCTGTGTTGTGGCTTCTCTGGTTTTGACATGAAGCAGGAGACTGGACTTGTTCTCAGACAGTGACCATTCCACGCCCGGGGTCTCCGGGGCAGCCCCTGTGCGTGTGTGAGCCCAGAGGTGGGTGGGGCCCTACTTCTGGGGAGGGGGTTTCACCCGCATGTTCTGCTCTTTTCAGGTGAAAATCCTAGCAATGAATGAGAATGTCATTCTTAGGTCAGCCCTGGACAGAAACCTGACGAGTGCCGTGACTGCTGCCTTCCTCATGCTCCCGGAGAGCTTCTCGGAAGAGGAGCTCTTCCTAGAGATCGCGGGACTCTCCTACGCAGGTCAGTGCAGACCGGGGCTGGATGGGGGCGGGGGCAGGGGGCACACCTGCAGCTCCAGCAGAAGCAGGAACAGTCCTCTTTGGGACCCACCATTTCCTGTGTGGGCGGCAACAGGACCCCCAGACAGAGCCTCTTCCCCAGGTCCGACACTTGACCGCATTGGCTTTTTCCTTCTCTCTCTGTATCTGCTGTTGCCTAACTTCATTGCGCCTCAGAACCCCCTCCAGAAGGCTGGGAAGGGGCACAGCTGGCATGCCAGGGGCGCTGGCCTCCGTCCCTGTACTGAGATGCTCCTGTCTCTCTTTCTCCTCTTTTTTTTTTTTTTTACTTTTTCATTATCTTTTATTTATTTATTTATTGGATAGAGACAGTCAGAAATTGAGAGGGAGAGAGACAGAGAGACACCTGCAGCCCTGCGTCACCACTCTTGAAGCTTTCCCCCTGCAGATGGGGACCAGGGGCTTGAACCTGGGTCCTTGCACACTGTAATAATGTATGCGCTTAACCAGCTGCGCCACCGCTTGGCCCCTCTCCTAACTGAAATAAGTAATGGAATGACAAAATTAGAAACAAAAGCCCGACAAGTGACTTTTTTGGGCCTGGAGTGGGACCCCAGCCTTCGGGTTTGTATCAGCTTTGCTGAGCCATGACCCTGGGGCCTCTCTGCAGAAGCCCCACATCCCCTGTGTTTTTCTCGGCTGTTGGAGAGCGAGTCACTATACCAGTTCCCTGTGGGCCGCAGCCTTTAGCGGTTTCCTAGATAACACTGCCCAGGCATGCAGGACACAGAACAGTGGCCCCAGTTGTTGTATTGACAGGCCAGCTGTGTTCCCGACGGTGAGCCAGCCAGCATCCTTCACACCTCTCTCTGTGATGGCACCACCCCGCCTGGGGCTCAAACACTGGACTTGGTCGCTGTGTCTCTTGCGTGCCTTGGTCGACGTGCCCTCGGTCTTTCTCTGTCACTCGTGACATTGCTCTGGCTGGCTGGCTGGCTTGGTTTTGTTTCTTGAGGTCTACAGACTAGCCGGGCTTTCCCTGCCTTTCTGAGCTACGCTCTCTCCCTGCAAGTGTGGGAGACCTTGAGGCCGCGTGTATGTACCGCTCCTCTCCGCGCTCCCTCCTGCCTTGGCCGCTGTGGAACCTGCCATCGCTCCGATGGATGCCGATGGAATGGCCTCTTCCCGCATGAGGAGCAGGGACGTGTGATGCTAAGCTCTCCCAGCTGTCTGCTCTGCCATCCCCATGGCAGGTGGGGTGTACAGCCACACACGTGCGAGGGTCCTGAGTCCAAGCCTCAGTGATGCTCTGCTGCTCCTTTGCTCTTAACATGTTAGCTCCAAGACGTTGGCTCCCAGTAGAGCAAGGACCTGGGTTCAAGCCCCTGTGCCCTGCCTGCAGGGGAGAATCTTCATGAGTAGGGGAGCAGGGCTGCGGGTGTCTCGCCCCAGGAAATATGGGGCTATGCAGGCACTAGGCCTCGGTGACAACTAACCCCACTGGTGGGGAAGCAGCACCCTGTCCTGTACACCCACTCTGCTCCTTAGAGATGCCGGGGTGCCTCTGTGTATATTCCTCCTGTCTGCTTCATACACAGAGGAGCCGTGTAAAATTCCATGTGTAAACAAAGTCTGCTACATTTAAAAAAAAATTGAAAATAGCTTAGGACAAATAAATAACTTAAGTACTTAATCCTGTCGTAAATAAACTGCCTCTTTCCCAACTCTTAAGAACGAGTCGAGGATTTCCATGTTCAGCATGTTGCAGACATAGTCGACTCGGTTCCTAAGTACTGGTACAGATCAAGGTTCCATGGAAATGCAGTGGTGAGGGGACCTTCACCTCTTCTCCCAACCCCAGAGCGGAAGTGAAGCTCAGTGATCAAGAGCACGAAGTCCAGCTAGCAGACTGTGACTTCAAAGCCCCTAACTGAAGCTTCTCCCTGAGAAACTGGCTCTGTTACTAGGACAAGCTTCTGCTCTTCGGCATTAAGGCTGACTGACTGCCCTGGGGTCGGCATGCACCCGCATTATTGCTGAGGGAGGCTGGAAAGGAGGAGGAGGGGGAGGGAGGCCCGGGAAGTGCTCTCTTAGAAGTCAGCAGTGACCAGGAAAGAGAGGAAAGCCAGGGGAGTGCCTGGGACATGCTGGCGAATGTACGTAAAATGACTGCCCTGCAGTCACGGTGCTGCTGTGGTGTTTCTCCCACCCCTTACAGAGAGCTGACCAGAGAGCCCTCAGGGACTTTACCTTCATACTCTTCCAGTCACTGTGAGTCACTGGCTGTCTTTAGAAACAAGACTTAGGAGAAAGGCAGGGGGTGGGAGAGAACTGGCCTGCCGAAGGGAGGGGCGGGCAGGTGGTGGGAGCCGAGCCCTCAGCTGGTCATGGGGGACAGCCTCTGTGCGCAGGCTCACAAGCAGCCCTCGGCGGGCTTCCACCCTGAGAACACAACAGCAGCTGTGCTGTTGGCTGCTGTGCAGACAAGGAAGCAGAGGCCCAGAGAGGTTGCCGCTTTGAAGTCATGGTCTGCTAGCTGGACTTCGTGATCACTGAGCTCTTGATCACTGAGCTTCACTTCTGCTCTGGGATTGGGAGAAGAGGTGAAGCTCAGGCTGGGCAGGGCACTGGACACAAAGTTGAAGAGAGATTGGCACAGCCAGTAGAGTGCAGGACTTACACATAGGACAGTGCTCTGGTTTCCCTCCATCTCATGTGGGATGATCTCAGATAATAAACCCCAGGGCCGGGTGATGGCACACCTACTTAAGTGCTCTGTACTAAGTGCGAGGACCCGGGTTCAAGTCCCTGGTCCCCACCTGCAGGGGGAAAGCTTCACGAGTGGTGGAACAGGGCCGCAGGTGTCTCTCTCTCTCTCTCTCTCTCTCTCTCTCTCTCTCTCTATCTTCCCCTTCCCTCTCAATTTCTCCAATAATAAATTTAAATTTTTTTTAAAAAAAAATAGTTTAAATCTATGTATTATTTAGAATAATAACATTAGTCTGTGACGTTTGGTGAAAGTCAAGGGCAGGTGGCATCAGGGAAGTATCGTAAAGCTGGTGGCCTGGGTACAAACCTTCGCTACCCTGTTAATTAAATTTCTGTCTTTGGGCACGTTTCCTGGTTCCTTGTGACTTTATGTCTGACGGAAATTTTCCTGCAGATCAAATTACATCATGACGGTAAACTGCTGCCCTTGTGGGTTTTTTTTTTATTGTCATTGTTGTAGCTATTGTTGTTGATGTCATTGCTGTTGAATAGGACAGAGAGAAATGGAGAGAGGAGGGGAAGACAGAGAGGAGGAGAGAAAGATAGACACCTGCAGACCTGCTTCACCGCCTGTGAAGCAAACCCCCTACAGGTGGGGAGCCGGGGCTCAAACCAGGATCCTTACCAGTCCTTGAGCTTTGGGCCACGTGCGCTCAACCCACTGTGCTACTGCCTGACTCCCTGTAAACTGCTTAGTTAGAGCCTGGCCCATAGCAAAGAGTCGGCAAGGGCCAGCCATCACCATCACAAAGACAGTGCTGCTTCTAAGAGCAGAGCCCGGAAGGGGCAGAGCTGCAGTGCTGCCTGCAGAGGCGCCGAGACTTTCTGAGCCTTGGTTTTCTCTCTCCTTCTTTGTAGAGAAGGGCCATGGCATACCCTGTAAGGTACACACGTTACCATGCGGGAGGACCCAAGTTCAAGCCCCTGCGCCCCACCTGTGGGGGGGTGGACAGTGCTGTGGTGTCTCTCTTTCCCTTCTGTTGGCTTGTGGGGGAAGTCCTGACGCACCTCTGCATAGAAAACCAGGAAGAATACGTCACGACTTTCCCAGCAGCCCACTATCATTTTTGTCAGGAAAAAAAAAAAAAAGCTGGTGCAGAGAGATGGCGGGCGGGTCCATCTGGGCAGGTGATGGTCCACAGAATGAGAAAACACCTCGCCTTCGTTAGGAGGTGTTGCTGAGCCAGATGCCTCAGTAAGTGTTCACACACTGGTGCGCACACAAGTAGCCGTCATCAGCGCGAATTCAGCCACTTTTACGCAGTGCCTGTTTCGCCCTCAAAGGTGCTCTCTCCTCCTGTGCTTTGGTGTCCTGACTCCTTCCTCGCTACTGGAGCTTCATGAAGCCTGTGTGATCACACTGCTCCCGAGGACCTGCCCCCCACCATGTGCCTGTGTGTCCCACCCCACCCCCCGGTTTTCCCAGCTAAAAACAGGAGAGACTAGAATAGAATAAATAAATAGAGGAGTCGGGCGGTAGCACAGCGGGTTAAGTGCAGGTGGCGCAAAGCGCAAGGACTGGCCTAAGGATCCCGGTTCAAGCCCCCGGCTCCCCACCTACAGGGGAGTCGCTTCACAGGCAGTGAAGCAGGTCTGCAGGTGTCTGTCTTTCTCTCCCCCTCTCTGTCTTCCCCTCCTCTCTCCATTTCTCTCTGTCCTATCCAACAACAATGGCAACAATAATAATTACAACAATAAAATAACAAGGGCAACAAAAGGGAATAAATAAATAAAATAAATCAAAGGAAAATAATAAAATTAAAAAATTTTAAAGAATAAATAAATTGAAGAATAGAATAAATAAATAATTTTTTAAAAAACCGTAAACAGGAGAGGAGAGGAGAGGAGAGGAGAGGGGTCGAGGGGTGGTGCTGGCTGAGCACTGGGAAGAGCCAGGCCTGTTTCCGGGGCTGGGTTGTGCTCTCTTCCTTTGTCTGCACAGCTGTGATCGACCACACGCACACGCACACGCACATGCCAGGGTTTAGTGTGGGACTCTCCCCTTGTGTGAAGACAGCTTCTTCCGTGCCAGGCAGCCCGTCTCCGAGTAGCAGCAGTCAGACGGGGTGGAGAGTGGGCCCGGAAACCATTTCTGAGGGTTCTCTCCTGTGTCTCCCCCGGCTGCTCTCACTCCACCGTGGCAGGTCCATCCTTTGGAACCTACCTAGAGACCCAGCAGATTTCACTCCTCACCAGAGTCCATTCTGTTGAGTATCTGGAAAGATACTCAACAGAACAAACCGATGGTCGGCCCTCGGAGAGTGCTTGGCAGGGAGCCACTGTGGTACTCTCCTCTGGCAGAAGCCGTGTGACCTGAGTTTGTGGTCACAGTGCCCCCTCCACCCTGAGAAGCGACCTCACTGGGTGACACATGATGGTGTCCCCGTATCCCGAGGGTTCCACAGCAGCTGTGGCAGCTGTCTCCACGTGCCACCTCCCTGCTCCTCAGACGGCTTTCTGCCGGTCCAGCAAAACATCCTACCTCACCAGGCCTCTCCGGCGGGCAGCCTCATGTACCAGCTGCTTCAGGACAGCCCGGTGGATGCGGCCCAGCTCCCCCGCATTTCCCCGTGACCGCCGCTGGCACGGGCCCGCCACACACGCCACCTTTGTGTCGTGAGCTACTGCGTCCTTCAGAGTGATCGGCTCAGCAGCTCAGCCTTGAACTCCCCCCTTCTGCCAGGAAGCCGCTTCCAGGCCTGTCGCCAGGGTCACCGTCGTCTTGCTGGGTGGGGCCTCCACCAGCCACAGCCCTAGAGCTTAGCGCCTTCACAAGCGAGTGCCCCAGAAGGGCGCCTGCAGCTGCCCTCTCCACGGGCAGGGCTTCCGCACGGGAGAAATGGAAATAGCGGCCTCCTTGGTGGTGGTGGCCGGCTGCGGCTGGGTAGCTCTTTTCGCTGGCATGGTCTGAGAGACTGTCCCCCATACAAGCATCTGCTTTCCTTGAGAAAGGTGGTCGTCTTTCTCTCTAGCTTTGTACTTTTGGTTTCAAACGCACTTGCCTTCCGACTGCTCCTGATGGATGACGTGTGCCCTTTCATGGTCATTTCTATTTACTTTTGACTTCATTTTGGTTTATGAGCCTACCAGTGATTCCGAAGGACAGTCTGTCACCTCAGGGTGCGTCCCCAACCACTGCTTCCACCACAGCACCAAGATCCTCCCACCAGAGTCCACTGGACCCCATCGCCACTCTACCAAAAAACAAAACAAAAGAAGTCCTCTGCTGACTTCAGTTGTCTTCACCGGCTCTCCTTGTTTTCTTCCTTTGTTTGGACACTCCTGATATGTGAGGTCTTTTTTTTTTTTTTTTTTTTTTTGTAATGTTTTTATTTTAATGGGAGATAAGAGAGAAAGATCAACCAGAGCCCTGCTCAGCTCGGGCTGACAGCGGTGCTGGGAATTGAACTTGGGACTTTGGGGCCTCCAGCAGGAGAGTCATTATGTCTCCCCAGCTAGGAGGGCTTTTACATAAGGCCCTTTAGGGTTTCTTGTGGGTCTGTTTTAGTGGTGATATCTAGCTTTTCTCCAAAGCTGTCGTTCCTCCAGACCTCATGACAGCAGGATGAAGTACTCTTGGTGGGTGGAGGCCTTTTCCATTCCTTAACGTAGACTGTGCCCTCCCTGCCTGGCCTTTCTGGCCTCGAGAGCTTCTCTGGAGCCGCCCTGCAGGGCCTGTGGAATTTCCGCTCCAGCCTCGAGAGCTTTTCTAGAGCCCTCAGCTGCTGGCCCTGTGGAATTTCCCCTCCAGCTGGTGCTTGAGTGTTTGCCAGCAGCCTTCAGCGGCTCCTCTGCCCTCGAGCTGTGTCATTTTTTTTCTTGGAGTCCCCCCTGGACATGGGAGTCTCCCTTTCCCTTCGGGGAAATTCTCGGCTGCTATCCATCAGGTGTGAATTCTGTCTCAGTCACATCCCTGTGGTGTGGCCTGTCCTCTTGCTGCCTCTGAAGCTCGCTTACTGGCTCGGTTCCTTTTGCCTTCCCTTCCCGCCTGCCCCCTCCCCGTCTCCTGCAGGTGTTCAGCTCTGCTCTGCCCTTCAGTTCAGCGCTGCACTCTGCATTCCTCCACTGCTGCTGGGAGTTGTGCTGTGGCTGCCTGCACCCTTTCTCTGAGCTCCCGACAGTTCTAGTGTGGCCTGAGCGCTCAAGTCTACCGGAAAGCTTTTGCAGCTGTCGAATTTGGGCTTTTTTTTTTCTGCCCACCGTCTTGGGCCTCAGTTGCAGGCGATTGGCTTTGTCCTCCCTTGACACCTGGTTCTTCCTGACCAAGGGCCACAGAGGGTGAGACAGTGAAGGGATAGGGGCAGAGGGTGCCAGGGCCCTAACTGAGCTGGGGATGGAGGCGGTGGCCAGGGGGCTGGGAGGCAGCTGGGTGCTAAGCACCCATCTCTTGTCTTTGTTGGGAAAGTCTGTGTCCTCACCTCTTGTCCAGCTGAGCTCCATGCTGGTCTCTGTGCTGTCATTATCTTGTTGGTGGCAGGAGGAAGCAGGATTTGCCAGTCTGCCACCATCGTGGCTAGAAATCTTTGTGGGGGGAGTCGGGCGGTAGCGCAGCGGGTTAAGCGCAGGTGGCGCAAAGCGCAAGAACCGGCAGAAGAAACGCGGTTCGAGCCCCCGGCTCCCCACCTGCAGGTGAGTCGCTTCACAGGCGGTGTAGCAGGTCTGCAGGTGTCTGTCTTTCTCTCCCCTTCTCTGTCTTCCCCTCCTCTCTCCATTTCTCTCTGTCCTCTTCAACAACAAACGGCATCAATAACAACAATAATAACTACAACAACAACGAAAAACAAGGGCAACAAAAGGGAAAATAAATAAATATTTTTTTAAAAAAGAAATCTTTGTGGGATTGATTTAATATGATACCAGAGGATACACCGGGGCCCTTGAGCACATGAGGAAGCACTGACCCACTCGGTGCCCACTTTTCTAAAATTTTAGTGGGGGAGTGCCATCGGAGGAGCTCCCTTTGACTTAACCATAGTGCTCCTGCCCGTGGCCCTAAAGCTCAAGCCCAGAAGGCGTGCGCCCTGCCCACTGAGCCAGCTCCCAGGCTTCTCCGGGGAGTGTTTGGGAGGGGAGAAGCTCTAGCCATGGCGGGGTTAGTGCAGGGCCGGTGTGGGGATTCCCCGTGCAAACATGTCTTCGCTTGGCTTGAAGGTGACTTCCGGATGGTGATTGGCGAGGACAAGACCAAAGTGCTGAACATTGTGAAGCCCAACGTAGCCCACTTCCGTGAGCTGTACGGCAGCATCCTTCAGGAGAACCCCCAGGTGGTGTATAAGGCCCAGCAAGGCAGGCTGGAGGTAAGTAAGAGAAGAGAGCGTTCTCACTCGGCCAGTGAGGGTGGGAGGCCGGAGCCCGGCTGTCGCTTGGGTGCTGCACTCAGGCGGGTGCCTGCATGGTGTCGGTCGATCTGTCTGTGAAAGACGCGTGGACACTCTACAGGAACATAAAGTCTGCAGTGGCTCTCTGTCAAAACAAAACCCTGTGCTGTCTTGGTTAGAGGTGATGCAGAGACGGGGAGCAAGGGCTTGTGGGAAATGGTGGCCACAGGTGGCCACAGACCTCGGGGTGGTTGAAGCAGGAGGGAGCGTCTGCAGGGTGCGGCTCTCCCGTGAAAGGCGGGAGGACTTGGAGGGGGACAGTGAAGGTTAGAGGAGTGTGACCAGCAACATAGCATTTATATGTTCTTTTAATTTTTTATTATTATCTTGATTTACTTACTGGGTAGAGATGACCAGAAATCAAAAGGAGAGGGGGAGATAGAGAAGGAGAGAGGCAGAGAGATATCTACAGCCCTGCGTCACCACTCGCAAAGCTCTCCCCCTGCTGGAGGTCAAAAAGCTTTGTTTGAGAGTGTGGCAGGAAGGCAGAGCCAGCCCAGCACATGCGCCGGGGACAGAGCTGGCGGCCCAGGCTGCTCTCTCTCCCTGTGAGCTGTCTCCCAGCCCCTTAAAATAATGTTATTGGGAGTCGGGCGGTAGTGCAGCGGGTTAAGCGCAGGTGGTGCAAAGTACAAGGACCAGAGTAAGGATTCGGGTTCGAGCCCCCAGCTCTCCACCTGCAGGGGAGTCGCTTCTCAAGCAGTGAAGCAGGTCTGCAAGTGTCTGTCTTTCTCTCCCTCTCTCTGTCTTCCCCTCCTCTCTCCATTTCTCTCTGTCCTGTCCAACAACAACAGTAATAACTACAACAATAGAAAAAGGGCAACAAAAGGGAAAAATTAATACATTTTTTTTAATTTAATAAAAATAAATGTTAAATTAAAAATGGAGGAGGGGCCAGTGAAATGGCTCCCCTGGTAAGGCATCTGCTGTGTGCATAACCCCCCAGGGCAGCGCAGGAGAGCTCTGCAGCACTGGGGTGGGTGGCTCTCCGACTGAAACGGTCAGCCCAGATTGCAAGCCTCCAGCAAGCCAGAGAAGCAGAAAAGGGCAAGAATTGGCCATTGTAAGGAGGAACTTAGAGTTTGAGGAGTCTGAATACCCTGCCTTTAGTTTCAGAAAGCAGAGTGTCCTAAGCACACTGCTTGGTCCTCAGTGCAAATCCATGAGTGTGTGATGTCAAAGCAAAGCCCTGTGGATTCTCACAAGCATTCAGATCACATTCCAGAACATCTTTTTTTCCCCTCAGATAGATAAAAGCCCAGAAGGACAATTCACTCAGCTAATGACATTGCCCAAAACACTGCAGCAGCGGATAAACAAGATCATGGACCCTCCAGGGAAGAACCGAGACGTGGAAGAGACGTTATTCCAGCTGGCTCACGACCCTGACTGCGGAGAGGTGGTGCGGCTAGGTAAAGTGGTGTGGTGAGCTTCTGCTGAGGAAGTGCCGGCCAGCTCTGAGCCAGAGATATTTGCCTTAGTATAGTGAGATGGGAAGAGTCCCGTGAGGTGGGAGAGAGTCCAGTGAGGTGGGCAGAGTCCCGTGAGGTGGGAGAGAGTCCAGTGAGGTGGGGAGAGTCCACTGAAGTGGGGGAGAGTCCAGTGAGGTGGGGAGAGTCCACTGAAGTGGGGCAGAGTCCAGTGAGGTGGGCAGAGTCCAGTGAGGTGGGGGAGAGTCCAGTGAGGTGGAAAGAGTCCAGTTAGGTGGGGGAGAGAGTCCAGTGAGGTGGGGGAGAGAGTCCAGTGAGGTGGGGGAGAGTCCAGTGAGGTGGAGAGAGTCCAGTGAGGTGGAGAGAGTCCAGTGAGGTGGAGAGAGTCCAGTTAGGTGGGGGAGAGAGTCCAGTGAGGTGGGGGAGAGAGTTCAGTGAGGTGGGAGAGAGTCCAGTGAGGTGGGAGGGAGAGTCCAGTGAGGTGGGGGAGAGAGTCCAGTGAGGTGGAGAGAGTCCAGTGAGGTGGGAGAGAGTCCAGTGAGGTGGAAAGAGTCCAGTTAGGTGGGGGAGAGAGTCCAGTGAGGTGGAGAGAGTCCAGTGAGGTGGAGAGAGTCCAGTTAGGTGGGGGAGAGAGTCCAGTGAGGTGGGGGAGAGAGTTCAGTGAGGTGGGAGAGAGTCCAGTGAGTGGGTGAGGAGTTCCTGAAGGAGGAAAGCACCACTGAGCTGGAGTTCCCCACTGTGGATCTCACTTCTGGGGAGCAGGGGAAGTCCTGCTGACTTCAGGCTCCTGTGCCCTGAGTCACTGGCATTGGTGGAGACGGTGTTTCTTAGGGGCCAGAGAGCAGAGCTTCTAGCAGTTCTTGCCAAGCCAAGCTGTGTTCTTCTTGGTAGTCTGAGAAGGAAAGAGCCTGGTGATAGTCCTGGTGCTTTGAGGATGTCAGGCTTCATGCTGGCTGCCAGGCCCTGAGCCCAGCAGGCTCCCTCCCCCTCTCCCCAGGCCTTATCTTCAGATTCCCCCCCCCCCCCCCCTTGGAAGCACTGATCGTAATTTACAAAGTTAGTCAGGAAAGGAAGAATCATGGGCCTGAGAGCGGCTCCTTCCCTCCGCTGCACTGGGCTCCCGGGTGCGGGCTCCCTGGTGCATGGGACACGGGTCCTGGTGATGGCGGCCCGGAGCTGCATGCGTACACACGCACGTGCTCCCAGGGCCCTGCCCCGCGCCACAGGGGGGGTGTTTGTCACTAGTCTCTTGCTGTTGTCTTGACCCATCTCTGGTCCAGTGTGAGCGCCATGGCCTTTGGGGGGCAGGCAGGATACTGAGACGTCCTCTGTGTGGCCTCCCAGTGAGTGGTGGGCTCAAGTCATAAGGTGAGGAAGTGACTCTCTGGGGAAGCGTGAGGCCCAGGCTGCAGGCCAGTGAGCACAGTGGCCCCGAGGGTCACCTCGCCCCCAGGTCTGTGCCCCCACAGTGGGCCGCCTGTCTTCTGCCGTTCCGTCTTCATTCCCTTTTCACTGTCGCTGTGACCAGGGCAGAGGGAGGACCTAGAAGCTCGGGGGTCACCAGAAAGAATATTCCAGGCTGAGGAGACAGCACAGTGGTCATGCGGACAGCTTTCCTGCCTGAGGCCCTGAGGCCCCAGGTTCAATCCCCAGCACCACCACCAGCCAGAGCTGAGCAGGGCTCTGGGTAAATAAATTATATGTATTTGATTTCAGGTGTCGAGATTGCATGAGTGACTAACCTCTGACTTCTGGCTTCTTTGTTTGCACTTCTCACAGGACTGGCAGCCATCGTGAGGCCTTCGAGCATGAAACAGAGCACCAAAGGCATTTTTACTGCTGGTAAGACCCTGGGGACCTCCCACTCAACCTGTGGCCTGGGCAGCCCACTCAGGTGGACAGTGTGCTCAAGTCCTGGCAGTGCAGCCTGCCGGCTAGACAGGACACAATGTCTCTGCAGGGGGTGGGGTGTGCAGTGTGTGCTGACGGGATGCAGTCTGTGCTGACGGGGAATGCAGTGTCTGCTGATGGGATGCAGTGTGTGCTGACGGGATGCAGTCTGTGCTGACGGGGAATGCAGTGTCTTGCTGATGGGATGCAGTGTGTGTTGATGGGATGCAGTGTGTGCTGACGGGGATGCAGTGTGTGCTGATGGGAGATGCAGTGTGTGCTGATGGGAGCAGTGTGTGCTGACAGGATGCAGTGTGTGCTGACGGGAGATGCAGTGTGTGCTGACGGGGGAGCATTGTGTGCTGATGGGGGATGCAGTGTCTGCTGACGGGGGAGCAGTGTGTGCTGACGGGGCAGCAGTGTGTGCTGACGGGGGATGCAGTGTGTGCTGACAGGGGAGCAGTGTGTGCTGACGGGGGATGCAGTGTCTGCTGACGGGGGAGCAGTGTGTGCTGACGGGGGATGCAGTGTCTGCTGACGGGGGATGCAGCGTGTGCTGACGGGGGATGCAGTGTGTGCTGACGGAGGATGCATTTGTGCTGATGGGGGGATGCGGTGTCTGCTGACGGGGAGCAGTGTCTGCTGACGGGGGATGCAGTGTCTGCTGACAGGGGAGCAGTGTGTGCTGACGGGAATGCAGTGTCTGCTGACGGGGGATGCAGTGTCTGCTGATGGGGGGGTGCAGTGTGTGCTGGCGGGGGATGCAGTGTGTGCTGGCGGGGATGCAGCGTGTGCTGATGGGGATGCAGTGTCTGCTGATGGGGATGCAGTGTCTGCTGACGGGGGTGCAGTGTGTGCTGATGGGGATGCAGTGTGTGCTGATGGGGATGCAGTGTCTGCTGACGTGGGTGCAGTGTGTGCTGATGGGGATGCAGTGTGTGCTGACGGGAGATGCAGTGTCTGCTGACGGGGGAGCAGTGTGTGCTGACAGGATGCAGTGTGTGCTGACAGGGAAGCAGTGTGTGCTGACAGGATGCAGTGTGTGCTGACAGGGGAGCAGTGTGTGCTGACAGGATGCAGTGTGTGCTGACGGGGATGCAGTGTGTGCTGATGGGAGATGCTGTGTCTGCTGACGGGAGCAGTTTGTGCTGACAGGATGCAGTGTGTGCTGACGGGAGATGCAGTGTGTGCTGATGGGGGATGCAGTGTGTGCTGACGGGGGAGCAGTGTGTGCTGACGGGGGAGCAGTGTGTGCTGACGGGGGATGCAGTGTCTGCTGACGGGGGATGCAGTGTGTGCTGACGGGGGATGCAGTGTCTGTTGACGGGGGATGCAGTGTCTGCTGACGGGGGAGCAGTGTCTGCTGACGGGGGATGCAGTGTCTGCTGATGGGGGAGCAGTGTCTGCTGATGGGGGATGCAGTGTGTGCTGACGGGGGATGCAGTGTGTGCTGACGGGGTATGCAGTGTTTGCTGACGGGGGGATGCAGTGTGTGCTGGCGGGGGATGCAGTGTGTGCTGGCGGGGATGCAGTGTGTGCTGACGGGGGATGCAGTGTCTGCTGACGGGGGATGCATTTGTGCTGATGGGGGGATGCAGTGTTTGCTGACGGGGAGCAGTGTCTGCTGACTGGGGATGTGCTGTCTCTGGGTAGAGAGAGCCAGATCACCTTCCAAAGTAGCTTTTTTTTTTTTTTAGATTTTATTTATTTAGTCATGAAAAAGATAGTAGGAAAGAAAGAACCAGCCATCACTCTGGTACATGTGCTGCTGGGGATCGAACTCAGGACCTCATGCTTGAGAGACTAGTGCCTTAGCCACTGCGCCACCTCTTGGACCACCCAAAGTAGCTTTTAATCAATTTCCGGTCCCACAAGCAGCGAGCCGGAGTCCTTGCTTCTCCTATCCTCTCAGACACTCAGTGTGATCGAGTGACTGACTTTTCTCTGGGGTCTCCCATGCCAGCCCTGCTGGGCATGGCACCAGCCTGCCACTGGGCAGAGGCAGGTGGAGACAGACCAGCAAGGCAGAGGGGGAGCTGGTACAGGGCGCCCTGTTCCCAGCCTGGTTGGCCTGGGCTGGGGTTGCTCCCGGGGTGGGGGTAGAGAGCACATTGGTTATGCAAAGAGACTCATGCCCGAGGCTCCAAATTCCAGGTTCAGTCCTATCCACCGCCATAAGCCAGAGCTGAGCAGTGCTCTGGTAGAGAGAGAGATGCAACTTGGGCCAGGCGGTAGTGCACCAGGTTAAGCACACATAGTACTGATTACAGGGACCCAGGTAAGGATCCCGGTTCGAGTCCCCAGCTCCCCACCTGCAGAGGGGACACTTCACAAGCAGTGAAGCAGGGCTGCAGGTGTCTCTCTGTCTCTCTTCCTCTGTATCCCCCCTCCTTTCTCAGTTTCTCTCTGCTCTATTGAATACAATGGAAAAAATGGCCACCAGGAGCTATGGATGCGTAGTGTCGGCAGCGAGTCCCAGAGATTACCCTGAAGGCAATTTTTTTAAAAAGCAAAGGAAAGGGAAGGAAAAAAATAAAAAGAAAGGAAAGGAAAGAAAAGAAAAGCTCTGAGGCTGTAGTTCCGGGGCTGGAGATGCGGCTGCCGCTCCCCAAGTGAGGAGGCTGAGGGAGAAGGCCTGCCACTTCTGAACCCCGGACTGCGTCTCCCTCCACGGGCCTGTCTGCTCAGTCAGAAGGACTCTGGGGGCCAGTGCCTGTGAGCTCAACTGAGTTAGCAGGACAGTCAAGTCTGCACCCGGATGTTGTTAAAATTTTCCGGAAGGCTCTGGCCGGGCTGGCTTGCTTCACGCCGGGTAACAGAGACGTGGAGACAACGGCTGGGCAGGGAAGCTGTATTTCTTTATTCAGGAACAACGATTCATAAACTAAGACAAACTAACTAATCACCAAACAGAACTCCGCTGTCTCTTTGCGGCGGCACAAGCACTCTCCCTTACTCTCGAACTCAGGAACCGTCTCTTACTCTGGAACTCAGGAACCCAGGAACTCTGTCTCTCTGGCACTCTCTCTTACTCGGAAACCCTGAAACTCTCGAACTCAGGAACTCAGGAACTCTGTCACACTCGAACTCAGGAACCCTCTCTCAGGGTTCCTTTGGGCGGGGCCAAGCAGGCCCACGAAATTAACAGGACTCATCCAATTCTCTTGGGGGGGGGGAGGGCTAGAACAAACCAATGTAAAGCATACGACAATTCCCCCTTTTCTTTTTAACTAAATGACTATAGTATCAAGGGTGTGGGGTGAACAGAAACATATATAACAAAAACCAGCATGTTGCCAAGGGAAGGCCTGAGGGGGCCATATCTGAAAAAAAAACATTTGTCTCTGGGGGGCTACTTGCCTCGACGGGCAATTGCATGGGGGTGGGAAACAGCCTAGAGTCCCACAGGCAGCTGGCTGCAACTTACTTACTATGAAACAAAACTTGTTATTAGCATATCTACTGCAGGATCTAACGTTTTTAATAGAGAAGGAATTTGAGACTTTTACATATCAACAACGTCTTTTAACCTTTTGTTACACCCATTCAAGATGGAGACACACCCTAGGTGTGGGCCGGAGAGGAAACCTCAGGCATGAGAATAATTAGCATAGCCATTGTGCGATCTACCATTTCTAATAGAGAAGGTAGTGTTTTACATATCAACAAGTCTATTTAACCTTTTGTTTAGACCAACTTAGTTAAAATATATTGATTGTTAACTAATTTTTACCTCAGACTTTAAATGTAAGTTAATTTTTATCTTTATGAGAATTACGTTGAAAACCTTTTTCATTTAACTTTGACTAGTAAGAATTTAGCCTTAAAGCTACTGTTTACTAAACTTTAAACATACACATAAACATGGTCATTAATACACAAGGAGAGAAATCTTTGTTACGAAGACATGTCATTTTAAACACGAATTTAAATCTGTACTGTCTTAGTTGTTGGGGGGGGTCACCATTCGGAGGTGGCTTCCCGTGTAGCTCCACTTCTAGGAATTGCAGGTTGCGATCTCTGCACAAATCTCTGCGTACTCCAGCTTGTCTGCCTTCAGACCGGACCGGCGGCTGGAGATCTCGTGTGCCCAGTTTCGGCAGGGAGCCCGGGGGTCCGGGAGGCCCGGGATGGTTCCAGAATTCATAGAAAGAGGGCAGGCAGGCCATCTTTGCAGAAGGCATGGGCCTAGGTGCCCAGGGGTGGCGGCCATAATGGGCCGCCGCGGCCCTGCCCCATGGCCCTGCCATGTCTGCTGCCCTGTTCGCAGTGGCCAAGCAGCGTGGAGGGATCACGCGTCCAGTGCCCTGCGCCACACGGTGGAGAGCCGGCTCCTGTGGGCTGGCCTCGGGCTCTTGCATGTTGGCCTCGGGCTCTTGTGTGTTGGCATAGGGCTCCAGCATGTTGGCATTGGGCTCCTGGGGCTTTTGTGTGCTGGCGTAGGCCTCCTGCGGGCTGCGGGGCTGTGGGGCTGCGGGCACAGTGCGCGGGGTTGTCTGGGCGCAGCCGGCTGGCTGGCTGTTTAACCAGGTGGAAACGGCAGCTACATGCCTCGCCTCCCGCCCGCTGGCTCTTTCCGCTGGCTGTTCTGAGTTCGCCCGAGCAAGTGGAAACCACAGAGTGGTCCAGAGATAAATGTTCCAGAAACAGCAAAACAGTCTCGTGAAGAAAGAGCAGAGGCCTTTGGAGATCTCTTCACAAGCAGAAGAGAAGGCCATAGTGCATAGGTAGCCAAATTGTCTTTACTTATCTGAGAGATGCGCAGGTCAGGTCCCTGTTCGGGCGCCATTTGTTGTTAAAATTTTCCAGAAGGCTCTGGCCGGGCTGGCTTGCTTCATGCCGGGGAACAGAGACACGGAGACAACGGCTGGGCAGGGCAGCTGTATTTCTTTATTCAGGAACAACGATTCATAAACTAAGACAAACTAATCACCAAACAGAACTCCGCTGTCTCTTTGCGGCGGCACAAGCACTCTCCCTTACTCTCGAACTCAGGAACCGTCTCTTACTCTGGAACTCAGGAACCCAGGAACTCTGTCTCTCTGGCACTCTCTCTTACTCGGAAACCCTGAAACTCTCGAACTCAGGAACTCAGGAACTCTGTCACACTCGAACTCAGGAACCCTCTCTCAGGGTTCCTTTGGGCGGGGCCAAGCAGGCCCGCGAAATTAACAGGACTCATCCAATTCTCTTGGGGGGGGGAGGGCTAGAACAAACCAATGTAAAGCATACGACACCCGGAAGGCCTGCAGGTCTTTCCAGGAACGAATGACCTCCCTGCAGGCCTCTTAGGACTCGTGCTTCCGTTTCCTGGGCCAAGGCATCCATCGGAGCTCTGAGCAGTCGTAAGGGTGTTTCTAAGGGTGTTTCTGTGAGTGTGCCGGGCCCGTGCACCTGAGGGCTCCAAGAGTCACTCTTCTGCCTCAGACGAGGTTTTTCTGTGGGTGACTCTGAGCACGGTTAGGAATCCAATTGGAAGAGTGTTTGGGGACTTGGTGAGTTTTGTTGTTTTGTTTTTCTCTCCTCAAGACCTGAGGGAATGATGGGAAGGTAGAGAATGACCTCTCTCTCCACCTCATGTTGCTTCTTGGGGAAACTCTTTGGAACCAGCATCTGAAGCCCCCTGGATTCCCGGTCCCCTGCATGTCATGCTGCTCCCGTCTTGAGTCACACGGATGCGGCAGGAAGCTGACAGCAGGGCAACCTTGCGCCTGCCTCCAAAGCCGGCCGTGACTTTAGCCTTTAGTCAGGGCAGCTCTAGGTGGGAAGAGACTCCTGCAGCTCTGCATCCCGGGGCAGGGGCGAAAGACGGTTCCTAGAACACACCGGCTCTTTTGATTGATTGATTGATCCATCCATCCCCAGGGGCTCGGTGCCTTGCTGGGGCTTGGTGACTGCACTACGAATCCACTGCTCCTAATGGCCATTTTTTCCATTTCTTACTGTACAGGACAGAGAGGAGGGGAAAAGAGAGAGAAAGAGAGACACTTGCAGACCTGCTTCACCGCCTGTGAAGCTTCCCCCCCACAGGTGGGGAGCCGGGAGCTGGAACCCGAATCCTTATGAGGGTCCATGCGCTTTACTGTGTGTGGGTCACCCGGCCTTCCCGAGACACATTCCAGACGCAGACTTACTAGACCACAGAGATGATCCGCTCTGGGTAAGGGGTGCTCAGGGGTCTCTGGGCTCAGTAGACGCTTTTTTAGGGTTCACAGTGTGAAGCCAGACACACAGCTGTGTGCACCCCGGGGCGCTGAGTCACGGCCCAGGGGAGATGCAGCCTGATGAGTGAGCTCAGCTCAACTGCAGACACCCTGCCACAGACTCCCTGGGGCTCCCACCTGATGACATCAAAGGCAGAGGTCACCACAGTGGGAACTTACCTTCTCTCCCTCCCTCTCTCTCTCTCCCTCTCTCTCCCTCTCTCCTTCTCTCCCCACCTCTCTCTCTCCCTCCCCCCCTCCTCTCTCTCTCTCCCTCTCCCTCTCCCTCTCTCTCTCCCTTTCTCTCCCTCTCTCTCTCCCTCTTTCTCTCCCTCCCTCTCTGTCCCTCTCTCCCCCCCCTCCCTCTCCCTCTCTGTCCCTCTCTTCACCCTCTCTCTCTCCCACTCCCTCTCTGTCCCTCTCTCCCCCCCCCTCCCTCTCCCTCTCTGTCCCTCTCTCACCCTCTCTCTCTCTTATTGCAGTACTTCACTGACTAAATAAATATTTTTAGGTCTTCCTGGTAGTAGGGAAATTCTCCCTCTGTGCAGAAAAGCAGACAAATGGCGAATCTGGCGACTTCCCAGAAAATGGCCACGCTTGTGTGCCCGTCAGTGCTCAGACGGGGGCAGTAGCAAGCCCTGCTGTGCCCAGGACCCGGGTGCCCACTGGAGCCCAGAGGGGGGTGTGGTGTGTTCCTTTCTGTTAAATCCTCGCGCTGGTCTCTCTCTTCCCCAGAGGGTTTCCACGTGGGCGTTTTTGTTGGGCAGATGAAGGAAGGCCTCTCTTCAGCTCCCTCATGGGAGGGGCTGCCCGTGGTGGTGTCTGGGGAGTTCACCTGCCCTGAGTTCTTACTCCGCCGTCTCCCGCGGCACTAGAGGTAGAGCAGCAGGTGGAGCGCTGGACTTGTGACTTTGAGTCTCGGGTTCGGGGCCAGACGCTGACTGTGCTCGGGTGACCCCCATTCTCTCCCTCTCTCATAGACAGGTAAGTCTGAGGGCAAGGGAGACAGCATCATGGTCATGTTAAGAAGACTTCCGTGCCTGAGGCTCCAGAGTCCAGGTTCGATCTCCAGCACCACCGTCAGCCAGAGCTGAGCAGGGCTCAGGTAATAAAATAAAAAATTGAGTAAATAGAAGGAAGGAAAGGAAAAGAGAGAGAGAGAGAAAACGGAATTTTTTATATTTATTTATTTTCCCTTTTGTTGCCCTTATTTTTTTAAATTTATTTCTTTATTGGGGAATTAATGTTTTCCATTCAACAGTGAATACAACAGTTTGTACATGCATAACATTCCCCAGTTTCCCATTTAACAATACAACCCCCACTATGTCATTCATCATCCTTCATGGAGCCCCTTATTTTTTATTATTGTTGTAATTGATGTCATTGTTGTTGGATAGGACAGAGAGAAATGGAGAGACGAAGGGAAGACAGAGAGGGGGAGAGAGAGACAGACACCTGCAGACCTGCTTCACTGCCTGTGAAGCGACTCCCCTGCAGGTGGGGAGCTGGGGGCTCGAACCGGGATTCTTAGTTGGTCCCTGCGCTTAGCGCAACCTGTGCTTAACCCGCTACACTACCACCCGACTCCCAAGATTTATTTATTTATTTTCCCTTTTGCCCTTGTTTTCATTGTTGTAGTTATTGTTATTGATGTCATCATTGTTGGATAGGACAGAGAGAGATGTAGAGAAGAGAGGAAGACAGAGGGGGAGAGAAAGATAGACACCTGCAGACCTGCTTCACCACCTGTGAAGCGACTCCCCTGCAGGTGGGGAGCCGGGGGCTCGAACTGGGATCCCTATGCCAGTCCTTGCGCTTTGCGCCACATGCGCTTAACCTGCTGCGCTACCGCCCAGCTCCCTTAAGATTTTTTTTTTTTTAACATTCATTATTTCCTTAATGAATAGAGACAAACTGAAAGGAGGGAGAGAGAGAGTGACAGAGAGAGAGAAAGAGGCACCTGCAGCCCTGCTTCACCATTCATGAAGCTTCCCCTGCAGGTGGGGAATAGAAGCTTGAACCCAGGTCCTTGTGCACTGTAATGTGAGCGCTTAACCGTGTGCGGCACCACCTGGCTTCAAAAAATATTTTTTAAGGACCATGTCGCTGTCACCTGCTGAATCTCTGCTTTTTACTGCCCTGTCTCCCTGTGATCCGACAGCCCTGGCCCACCACATGCGGCCCCCGCGTGCACACAGCCCACTTCCCGTCTCGGACTGACCCGGGAGCCCGGGGCTGTAGCCCTGTCAGAGATCCCACCCAGAGGAGGGCACCGAGGCCCAGAGAGGGAGCCACACTGAACTGTGGCCCTGCTGGGACTGGAACCCGAGTCTCTGGGCTCCTGCGCCGATAGCTACAGGCTTCCCCTGGCTGAACTGCGCGAGGCAGACACCGGTGCAAGGTTTCTGTCCACCGGAGCCTTGAGTGGCTGCTCTGTGTCTGCCCCCAACGCACCTCCACGGGCCCGAGGGCTCTTCTCAGGGCAGCCGCGCCCCCGCTCTGTGATTCATAGCCCGTCTGACTGCTCGCGGCCGCCTGCCAGGGTACTGCCACGGGGTCGGAGCACCTTACGTAAGAGGCTTCCGGCCTCAGCACCAGCGGGGAGGTTTACCAAAGCAGAGGTCGGGGAGAAGCGAAAAGGGATGGAGACGGAGGAGGAGGGCCCTGCTTCCCCACAGGGCTGTCAGCTCGCGGGCCTGTGCCCTCCCTCCCGCACCCGTGCCCACACCCTGCCCGCACCCCTGCCTGCACCCCTACCCCACCCTCAGCAGCCTCCCCAGGCTCCTCAGAGGAGACAGCTGACAGACCAGCCCTGTGTTTCCAAGAGCTCACTCAGCACAGGGAGAAATCCGCCACCAGCCCGGGTCCTGGGTGCTCACCAGGCTGCACCAGGGATACAGTTTGTTGCCAGGCCACACCCTGAACTCGATGCCATCCTCACCCTGAGCACCGTGTGCCGATCAGTCCTTCATGGCCTGATCCCCCACGCACATGCACACGCAAGCCTCATGGGCACTTGTGATCAGTCACCTGTGGGTACTTAGCACAAGAGTGCTTGAAGGGCCCTCATCTCCCAGAGCTTGCTGAGCACTGTGCCCAATGGCAGGCCACAGGGACAGGTAGGGACAGGAGGTGAGGGCAATGTCCCCAGAGCCAGGCTGCACATGAAGCGAGCCTGGGATGGCCCTTCGGGGGAGAGCTCAGGGACTCGTCTGCAGAGGAAGGTGACAGCTGGCCTTTGTGCTGGGACAGTTCTGGGGTGGATGGGACGGGACGGAACGCGGGGCTTGGGACCTCAGTGGGGTGGGGTTCCCACCGGCCCACAGTCTGGTCCGTGACCTTGTGGCCTGCTCCTCCCTTCAGAAGAGCTCCCAGGCCAAGGCTGCCCACGCACTGGGACCCCAGGCCCTCGGATGCCGGAAGATCCCACTCTGCACTCCGCCAGCCCACCCCACCCCCCCGGCTCCCCTGCAGGGACAAGCCTCAGAGCAGAAAACCCAGGGGATCTGGGGGCCCCACCTGCAGGTCTGAGGTTCAGTCCACCGGAGCCGAGTGGAGCCTGGTGGGAAGAAGGTAGATCGTGCATCTGCTCAGGAGACCCCGAGCTTCTCACCGTCTCCTCTCTCTCTCTCTCTCTCTCTCTCTCTCTCTCTCTCTCTCTCTCGCAGGTGTGAAGAAATCACTGATTTACAGCTCCCTGAAGCTTCACAGAATGTGGAGAGGATGGCTGAGGGAAACATCCTGACGCCGCTTGCTTTTGTATCGCTATGTACAGACAATAAACTGAAGCCTTTTTCACAGAACAGCATCTGCTCCCTCTGACCCTTGCACACTCAGTACCATGCACAAAGACCTGGGTTCAAGTCCCCGCTCCCCACCTGCGGGGAGTGGGGTGCTTCTCAAGTGGTGAAGCAGGTCTGCAGGTTTCTTCCTCTCCTGCTCTATCTCCCCCTCCTCTCTCGAGTTCTCTCTGTTCTGTCCAATAAAAATAGAAAGCGGGGAGGCCACCAGGAGTAGTGGATTCGTAGTTAGTACCTGCACCCAGCCCCAGCTATAATCCTGGTAGCAAGAACAAAAGAAAAGGCAGAACTGGTCTGTGAACCGCCCAGAAGCCTGTCTGGTTCCCCGCCCCTGGCTGGGCGGTGTAGGATCCCCAGTTCTATGACTCCCCAAGGTCACGCTGGTAAACTTGGGCCTCTGCAGACTGTGCTCCACTAGCTGTGGACAGAATCACCCCATTTTCTTGCCCACAACCCAACCTTGAAGACCGACTTCTAGCAGAGTACTTTTTAACTATTTTTTAACTTTTATTTGTTATTGAATAGAAACAAGAGAAATTGAGAGAAGAAGGGGAGATAGAGAGGGAGAGAGACAGGGGCCTAGGTGGCACACCTGGTTGGGCGCACATGTCACAGTGCGCCAAGGACCTGGTCTTGAGCCCCCAGTCCCCGCCTGCAGAGGGAAAGCTTTGTGAATGGTGAAGCAGGGTTACAGGTGTCTCTCTCTCTCCTGTTCTCTTTTTTCTGAAAGATGTTATTTATTTACTAATGAGAAGGATAGGAGAGAGAACCAGACATCACTTGGGTCCATGTGGTACCTGTGATTAAACATGGGACCTCATGTTTGAGAACCCAGTGCTTTATCCACGGCACCACCTCCCAGACCACTCTCTCTCCCTCTCTAGCACCACAATCCCTCTTGATTTCCGGCTGCCTCTATCCAATAAACAAAGGTAATTTTTTAAAATTAAAAAGAGAGTGGTCTGGGAGGTGGCGCCGTGGATAAAGCACTGGATTCTCAACCATGAGGTCCCGAGTTCGGTCCCCAGCAGCACATGTACTAGAGTGACACCTGGTTCTTTCTCTCCTTCTATGTCTCTCATGAATAAATAAATTCTTAAAAAAAAAAAAAGAGAGATTGGTCTGGGAGGTGGTGCAGTGGATAAAGCACTGGATTCTCAACCATGAGGTCTCAAGTTCAAGCCCCGGCAGCACATGTACCAGAGTGATATCTACTTCTTTCTCTCCCTCCTATCTATCTTTCTCGTGAATAAATAAATTCTTTTTTAAAAAAATTAAAAAGAGATCTGCAGCCCTGCTTCACCACTCATGAAGCTTCCCCCCTGCAGGTAGGGACCAGGGGCTTGAACCTGGGTCCTTGTGCAGTGTAACATGAAGATTTAACTAGGTACACCACCTTTTTTAAAATTTTTTTTATTTATTTGATAGAGACAGCCAGAAATTGAGAAGGAAGGGGAAAATAGTGAGGGAGAGAGACAGAGAGACCCCTGCAGCCCTGCTTCACCACTTGCCAAGCTTTCCCCCTGCAGGTGGGAACCGGGGGCTCACACCTGGGTCCTTGTGCACTGTAACATGTGCGCTCAGCCAGGTGCGCCACCGCCCGGCCCCGTTTTCTGTTTTTTAAGAGTTTTTCTAGAATGAGCTACTTTAGAGCAGTGCTCTCTGCCGTGTTGGCACTGAGGAGAGACAAAGGCTGTGAAGCCCTCCCCTTGCAGTGGGCTGAATGATTCCCAGATGGGCTGTGACGCCCATGGCCACTCAGGTTGGCTGACCGCCTGGACTAAGGCCCCCACCGCCTCCATCCTCCCTCAGCCTCTGCCCTCCCCACCCCCAAGCTGAGCATGAGGTTACAAGCCTGGGACTCCATCAATTTTTTATTTTTTTAGGACAGAGAAAATGAGAGGGGAGGGGCAGAGACAGAAACTGCAGCCGTACTTTACCACTTGTGAAGTGAACCCCTGCAGGTGGGGGAACTGGGATCTTTACACTTCATATTATGTGCGCTTAACCAGCTGCGACACCACTCAGCCCCCTCCGTCAAATTTTTTTTTTTAATATTTATTTATTCCCTTTTGTTGCCCTTGTTTTATTGTTGTAGTTATTGTTGTTATTGATGTCGTCATTGTTGGATAGGACAGAGAGAAATGGAGAGAGGAGGGGAAGACAGAGGGGGAGTGAAAGACACCTGCAGACCTGCTTCACCGCCTGTGAAGTGACCCCCCTGCAGGTGGGGAGCCGGGGCTCAAACCAGGAACCTTTATGCCGGTCCTTGCACTTTGCGCCACGTGCTCTTAACACGCTGCATTACCGCCTGATTCCCCTCCATCAAATTTCTAACTTCAAGGAGGATAGCAGCTCTGGGCTCTCTTCAGAAATGGTGCCACTGCCTAAGCACAGCTCCTGCCTACCTAGGCTATCCTCAGCCGCGGCCTCTTCTCTGTGTTTATTATTCTTATAATTTAGCCGTGGTTGGCATGACTTCACAGTCTCCGTGGTCACTTTCATCTTCACACCCTCGGGAAAGTCCCGAGCCCCTGGCCCTGAGAGTGCCACACTTCAGGCAGATCTAACAGGTGGTTAGTTGCCTTTTTTTTTTTCTTTTAAGTTCATTTCTTTTGGCCACCTACCATCTACATGTGAGTGAACCCAGCCTATAGTTGTCATCTCCTCACTTAGCATGATCACCTCCATTTCGGTCCATTTTGTCCCAAATGATACAATCTTTTTTTAAAAAAAAATTTTTTTATATTTATTTTCCCTTTTGTTGCCCTTGTTTTTTTTATTGTTGTTATAGTTATTGTTATTGATATCGTCGTTGTAAGGACAGAGAAATGGAGAGAGGATGGGAAGACGAGGAGAGACAGACACCTGCAGACCTGCTTCACTGCCTGTGAAGCAACTCCCCTGCAAGTGGGGAGCCAGGGGCTAGAATCAGGATCCTTAGGCCGGTCCTTGCGCTTTGCACCACGTGCGCTTAACCTACTGCGCTACCGCCCAACTTCCTTATTTACTTATTTATTCCCTTTTGTTGCCCTTGATGTTTTATTGTTGTAGTTATTGTTGTTGTTATTGATGTCATTGTTGTTGGATAGGACAGAGAGAAATGGAGAGGGGGGGAGATAAAGATAGACACCTGCAGACCTGCCTCACCGCTTGTGAAGCGAGTCCCCTGCAGGTGCGGAGCTGGGGGATCAAACCAGGATCCTTTTGCCAGTCCTTGGCATTTTGCACCGCCTGTGCTTAACTGCTGTGCTACCACCCGACTCCCATAATCTTTTATTTTAATCTTCTTGGCTTGAATCCGGGTCCTTGTGCACTGTAACATGTGCACCCAACCAGGTGCGCCACCGCCCAGCCCCCTTCCCTCCTCCCCTCCCTTCTATGCTGTTGCTTCTTTGACCAGAGTTGTCGGTCCAGCTCATGGGCGTGTTGAGGGCAGCCGACAGAAAGGGCAGCTGGGGGACACGGTGATGTCATGAAGGCCCGCTGTTGGCAGAGATTAGACAGCACAGCCAGGACTGTTTGCACAGCCATAACGGCTGGAGGCACAGCTCTGCCTCCCCTTGGGCATTTGATCTGAGCTGGACCTCCCAGCAGCCGTGTGAGATCTTGCAGCTCTCTTAAGATGTATTTATTTGGGGCTGAAGAGATAGCACATTGGCTTTGAAAGAGCCTCTCTGCCTGAGCCTCCAAGATCCCAGGTTCAATCCCCCACACCACTATCAGCCAGATCTGAGCAGGACTCTGGTCTTTTTCTCTGTGCCTTTGTCTATGTGTCTCTTTCTCTCTCTCGGTAAAATAAATTTTAAAAAATAAGAAATTAACTAAAAAGATATATTTTTTAATATTTATTTTCCCTTTTGTTGCTCTTGTTTAACATTGTTGTGGTTATTATTGTTACTGATGTCGTCTTTGTTGGATAGGACAGAGAGAAATGGAGAGAGGAGGGGAAGACGGGGGAGAGAAAGACAGACACCTGCAGACCTGCTTCACCACCTGTGAAGCGACTCCCCTGCAGGTGGGGAGCCGGGGGCTCGAACCGGATCCTTACGCTGGTCCTTGTGCTTTGCACCACGCGCGCTTAACCCACTGTGCCACCGCCCGACTCCTAGAAAGATATATTTTATTGAGGTCGGGCGGTGGACCACCTAGTTGAGCACACACATCCCAGTACACAAGGACCCAGGTTCAAGCACCCAGTGCTTTAATTGACAGTGTGTTTCGAAAGCTCACTCGGACCCTCTGAGGCCCCATTTTGCTTTAAGAAGTGTCTCCCAGTTGCTGAATACAATATCCCAACTTTTTAATTTGATTTGATTGAATACAATATCCCAACTCTTTAATTTGATTTGATTTAGTTGTCTTTTTAAAATTTTTATTATATTTATTTTTGGTTTTTATTTATTCCCTTTTGTTGCCCTTGTTTTATTGTTGTAGTTATTACTCTTGTTATTATTGATGTTGTCCTTGTTGGATAGGACAGAGAGAAATGTAAAGAGGAATGGAAGACAGAGGGGGAGAGAAAGATAGACACCTGCAGACCTGCTTCACCGCCTGTGAAGCGACTCCCCTGCAGGTGGGGAGCCAGGGGCTCGAACCGGGATCCTTATGCCGGTCCTTGCGCTTTGCGCCACGTGCGCTTAACCTGCAGCACTACCGCCTGTCTCCCTATTTATTTTTTACTTACTGGATAGAGACAGCCAGAAATCAAGACGGAAGGAAGTGATAGAGGAGAGAGAGACACCTGCAGCCCTGCTTCACTTCTTGCAAAGCTTTCCCCCTGCAGGTGGGGACTGGGGGCTTGAACCTAGGTCCTTGTGCACTGTAACATGCGCTCAACCAGGTGTTCCACCACCCAGCCCCGATTTGATTTAGTTTTAATGAGAGATATATTTACAGAGAAAAAGATACAGTGAGAAAAAAGACGGGAGCCCTGCTCAGCTCTGGCTGATGGTGGTGCTGGGGATTGAACCTAGGACGTCAGAGCCTCAGGCAAGAGAGTCTCTGCAATACCCCTGTGCTGCCTCCCCTGACCCCGTCCCAACTTACAAAGGAGATTTTAAAGGGCTTCACTTGGAGCCGCACGCGCTGCAAAGACTCTTAAATCCTGGAGCAATTGCAGGACAAGGATGGAGCAGCTTGGCGGGGGGGGGGGTGGGGGTGGGGGGGGGCTCAATCTTGCAGGACAGGAGGAGTCCGGGGAAGCACTGGCATCCTTTGTATGAGGGGTTCAGCCACACCGGCCACACAGATGTGGACATGTGAGTGGTTTAACTTAACTACAGCCAACACATGTTTTCGAGATTTCTTTTATTCCTTTCTGCCACCAGGGTGATCACTGGTGGCAGAAAGTTCCTGCCAGCGGTGATGTTTTTTCTTTGGCTAGAAGGGGAGAGACAGAGAGACAGCACTGCAGCAGGCTGCCGCCCATGCAGCTCCCCCGGGAGAGGAGAGCTCGTGGCTCAAACCCGGGGCCTTGCCCTGGTAACTGGCCGAAGGAAACGGACTTTCTCCCTGAGCCTCTCACCTTTAGAAGCTTAATCATCAACTCAGCGGGCTTGCGGTGTAACCGGAGGGGTGGCCCAGGCCCAGGGCTTATCAGTGGGCGCCCTGCGCCAACCCTGCTCTTCCTGGAAGCTGGGATTTCTCTCCTGGGAAATAGTTCCGTCCTCCCCTGGGAGGCTTCCCACAAGGCTCCAGTTAACTGAACCCGCTCACATCCCGCCCCTCCTGAAACTGCTCGCATGAACTTCCTTGACAGAAAGGCAGCATGGGGGGTTGGGGTGCAAGGACCTGGGTTCAAGCCCCCGGTCTCTACCTGCAGGGGGAAAGCTTCACAAGTGGTAAAGCAGGGTTGCAGGTGTCTCTCTGCCCTTTCTATCTCTCCTCCCTCCTCGACTTCTCTCTATGCTGTCAAAAAAAAAAAAAGGAATTAAAAAGTGCTCTGGGAGGTGGCACCGTGGATAACACACTGGACTAACAAGCATGAGGTCTTGAGTTCAATCCCTGGCAGCACATGTACCAGAGTGATGTGCGGTTTTCTCTCTCTCTCTCTCTCTCTCTCTTCCTATCTTATTTATTATTGGATAGAGACAGAGAGAAATTGAGAGGGGGGAGATAGGGATAGAGAGACAGACCCCCCCCTGCAGCTAAGCAAGTGGGGGACCAGGGGCTTTCCCCCTGCAGGTGGGGACCAGGGACTTGTACCCGGGTCCTTGCGCACTATAATGTGTGTGCTTAATCAGGTGCGCCACCGCCTGGCCCCCTTTCTTTAATTTTTTATTTATTCATTTATTTATTTTCCCTTTTGTTGCCCTTGTTGTTTTTCATTGTTGTTATTGATGTCATTGTTGTTGGATAGGACAGAGAGAAATGGAGAGAGGAGGGGAAGACAGAGAGGAGGAGAGAAAGAGACGCCTGCAGACCTGCTTCACCGCCTGTGAAGCGACTCCCCTGCAGGTGGGGAGCCCGGGGTTCGAACCGGGATCCTTACGCCGGTCCTTAACCCGCTGCGCTACCACCTGACTTTCTCTTCCTATCTTCTTTATGAATAAATAAATGAATAAAATCTTTTAAAAAGACAGAACAAGAAGGAGAGGAAAGGAAAGGAAGGCATGGTGCTGTGCCGGGCAGTTCCTGGAGAGAGCAGCCGGGCTCCGTGTGTGTCTGGGGGTTTGTCCTCTTCCTCACAGCAGCCCTCCAGGCCTGTGCCATATTCCCAGCCTACTCTTCTCCTGGATCTGCTCCGGCTCCAGTGCACGTCTGCTTGGTGCTAATCGTCCTCAGCTCGGGGACCTGGTCTACTCTGAGGCCAGCAAGCGCAGCCCCAGAGCCCTGCCAGAAATGCTCTGTCCTAGAGGAAGCTGGGCTCCAGATAGCTCAGAGTGCAGGCTGTTTTCTGCGGAGCTCCGGAGACCAGCGTGTGTGGGAACCTGAATCCAGCCCCTTCCCCAAACCCACACACTGGCTCGGTTCCCTCTAAGACTTCTCCAGCAGGGGACCTGGCGGTGCTGCAACAGGTTGAGTGCACATGTTACCCTGTGCAAGGACCCAGGTTCAAGCACCCGGTCCCCACCTGTAGGGGAGCAGCTTCACCAGTGGATAAGCAGTGCTGCAGGTGTCTCTCTCTCCCCCTTCCCTTTCAATTTCTCTCTGTCTCTCTATCAAATAAATTCAAAAGTAAATTTAAAAGGGGTCAGGTGGTGGTGCAGCAGGTTAAGCACACATGGCACAAAGCACAAGGACCGGTGTAGGGATCCTGGCTTGCGCCCCTGGCTCCCAACCTGCAGGGGGGTCACTTCACAGGTGATGAAACAGGTCTGCAGGTGTCTTTCTCTCCCCTCTGTCTTCCCCTCCTTTCTCTATTTCTCTCTGTCCTATCCAACAACAACAACATCAGTAACAACAATAATAATAACCACAGCAACAGTAAAACAAAAGGGGAAAAAAAATAGCCTCCAGGAGCAGTGGGTTTGTGGTGGAGATACTGTGCCCCAGCGATAACTCTGGAGGCAAAAAGAAAAAAGAAAAAACAAGCGCTCAAAACACAATCTCTTTAGAAATAAATAAGTTTTTAAAATTAAAAAACAATTTCTCAGGCTGGACTGAGGGCTCACTGCACTAGGGCACAGATATGGCAGGCCTGAGGTCCCAAATGACTCAGATTCAACCCCTGCACCAGCAGAAGCCAATGCTGAGCAGGACTCTGGTCTCTCTTTCTCACTGCATTTATGTCTCTCTCAAAAAAAGTAATATTTTTGGCGCAAAGTGCAAGGACCAGAGTAAGGATCCCGCTTCAACCCCCTGGCTCCCCCCCTGCAGAGGACTCGCTTCACAGGCTCCCCCTCTCTGCCTTCCCTGGCCTCTCTCCATTTCTCTCTGTCCTATCCAACAATGACGACATCAGTAACAACAACAATAATAACTACAATAATAACAACAGGGCAACGAAAGGGAATAAATAAATATATTTTTTAAAAAGTAATTTTTTAGGAGTTGGGCAGTAGCGCAGCGGATTAAACGCACGTGGCACAAAGCGCACGGACCCGCATAAGGATCCTGGTTCAAGCCCCTGGCTCCCCACCTGCAAGGGAGTCGCTTCACAGGTGGTAAAGCAGGTCTGCAGGTGTCTATCTTTCTCTCCCCCTCTATGTCTTCCCCTCCTCTCTCCATCTCTGTCCTATCCAACGACAACAATAAAACAACAAGGGCAACAAAAAGGAATAAATATTTAAAAAGTAATTTTTTAATTTACAAAAAAGTACATTAAAATAAAAAAACTTTTTCTTTAAAAAAAAAGAAAAAGAAAAAGAAAAAAAAGGTCCACAACGACCCTGGATCCATATTCCCAGAGAGATAGAGAATGGGAAAGCTATCAGGGGAGGGGATGGGATATGGAGATCAGGTTGTGGGAATTGTATGGAACTGTACCCCTCTTATCCTACGGTTTTGTTAATGTCTCCTTTCTTAAATAAATAATAAAAATTAAAAGGAAGTCGGGCGGTAGCGCTATGGGTTAAGCACATGTGGCGCAAAGCACAAGGACCAAGATAAGGATCCCAGTTCGAACCCCCAGCTCCCCACCTGCAGGGGAGTCGCTTCACAGGCAGTGAAGCAGGTCTGCAGGTGTCTTTCCCCTCTGTCTTCCACTCCTCTCTCCATTTCTCTCTGTCCTATCCAACAACGATGACATCAACAACAATAACAACAACAATAATAATAACTACAACAATAACAACAGGGCAATAAAAGGGAATAAATATATTTTTAAAAAGTAATTTTTTAATTTACAGAAAAGTACATTAAAATTTAAAAAAACACGGAGTTGGGCAGTAGCGCTACGGGTTAAGCGCACGTGGCACAAAGCACAAGGACCAGGATAAGGATCCTGGTTCGAAACCCCAGCTCCCCACCTGCAGGGGAGTCACTTCACAAGCGGTGAAGCAGGTCTGCAGGTGTCTATCTTTCTCTCCCACTCTCTGTCTTCTCCTCTCTCCATTTCTCTCCTGTCCTATCCAACAACAACATCAATAACAACAACACTAATAACTACAACAATAAAAGCAACAAGCGCAACAAAAAGGAAATAAATAAATCTTTTTAAAAATTATTTTAAAAAAGAAAATACTAGCTTAGAGAACCACCTCGCTACATTCGAACACGCACACCAGCTTTGTCAGCAGCACCTGCAGTGCAGAGCCTCCACATTTTAGAATGTCCCCCTCCCCACCAGGGAGTCAGGCGGTAGTACAGCCGGTTAAGCGCAAGTGGTGCAAAGCACAAGGACTGGCAAAAGGATCCCGGTTCGAGCCCCCGGCTCCCCACCTGCAGGGGAGTCGCTTCACAGGCGGTGAAGCAGGTCTGCAGGTGTCTGTCATTCTCTCCCCCTCTCTGTTTTCCCCTCCTCTCTCCATTTCTCTCTGTCCTTTCCAACAATGACGACAACAATAATAACTACAACTATAATAACTACAACAAAAACAAGGGCAACAAAAGAGAATAAATAAATAAATGTTAAAAAATTAAAAAGAGGTGTCAGGTGGTGGCGCACTGGGTTAAGTGCATGTGGCGCAAAGCGCTGGGACCGGCTTAAGGATCCCGGTTCGAGCCCCCAGCTCCCCACCTGCAGGGGAGTCACTTCACAGGCAGTGAAGCAGGTCTGCAGGTGTCTTATCTTTCTCTCCCTCTCTCTGTCTTCCCCTCCTCTCTCCATTTCTGTCCTATCCAACAACGAACGACATCAACAATGACAATAATATCCACAACGAGGCTGCAACAACAAGGGCAACAAAAGGGGAAAAAAATGGCCTCCAGGAGCATGGATTCATGGTGCAGGCACTGAACTCACCAATAACCCTGGAGGAAAAAAAAAATTTAAAAGAATGTCCCCCAACTGTCTCTAGAGCTCACCCACTGGATGCTGCCCTGTCTTCTCTCTTGGCAGCAGCCATGGGGGTAGAAGGCTGTGAGTCACTAGCTAGAAACACTGCTGGAGGGCGGATGGTGGCTTGGTGGGTGGTGGCACACCTGGTTGAGTGCACACATTACAGTGCACAAGGACCGGGTTCAAGCCCCTGGTCCCCACCTGCAAGGGGGAAGCTTCACAAGTGGTGAAGCAGGGCTGCTGCAGGTATCTCTCTCTCCCCCTTTGTCTCCTCCTCCCCTCTCAATTTCTGGCTGTCTCTATTCAATAATAAGTAATCTTTTTTTAATCCTTAAGAAAAAAAGAAGTGTGGTCTGGAAGGTGGCGCAGTGAATAAACCATTGGACTCTCAAGCAGGAGGTCCTGAATCCAATCCCCTACATCACATGTATCTGAGTGATGTCTGGTTCTCGTTCTCTCTCTCTCTCTCCCCTCCTATCTTTCTCATTAATACATAAATAAAAGATTTAAAAGAAGGAGGAGGAAGAGAAGAATGAAACACTGCTCTCCCGATGGTGCCCACAGGTGTGAAGCCTTGCTCCATTTGGTTTGGGGGAGGAAGGGGGGCCAGGTCCTCAGCCTGTCCCTGGCTGCAGAGCAAGAGGTGGGGCACCTGCCTCCATTCCAACGACCCCTCCCCAGGGCAGGTTAAGGAAGAGCCAGGAGCGGGGATGGGGCACAGACTTGTCCCCACTTGCCCACAGACCCTGGAGAGAGAGGCACTAGGGCATCGGGACATGCAGGAGCGCCAACAGCGAGCCCAGCTGCACTCTGGGGCCCACACAGACACTTCCCCAAGCTGCAGGACCGGTGGGTCACTTAAACTCCAGCCTAAGCCCTGCCAGCCCTGCCCCATGCAGCCATGCTCCTTGCCAGCCAAGTCGCCTGCCAGCATTGCCTCTGACAGCGGTGCCCACTGCTATCCCTAACCGCTGCCAGCCCAGCCCCTGCCGCCCAGCTCCCTGCCCCCTGCCAGCCCTGCCCCCTGCCAGCCCTGCCCCCTGAAGTCCCGCGGGGTGGCTCTAGCCAAAGCATCCACCGCCTTCTCCTCTGCTCACCGCGCCGGCCAGTCACGCTCTTGCGTTTGCATGATGTCACCAGCAGCCAATCAGCGCGGCTAGCTCGCCGCCTGGGCGGGACCCTGGGGCCTTCCAGGGATTGACAGGTGTCCGCGGGCGGGCGAGGCCTTTGGGCGCCCTGGGGTCGCTCCCCAACCGCCGCCAGCCTCCACCCAGGGCTGCGCCCCAGGAGAAAGCGGGGTGCAAAGCTGCCACACCCCACCCCGGGTTCCAGAAGAGCCTTACACATTTCTCTCTGGGTACACGGAGGGTTCAGACCCTCCTGTCCCAGAATCAATGACACTTTGTTTCATTTCCTTTCTCGTTAGAGATTCTTTCTTTCCTCCTTTCTTCTTCTTTTTTAAAATATTTATTCCCTTTTGTTGTCCTTGTTTTATTGTTGTAGTTATTATTGATGTCATTGTTGTTGGATAGGACAGAGAGAAATGGAGAGAGGAGGGAAAGACAGAGAGGGGGAGAGAAAGACAGACACCTGCAGACCTGCTTCACCGCCTGTGAAGCGACGCCCCTGCAGGTGGGGAGCCGGGTTCGAACCCGGGATCCTTATGCCGGTCCTTGTGCTTTGCGCCACCTGCGCTTAACCCACTGTGCTACCGCCAGACTCCCTCTTTTTCTTTCTTTTTTATTTTAACCAGAGCCCTCAGCTCTGGCTGATGGTGGTGTGGGGACCTGAGAACCTGGAACCTCAGGCTAGAAAGTCTGTTTGCAGAACCAAGACCACTGTCTACCCCTCCCAAGACTGCTTGGAAAGAGAGATAGACTGACTGACAGACAGACAGACACTGGAGCCCTGCTCAGCTCTGGCTGATGATAGTGTGGGGAATTGAACCTGAGAATTTGGAGCTTCAGGCATTAAAGTCTGTTTGCAGAACCATGATGCTGTCTCCCCCACCCCCAGATGCATTGCTTTTTGTGAGGGAGAGCCCAGAGCACTGTTTGGCTCTGATTTATGGCAGTGCCTGGGATTGAAGCCCAAACTTCAGAGTCTTGGGCATGCCAGTCTGGTGTGCTGCTACCGCAGTCTCCCCAAGACAGGCTAACCCTCCTGCTGCTCTGCCCAGGCTGGTGCCTTGCTGCAGGGCTGCATCTCCCTGGAGCTGTAACCCTCTTGGGAGGACTGTGGTGAGCACACCCCTACCCTGTGGGAAACCGGGGCTGGGGGTGTAGCGGAGAGCAGTCCTCCTTTTGCAGCCTCAGCCTGAGTCTCCTACAGGTCTGGAGAAGTTCTCGCATCCCTCAGAGGGCAAACAGGCTTACACCCTTGTGATCTTTTCCACAAGCAATGTAACTTCCTTTCTCTCTGGGGTCTCAGGGAAGAGTTCGGGAGGCGAGGCCCTGCACACAGAGCCACTGTGATTGGTGAATAAAGCTTTATTAGGAAGGCCAGGTGGCGGAATACCTGGTAAAGGGCCCATGGAAGTATGCACAAGGGTCCAGGTTTGAATCCCTGGCTCCCCACCTGCAGGGGGGGGGGGACATTCCACAAGTAGTGAAGCAAATGCCTCAGGCCTCAGGTGTCTCTGTCTCTCTCCCTCCTTCCCTGTCACCCCCTCCCTTCTCAATTTCTGCCTGTCTCTATCCAGTAAACAAATAAAGGGAATTAGATCTTTAAAGCCTCAGACCCAATCACACCTTTCTTTTTTAAAATTTTAAAAAATATTTTATTTATTGATTGATGAGAAAGATAGGAGGAGAGAGAGAAAGAACCAGACATCACTCTGGTACATGTGCTGCCAGGGCTTGAACTCAGGACCTCACACTTGAGAATCAAGCGCTTTATCCACTGTGCCACCTCTCGGACCACAATCACACCTTTCTTTTGCAAAAAAAAAAAAAAGCAAACTTAGGTCAGGTGGTGATGCACTAAGTAGTGCTATAGGGAGCAAGCTTCAACAGTAGTGAAGCAAATAGGTGTCTGTCTCTCCCTCCCTATCTCCCCCTTCCCTCTCAATTTCTCTCTGTCTCAATCTGAAAGAAAAAGAAAAGAAAAGCAGAAAAAATAGTTGCTGGGAGCCGAGAATTAGTCTTGCAGTTACTGAGCCTTAGCGCTAACCCTGATGAAAAAAAAGAAAGAAAGAAAAGAAAAAAGAAAATCACTATCCCAAGCCCAGATTGTCTGCAAACAGGAGCCCCTTCACATGACTCAGCCTGGTGCACACTCCCTCCCAGCTCAGCTTCCCAGCCTTCCTCACTCTCCTACCCTTTCCCAGCTGAACCTCACGGTCACCTGTCCTGCCCTTCTGGGCCTGATGCCTAGAAAATCTTTCTGCTTTTGCCACCTGGCCTGCCAGTTCCTAATGTTCTTCTGTAAGGTGGCACCAGGGCCTCACACACATGCTCACTGGCCTCCTTGGCCCAGGCTTTCACTCTGTACTCTTAGAGGAGACCCCATGGCAACATTCCACCCTCCAAGGGGCTCCCTGGGTGCTGTGCGTGGTGCTGAGAGAGGAGAGACCCCACAGCCCCGCCCACCCTCCATGGGGCTCCCTGGGTGCTGTGCATGGTGCTGAGAGAGGAGAGACCCCACAGCCCCGCCCACCCTCCATGGGGCTCCCTGGGTGCTGTGCGTGGTGCTGAGAGAGGAGAGACCCCGCAGCCCTGCCCACCCTCCATGGGGCTCCCTGGGTGCTGTGCGTGGTGCTGAGAGAGGAGAGACCCCGCAGCCCTGCCCACCCTCCATGGGGCTCCCTGGGTGCTGTGCAGGGTGCTGAGAGAGGAGAGACCCCGCAGCCCTGCCCACCCTCCATGGGGCTCCCTGGGTGCTGTGCAGGGTGCTGAGAGAGGAGAGACCCCACAGCCTGCCCACCCTCCATGGGGCTCCCTGGGTGCTGTGCAGGGTGCTGAGAGAGGAGAGACCCCGCAGCCCTGCCCACCCTCCATGGGGCTCCCTGGGTGCTGTGCAGGGTGCTGAGAGGGGAGCGACCCCGCAGCCCTGCCCACCCTCCATGGGGCTCCCTGGGTGCTGTGCGTGGTGCTGAGAGAGGAGAGACCCCGCAGCCCTGCCCACCCTCCATGGGGCTCCCTGGGTGCTGTGCGTGGTGCTGAGAGAGGAGAGACCCCGCAGCCCTGCCCACCCTCCATGGGGCTCCCTGGGTGCTGTGCGTGGTGCTGAGAGAGGAGAGACCCCGCAGCCCTGCCCACCCTCCATGGGGCTCCCTGGGTGCTGTGCGTGGTGCTGAGAGGGGAGCGACCCCACAGCCCTGCCCACCCTCCATGGAGCTCCCTGGGTGCTGTGCGTGGTGCTGAGAGAGGAGAGACCCCGCAGCCCTGCCCACCCTCCATGGGGCTCCCTGGGTGCTGTGCGTGGTGCTGAGAGAGGAGAGACCCCGCAGCCCTGCCCACCCTCCATGGGGCTCCCTGGGTGCTGTGCGTGGTGCTGAGAGAGGAGAGACCCCGCAGCCCTGCCCACCCTCCATGGGGCTCCCTGGGTGCTGTGCGTGGTGCTGAGAGAGGAGAGACCCCGCAGCCCTGCCCACCCTCCATGGGGCTCCCTGGGTGCTGTGCGTGGTGCTGAGAGAGGAGAGACCCCGCAGCCCTGCCCACCCTCCATGGGGCTCCCTGGGTGCTGTGCGTGGTGCTGAGAGAGGAGAGACCCCGCAGCCCTGCCCACCCTCCATGGGGCTCCCTGGGTGCTGTGCAGGGTGCTGAGAGGGGAGCGACCCCGCAGCCCTGCCCACCCTCCATGGGGCTCCCTGGGTGCTGTGCGTGGTGCTGAGAGGGGAGAGACCCCGCAGCCCTGCCCACCCTCCATGGGGCTCCCTGGGTGCTGTGCGTGGTGCTGAGAGAGGAGAGACCCCGCAGCCCTGCCCACCCTCCATGGGGCTCCCTGGGTGCTGTGCGTGGTGCTGAGAGAGGAGAGACCCTGCAGCCCTGCCCACCCTCCATGGGGCTCCCTGGGTGCTTTGCATGGTGCTTCTGTCTGACATGGAGTGTTGAACCCAGGGCCTTAGATGTGGGGAGACATATGCTCTCCCCGTGGATCAGTCTCCTGCTCTCTCTCCACACTTTCCACACTGAGACAACTGTCGCCTCCACTATACACCCTCCTCTCTCTCTCTCTCTCTCTCTCTCTCTCTCTGTCTTTAAGGTTTATTTGTATTGATTGATTTGTTTACTGGATAGAGACAGAAAGGAACTTAGAGGAGGGGGAGAGAGAGAGGGAGAGCGACAGAGAGACACTTGCAGCCCGGTTCCATCACACGCAAAGCTTCTTCCCCGCAGGAGGCCACCAGAGGCTTGAACCTGGATCTTTGCTGAAGAGGGTGTCTATCTTTCTCTCTCTTCCTCTGTCTTCCCCTCCTCTCTCCATTTCTCTCTGTCCTAACAATGACGACATCAACAACAATAATAATAACTACAACAACAACAAAAAAAAAAAACACAGATCTTGAACCTGTAAACATATGCACCCTTCTTAGAGGCCAATCTGAGCTGCCTGCCCCCTGCAGGCTTCCGTAGTTCCGGGATTGCACGGGCACATTTGTGTGCCTGTCTAGACAGAGAGCTTCTAGCTATCGGGCCTGCATTGCCTGTCTTTCTGTTCGGTGGGAATGAAGAGGCACCGTCAGGAATGTAAGTGCAGGAAGGAAACTGGCCAGGCCTGTCTGTGCCATCTCTCCCCACGACTGCCTGGCTGCTGCTTATCTCGGCACCTCCTGCAGCCAGGAGGTCGCAGGGGCTCATAAAATCCTGGTTGGAGCCCCCAACTCCCCACCTGCAGGGGGGGGTTGCTTCACAAGCGGTGAAGCAGGTCTGCAGGTGTCTGTCTTTCTCTCCCCCTCTCTGTCTTCCGCTTCTCTCTCCATTTCTCTCTGTCCTAACAATGACGACATCAATAACAACAACAATAATAACTACAACAAAAATAAAAAAAACAAGGGCAACAAAAGGGAAAATAATTTTTTAAAAAATATTTTATTTATTTATTTTCTCTTTTGTTGTCCTTGTTGTTTTTCGTTGTTGTTGTAGTTATTATTGATATTGATGTTGTCGTTGTTGGATAGGACAGAGAGAAATGGAGAGAGGAGGGGAAGACAGAGAGGGGCAGAGAAAGACAGACACCTGCAGACCTGCTTCACCGCCTGTGAAGCAACTCCCCTGCAGGTGGGGAGCCGGGGGCTCGAACCAGGATCCTTATGCCGACCTTGTGCTTTGCGCCACCTGCGCTTAACCCGCTGCGCTACAGCCCGACTCCCATAAATATTTTTTAAAAATGCCTTCGTTTGGAAAATAACTTGTAAGTACTTCAGGAACCTTCCTCTGGGGCTGGGGAGATGGTCTAATGGTGATGCAAAAAAGACTCCCAGGGGCACCAGGAGGCTCCAGGTTCAGTCCCCAGCACCATCCTGAGTCAGAGCTGAGCAGGACTCTGGGAAAAGAGAAAAGAAAGAAAAACCACGGTTCGAGCCCCCGGCTCCCCACCTGCAGGGGAGTCGCTTCACGGGCGGTGAAGCAGGTCTGCAGGTGTCTATCTTTCTCTCCCCTCTCTCTGTCTTCCCCTCCTCTCTCCATTTCTCTCTGTCCTATCCAACAACAAAGCAACGTCAACAATGGCAATAATAATAACCACGAGGCTGCAACAACTCGGGCAACAAAAAGGGGGAAAATGGCCTCCAGGAGCGGTGGATTCATGGTGCAGGCACCGAGCCCAGCAATAACCCTGGAGGAAAAAAAAAGAAAAAAAAAAAGAAAAACCAAAGAAACCGCCTTCCTTGGGGCCAGGAGGTAGTGCACCTGTTAATTGCATGTATTACCAGCCACACGGACCTGGGTTCGAGCCCCTGGTTCCCACCTGCAGGGGAGAAGCTTCACAAGTGGTGAAGCAGGGCTGCAGGTGTCTGTCTCCTATCAAATAATATAAATAAAGCTGAAAGGGAAGAAGGAAGAAGGTAGGAAGGGAAAAGAAAGAACCGCCTTCCAAAATTCCAAGCACTTCAGGCGCCCAGGACTAAGCCTGCTGCCCCACCTCCACCCTCCCCCTTGCCAGCCACATCTTCTTGCTTATGCTGAGGAATTGGCGTTGGAATTGGAATGCATGTTACCTGGGAGCCCCCTACCAGGTGCACCAGGGGGCAGGGACAGGAGAGATCCCAGTAGCTTCCAGCCAGTTGCCCCATCCAGCAGGGTCAAGGTCACCAGCTGACAGTTGAGCGGAAAACCCTGACTCCTCTTTCAGTGGGTGTCTCACATCAGCTTTCCCAGCAGAAGCTGACAATTGTCTAATTGGTCCTGAGCTGGCTTTGCCTCCCTCCTCCTATGCTGCCAGGATTTGGCTTGGGCAAAAGACTCTCCCCCCCACCCCCTCCTCCCCCACCCCTCCTGCCCCATCAGGCACCAAGACGCGAAAGCCCCCCCCCCCCCAGCCCTTTCCTTTGGTGCAATACTGTAACCCCAGCCCAAGTCCTGCTGTGTGTTTCCCCTTCTGTTCTTATTTCTCAACGTCTGTCCATGAGTGAGATCATCCCATCTTCATCCTTCTCTTTCTGGCTTATTTCACTGTAGGATTCCTTCAAGCTGCATCCAAGATGAGGCAAAAAAAAGGTGAATTCATCTATCAATCTTCACAGCTGAGTGGTATTCCATTGTGTATCTAGACAACAGCTTTCTCAGCCACTCATCTCCTGTTGGACACCTGGGTTGCTTCCCAGGTTTTGGCTATTATAAATTGTGTTGCTATGAACATAGGTGTACACAGATCTTTTTGGATGGGTGTGTTTGGTTCCTTAGGATATATCCCCAGGAGAGGAATTGCAGGGTCATAGGGTAGGTTCCCCAGACTGCTCTCCACAGGGGGAGCAAATGTTTTAACAAGTGAAAGTGTACATATATATAAAAAACACATTTGTTTGGGGGCTGGGTGTTAGCGCAGGGGGTAAGCACACATGGCACAAAGCGCAAGGACCAGCGTAAGGATACCAGTTAAAGCCCCCAGCTCCCCACCTGCAGGAGGGTTGCTTCACAAACAGTGAAGCAGGTCTGCAGGTGTCTGTCTTTCTCTCCCCCCTCTGTCTTCCCCTCCACTCTCCATTTCTCTCTGTCCTATCCAACAATGACAGCAATAACAACAACAATAATAATAACAACAGCAAGGGCAACAAAAGGGGAAAAAAAATAGCCTCCAGGAGTAGTGGATTCGTAGTGCAGGCACCGAGCCCCAGCAATAACCCTGGAGATAAAAATAAATAAATAAGGAGTTGGGTGGTAGTGCAGCAGGTTAAGTGCAGGTGGTGCAAAGCGCAAGGACCGGCGTAAGGATCCCAGTTCAAGTCCCCAGCTCCGCACCTGCAGGGAGGTTGCTTCACAAGTGGTGAAGCAGGTCTGCAGGTGTCTTTCTCTCCCCCTCTCTGTCTTCCCCTCCTCTCTCCATTTCTCTCTGTCCTATCCAACAATGACAGCAATAACAACAACAATAATAATAACAACAGCAAGGGCAACAAAAGGGGAAAAAAATAGCCTCCAGGAGTAGTGGATTCATAGTGCAGGCACCGAGCCCCAGCAATAACCCTGGAGATAAAAATAAATAAGTAAATAAATAAATACACATATGCTTTATTTCTTTTTTTAATATTTATTTATTTCCTTTTTGTTGCCCTTGTTTTTATTGCTGTTGTAGTTATTATTGTTGATGTCATCATTGTTAGATAGGACAGAGAGAAATGGAGACAGGAGGGGAAGACAGAGAGGAGGAGAGAAAGACAGACACCTGCAGACCTGCTTCACCGCCTGTGAAGCGACTCCCCTGCAGGTGGGGAGCTGGGGGCTCAAACCGGGATCCTCATGCCAGTCCTTGTGCTTTGCTCCATGTGTGCTTAACCCACTGCGCTGCTGCCCGACTCCCCATGTTTTATTTCTAGCCTAACATCAAGGTGCTGCCAACAGGGATAGCTCAACAGGTCGGGTGTGGGTCACCACGTGTGAAACCCTGCACCAGCTGAGGCGCCACTGAGGCGCTGGGGGACATTCTGCTTCTCTCCATCTGAAATAAAAGCCACCAGGGGGACTGGGAGATAGTTTGCCTGGCAGAGTGCATACTTCCTCATGTGTGAGGAGACAGGTTAGGCCCCTGCAGATGGGGAAGCTTCCTGAGGGGGGTGAGGGGCGGCGGTACTGAGGGGGCTCTTCTCTCTCCTTTCTGTGTCTCACCTTCTATCTGTGAGAGAAGGAGAGGGGCGGGAGGAGACGCTCCCAACAGCAATGGAATCCTATGCATGAAACCCCAGCACAGACCCTGATGGCACAGAGAAGGAGAAGCTGCCTGAGCACTGAACTTCACACAGGAGAAAGTCCCTGCTTTGGAAAAAAAAAAAAAAAAGCAATAAGTACTATCAGGTAACTGGAGTTTATTTTTACTTTATTTTTTTTAAATATTTATTTATTCCCTTTTGTTGCCCTGGTTGTTTTATTGTTGTAGTTATTGTTATTGATGTTGTCATTGTTGGATAGGACAGAGAGAAATGGAGAGAGGAGGGGAAGACAGAGAGGGGGAGAGAAAGACAGACACCTGCAAATCTGCTTCACCGCCTGTGAAGCGACTCCCCTGCAGGTGGGGACCAGGACCCATTCGCCGGTCCCTGCGCTTCGTGCCACCTGAGCTTAACCCGCTGCGCTACCACCCAACTCCCTCGGTAAATGGAGTTTAAAGACTATTCTTGGAGGCAGGGGAGTCCCTTCACAGGCGGTGAAGCAGGTCTGCAGGTGTCTCTCTTTCTCTCCCTCTCTCTGTCTTCCCCTCCTCTCTCCATTTCTCTCTGTCCTATCCAACAACAATGACATCAGTAACAACAACAATAATAACTACAACAACAATGAAAAACAGCAAGGGCAACAAAAGGGAAAATAAATAAATAAATAAATATAATTTTTTTAAAGCTTTATTTCATTTATTTATTTATTTATTGCTGTGATTTTTTTTTTTTTGCCCCCAGGGTTATCACTGGGCTCAGTACCTGAACTACGAATCCACTTCTCCTGGAGGCTATTTTTCCCCTTTTGTTGTTGTTGTTGTTTATCATTGCTGTTGTTACTATTATTTTTTGCTGTTGTTGTTGGATAGGACAGAGAGAAATGGAGAGAGGAGGGGAAGACAGAGAGGGGGAGAGAAAGACAGACACCTGCAGACCTGCTTCACCGCCTGTGAAGCGACTCCCCTGCAGGTGGGGAGCCGGAGGCTCGAACCGGGATCCTTATGCCGGTCCCTGCGCTTTGCGCCACATGCGCTTAGCCCGCTGCCTCTCCCTCTTTCTATCTTCTTCATGAATAAATAAAATATTTAAAAAGAAGGAGAAGGAAAAGAAGAAAGCTCGTGGCCTGGGAGGTGGTGCAGTGGTTAAAACACTGGACTCTTTTTTATTTTAATATTTATTCCCTTTCGTTGCCCTGTTGTTATTGTTGTAGTTATTATTGTTATTATTATTGATGTCATCATGGTTGCATAGGACAGAGAGAAATGGAGAGAGGAGGGGAAGACAGAGAGGGGGAGAGAAAGACAGACACCTGCAGACCTGCTTCACCGCCTGTGAAGCAACTCCCCTGCTGGTGGGGAGCCGGGGGCTCGAACCCTGATCCTTAGGCTGGTCTTTGCATTTTGCACCATGTGGCTTAACCCGCTGCACTACTGCCGGACTCCCAACATTGGACTCTCAAGCATAAGGTCCTGAGTTTGATCCCTGGCAGCACATGTACCAGAGTGATGTCTGTTCTTTCTCTCTTGGAATACTTTTAGTATTTTTATCTTTCCCGAGTAGGGCAGGGCTCTGGAGAGGTGAGGTTCCAGGACATATTGGTGAGGTCCTCTGCCCAGGAAAGTCAGGGTGGCATCTGCAACTTGGTGATTGAAAGGCAGTAAAATATAAAGCAGGACAAATTGTTTAATAAACAGGAACCCAAAGGTAGGGAGAGAGCAAATGAAACTAAGTTTCTTTGTGTGGGAAGAAGCTAGGAAATCTGTTTTAAGTCTGTTCCAAGGAGCCCATGACTGTAGTGATTTTTGCATGAGCCTGGCAGCTAACATGCAAGTGGACTAAAAATATTGGAATACTTTTTCCCTCTCATTATTAAATAAAATATTTAAAATGAAAAAGAAGGCTGTGAAAAAGATGCAAACACTAAACTGAAAATGTAAAAACAGGGCGGGGTAGCTAGCATAATGGTTATGCAAACAGACTCTCATGCCTGAAGCTCCAAAGTCTCAGGTTCAACCCCTGGCACCACCATAAACCAGAACTGAGCAGTGCTCTGGTTAAAAAGAGAGAGGGGACCAGGCAGTAGCACAGTGGGTTAAGCGCACATGGCGCAAAGCACAAAGACCAGCATAAGGATCTTGGTTTGAGCCCCCGGCTCCCCACCTGCAGGGGAGTCGCTTCACAGGTGGTGAAGTAGGTCTGCAGGTGTCTATCTTTCTCTCCCCCTCTCTGTCTTCCCCTCCTCTCTCCATTTCTCTTTGTCCTTTCTAACAAGAACAGCAATAACAATAATAACAACAACGAGGGCAACAAAAATGGGGGGACATGGCTTCCAGGAGCAGTAGACTGGTAATGCAGACACTGAGCCCCAGGAATAACCCTGGAGGGAAAAAAAAAAAAAGGTTGGGGTGGGGCGGAGACTTGGGCAGGCAGGGTAGATAGCATAATGGTTCTGCAAAGGGACTCTCCTCCCAGGTTCAATCTCCACACCAGCAAAAGCCAGAGCTGAGCAGGGTTCTGGTAAAAGGAGAGAGAGAAAGAAAGAGAGAGAGAGAGAGACGACTTCACGGAGTCCCCATCCGCTGAGCTGGGTTCCTTAGGTGCTGTCCATGGTGCCTTCAGGCGATTCTGGTTCCAACCCAGGGCCTTACACATGCTAACACACATGTTATCACTGAGCCACCCCCGAGTCCTCTGATCACTTTATTATTCTTATTTACTGGGTAGAGACAGAGGGAAATCGAAAGGGGAAGTAGAGGGAGAGAGAGAGAGAGAGAGAGAGACACCTGCAGCCCTGCTTCACCACTCGTGAAGCTTTCCCCCTGCAGGTGGGGACTAAGGGCTTGAACCTGGATCCCTGTGCATGTAAGGTGTGCACTCAACCAGGTTCACTGGCCTGACCCCTAATCTTTTTTTTTCTTTTTTAAGATTTGCCTACTTATTTATTTATTTATTTATTTATTTATTTATTTATTTATGTATTTTGGATAGAAACAATGAGGACTCAAGAGGGGAGAGGGAAATAGATAGAGAGAGAGAGAGAGAGAGAAACGCGTCTGTAGTCCTGCTTCACCACTTGTGAAGCTTCCTCCCTGCAGGTGGGGACCAGGGGCTTGAACCCCTTGGGAACTATAATGTGTGTGCTCAGCCAGGGTCAGCACTGCCTAGGCCCAAGACTTACCTATTTATTCTTTTTTTTTCCCTTTTGTTGCCCTTGTTGTTCTATTGTTGTTGTAGTTATTATTGTTGTTGTTATTAGTATCGTTGTTGGATAGGACAGAGAGAAATGGAGAGAGGAGGGGAAGACAGAGCGGGAGAGAAAGACACCTGCAGACCTGCTTCACTGCCTGTGAGGCGACTCCCCTGCAGATGGGGAGCTGGGGGCTTGAACCAGGACCCTTAAGCCGGTCCTTGCACTTCATGCCACATATTACCTATTTATTCTAGTAAGAATTAGAGATCAGAGCATTGTTCAGCTCTGGGTTGCGGTGGGGTGGGTGATGGAAGCCTGGGCCTCTGGGGTCAGGCACTGAGCTATCTTCCAGCCCGACCATTTCTCCAGAGTCCCTCTCCTTCATGAGGGACTATTTTTGCGACTCCCTGACCTCCTCCACCCCACCCCCTTTAGGCTGTGACATGCCCAGTGATTGAATGGACCTGACACTGAACTGCTTCTAAATTGCAGAACCGGAGCAAAGATTAAACAGCTCCCTGATTTACTTCTCGGAGACACTGATGTGGGGACCCAGCTCCTGGGGCCTGAAAGAGTAAGCTGGAAAAGCGTTGCCATATTGCTGTCTGTGACCGGCAGTGAATCAAACCTCACAGGGGCCAGGTTCCCAGGCAGGGAATAAACAAGGTGACATCATGGTGACACCCTCCCTAGGGGTGCAGGATTGTCAGCGCTGTGGACTGTGTACCCGGTCTCCTGGTCTCCTGGCTACTAATCATCTCTGCAAGGGTTCTGACCCAAGGGCTCCAGGGACAGGAAGCAAGTTCAGTCCCTGCTCCCTGCCCGCCTGTGACCCTCTGAGTTTAGAAGTCTGGGACTCTGAGCTTAACAAAGAAAGCGCCTTTCTTCCTTGCACTTCTTTCTCTTTGTTTCTTACTGTCTCTCTCTCTCTCTTTTTAAAATAGTGATTTATAAGATTATAAGTTAATAGGAGTGTATATTTTTTAATATTTATTTATTCCCTTTAATATTTATTCCTTTTTGTTGCCCTTGTTTCATTGTTGTAGTTATTATTGTTGTTGTTATTGATGTCATTGTTGGATAGGACAGAGAGAACTGGAGAGAGGAGGGGAAGACAGAGGGGGGAGAGAAAGATAGACACCTGCAGACTTGCTTCATCGCTTGTGAAGCGACTCCCCTGCAGGTGGGGAGCCAGAGGCTCGAACCAGGATCCTTAGGCTGGTCCTTGCTTTTTGTCCCACCTGCGATTAATCCACTGCACTTAGCCTGCTGCGCTACCACCCAGCTCCCAGGAGTGTATATTAACACTGTTCCCACCACCAAAGGTCTGTGTCCTCAACCCCACCCCCGCCCCCCCACCCCCTTATAGTGAAGCTAAAAATCTACTCTCTCCCCCCACCCAGAGGTTTTTACTTTGGTGAGATACTCCAAACTCACTCAAATTCTACTTTGTTTTTCCCTATCTGTTCTTCTTTCTCAACTTCTGTTTATGAGTGGGATCATCTCATACTCATCTTTCTCTTTCTGACTTACCTTACTTAACATGATACCTCCTAGTTCCATCCAAGATGGGTCAGAGAAGGTGGGTTAATTCTTAATAGCTGTGTAGTATTCCACTGAGTATATAGACCACAGCTTTTTCAGCCAGTCACCTTTTGTTGGGCACCTGGGTTGCTTCCCAGGTTTTGGCTACTATGAATTATGCTGCTATGAACATAAGTGTACACATATATTTTTGGATGGGTGTTCTGGAGTCCTTAAAATATATCCCTAGGTGGTCCAGGAGGTGGCGCAGTGGATAAAGCGCTTGACTCTCAAGCGTGAGGTACTGAGTTCAAGCCCTGGCAGCACATGTACCAGACCGATGTCTGGAAGTTTGTGGTGCGGTCCCTTCCCAGAACCATCTCCCTTCCATTCTGACTTTTGGTTCCACAGACATTCCAGAAAGCTGGTGGTTCCAGGGAGATTATTCAATCAATCGCCATCTCTTGAATAAGTCCTTTCTGTAAGATGGTGTGGTAAGGGCTGGGAAGATAGCAGAATGGTTCTGCAAAAGGATTTTCGTGCCTGAGGCTCCAAAGGCCACAAGTTCAATCCCCAGCACCACCAGAGCAAGTTGTTCAATCCCCAGCACCCAGAGCTGAGCAAGGCTCTGGGAAAAACAGAATTAAAACAGTGTGGTAATAATAGCTCCCAGGGTGTTGTTCACAGAGGGTCCTTATAGCTACTCATGGACCCCCAGAAAAACAGCTCCTGCAGGGGCTTTACCCCTCTGAGTCCACCTTTCAGAGACACAGAGACAGAGACAGAGGGAAATGCTGACTGACAGGACAGGGGAACAGGGGAACCCTGCAGAGCAGACATTAAACTTTCCTGACTCTACCTGACTTACTTTGCGCCTCATAATCCCAACATTTTGGTGCTAAAATTTGCGATGAAGTAAGGATCTAGTCTCTTTCCTGGTCCTTTAGTGTCCCACTATCCCCTCCAGTGGAAGCTTTCCTATTCTTTACCCCTCTGGGAGTACAGACTAAAATTCTTTTTTTTAAAAAAAAAAAAAATTGTTTATTTCCTTTTGTTTCCCTTGTTTTTTTTGTTTGTTGTTGTTGTAGTTATTCTTGTTGTTATTGATGTCATTGTTATTAGATAGGACAGAGAGAACTGGAGAGAGGAGGGGAAGACAAAGAGGGGGAGAGAAAGATAGACACCTGCAGACCCGCCCTACTTCACCACCTGTGAAGCAACTCCCCTGCAGGTGGGGAGCCAGGGGCTTGATTCTTACCTGGTCCTTGTGCTTTGTGCCACGTGTGCTTAACCTGCTGTGCTACTGCCCAACTTCCGGGACTAAAATTCTTTATGGGGTGCAGAAGGTGGGAGTTTCGGCTCCTGAAATTGCTTCTCCATTGGACATGGGTGTTGGCAGGTGGGTGCACACCCCAAGCCTGTTTCTGTCTTTCCCTGGGGGTTGCGGGGGGCAGGGCTCTGGGGAGGTGAAGTTCCAGGACACATTGGTGAGTTCATCTGTCCAGGGAAGTCAGGATAGCCTCTGCAACTTGGTGGCTAAAAAGCAATAAGATATAAAGCAGGACAAATTCTTTAATAAACAAGAACCCAAAGGGAGGACTCGGGCAGATAGTGTTCACCCCAGGGCAGGCTGGGTGGAGGGATGCAGCCACCCGGGGGCGGGGGAGCGCCGGCTCAGTAAGCCTTAGTATTGGCCCTTGAGGGCGCATGATCACAAGGGCATGTAGGTCAAGGTGAACATTCCTGCCAGCAGTCTTCAGAGCTCTAGAATGTTCCAGATGGTTCTCCTGTCTGAATTTCTCTTCCCGCTTCCTACGCAGGAATGTCCTCTGCCCAAGGACTCTCTCCCTGCCTCCGAACTTTTCCCACATTCTTTCATTCTACAAATTCCCTTTTGCATAAACCCCAGGTGGGGTGATGCACACCTCCCTGGGGCTGCTCTCTCTCTCTCTCTTTCTCTCTCTCCCCGTAGGATTCCACCTCCAGGCAGCTCTTTGTCATCCCAATTGAGCTGCAGGGGGGCGAGGTTCCTCTGCGCTGACTCACGTTTCAGCAAATTCACTCTGGGAGTCTGAGTGTTTGAGAGGAGGATGGGATACAGGGAGTGGAGTGTTTAAAAAAATGCGGAGACCCAATTAATGAATAAGAGTGCGACCTTTCTCACTAAGCGGGCTCAGAGCAGCTGCAGGGTGCTTTTCTTAGCAAAACCAAACCCAAAATAAACAAAGATGATCTGGGGCCGGGGGCTGAGTCACTGGGGGCTGGGTTTTTCTCAGGCCACGTCCCTTCCCAGTGGGGACCAGGAAGTTCAGCCTCCATGAATTAGAATTATTAAATTTGTGGAAGCCAAGTTTGGTGGGAAGGCTGGGAGTGGGGGTGGGGATGGACAGTAGCATCGGTGACTCCTCTGGGGACTTTGGAGGTTTTGTTTATTTGCTTGTCGTGATCATAACTTGGCTTCACCTCTCCTGGCCAGTATTTTTCAGATAGAAAAACTGAGGGCGGTAGCGCAGCGGGTTAAGCGCAGGTGGTGCAAAGCACAAGGACCGGCATAAGGATCCCAGTTCAAGCCCCCAGCTCCCCACCTGCAGGGGAGTCGCTTCACAAGTGGTGAAGCAGGTCTGCTAGTGTCTGTCTTTCTCTCCCCCTCTCTGTCTTCCCCTCCTCTCTCCATTTCTCTCTGTCCTATCCAACAATGATGACATCAATAACTACAACAATGAAACAACAAGGGCAACAAAAGGGGATTAAATAAATAAATATTAAAAAAAAAGAAGAAGAGAAAAAAATACTGAGACAGAGAGCAAGAGAGACCTGCAGGCCTGAGGCTGGGGCTCAGTGCACAGCATAGTCAGTGCCCCAGTAGAGTTCTGGTGTGCCCCTGCCCCCCCAACCCCCCAAGAACACAGTGACTCTTAAAAGAGAGACAGCCTCTGGTGAGCCAAAATCCAAGGCATGTGAACAGGGAATTCTGGTTCCCAGGTTTCTAGTCAGGAGTTTGAATTTGATGATGGATTTCGGCTCAGTCCGAAGCGTTATAAATGTGAGACACAATGAGAGCCAAGTGGCCCTGGTACTGGAGGCAGCACAGTGGATAAAGCACTGGATTCTCAATCGTGAGGTCCCGAGTTCAATCCCTGGCAGCACATGTACCAGAGTGATATCTGGTTCTTTCTCTCTCTCCTATCTTTCTCATGAATAAATAAATAAATTCTAATATGTATATATTATTTTAAAATAATGATAATATTAATAAATGAGAGCAGAGTGGCTGCTCCAAGCCCCTCCTGGGATTCAACACCAAATGGTAGAGATATGAGACACAGACGAGGCAAGTAGGGTCAGGTGAGTAGACCAAAGAAAGTTGTTGTTGTTGTTTTAAAATTTTATTTATTTGTTATTGGATAGAGACAGAGAAATTGAGAGGGGAGATAGAGAGGGGGAAAGACAGACACCTGCAGCCCTGCTTCACCACTTATGAAGCTTCCCCCCCCTCCCCCCCGCAGGTGGGGACCAGGGGCTTGAACCAGGGTCCTTGTGCACTGTAACCAAGACTAGATTCAATGTGATAGCCATCTGGGGTTGCTGAGGAACCCCAGCCAGGATCCAGAGAGCCCAGCCTGTGGAAACTGGAAGCCCACCTTGGGACAGGCTGGTGGGCCTTATATAAGGTCTTAACTCAAGGACCTAGATTTATGGTCCAGTCAGATATGTCTGGACGATGTGTCCACTGCAGGCAGGAGGAAGTCTCCCTGCGTGGGTGTGAGGGGTCAGCTTGTTCCCCAGGTCCCCTTCAGTCTGTGTCAGCAAGAGAAGTTGTTTCTGTGACAGCGAGGGGTCAGGCCTCAGCATAGTTCCTTCCTTCACTAAGGCCCACCACTTACTGGCCTTGTGACAAGTCTAAGATTTCTGAGCAACTATAAGAGCAACAAAAAGGACTTGCTAGTGTTATGGGGAAAATGCGTAATACAGCTCTCCAGTGTTACAGCTCAAATGTGACCAGCGGAAGAGGAGGGCAGAGCTCCCCGTATTTCTTGTTAACAGCTTCCAGATGTATTCCCGCCAGTCCTGAGCGCCTTTCTACCTCAGCCCCTAGCCTTTGATCTTTTTCTTTTCTTTTTTGTTTATTTGTTCTTGGACAGAGACAGAGAAATTGAGAGGGGAGGAAGGGGATAGAGAGGGAGAGAGACACAGAGAGACACCTGCAGCCCTGCTTCCCCACTTCCGAAGCTTCCCCCTTGCAGGTGGGAACCAGGGGCTTGAACCCGGGTCCTCGTGCACTGTGATGTGTGCATTTAACTGGGTGTGCCACCACCCCCAATCTGTTTTTAAGCTGGGCATGACACAAGCTGATTGGTTACAAACAGTCCACCAAGGTGCTGACAATATCAAAGACGGTCAGAGTCCCCCAAGTCTCCGCTCGGGACCCTGGGATGTGACAGTGACAGTCCTCACTCACTGCGGTTTCTCCTTCATTCTTTTGTCTGTGGATTGTTCATTTCAACAGGTTCAACAGGAATTCCCCTCTCCACCGGGCCAGCCCAAGACCCCTCCAGGAGTCCCCACAGAAGAGAGAACACCCCCCAAAGCTTACTTGTTTCTTCCCTACCCATTCTTGGTGCTTGTGGGTATATAATATAATATAATATAATATAATATAATATAATATAATGTAATGTAATGTAATGTAATGTAATGTAATGTAATGTAATGTAATATTTTCTTTTTCTTTCTCTTTTTGCCTCCAGGGTTATTGCTGGGGCTCCGTGCTTACACTACACAACCACTGCTCCTGGAGGCCATTTTCCCCATTTTGTTGCCCTTGTTGTTATTGTTGTCATTGCTGTTGTTGGATAGGACAGGGAGAAAGTGAGAGGGGAAGGCAGAGATGGGGAGAGACAGATAGATGCCTGCAGACCTGCTTCACCGCCCATGAAACGACCCCCCTGCAGGTGGGGAGCCCGGGGCTTGACCCAGGATCCTTGTGCAGGCCCTTGTGCTTCATGCCCTGTGTGCTTAACCCACTGGGGCCCGGCACCATCGCTAGTAGTATTAACGTGAGGCGTTTCACCTCTCTGGGGAGATGTGTTTGATACATAAATGCTGCATATACTCTTCTCGTTTGATTCCACCAGTATCTTTCCAGTGTTGCTGGAGTGTAATTTGGATCCATGTCAAGCACGCGGCTTAAGGTGCATTAATAAAGGCAGGCAGACACCTACAAAAACGTGATCAATACAAACGCCATTTCCTCCGTTCCCGGAAGTTCCCTGCAAACTCTGTGTAGTCTGTTTTTCCTGAACTCAACCACTTGGCTCCTTTCTCTCTCTTTTTTTCTCTTTCTTTTAAGACTTATTTTATGGGGCCAAGTGGTGGCCAAACTGGTTTGAGTCCCTGGTCCCCTCCTGCAGGGGGGAAGCTTCACAAGTGGTGAAGCAGGGCTGCAGGTGTCTCTCTGTCTCTCTATCTCACCCTACCCTCTTGATTTCTGGCTGTCACTATCCAATAATAAATATATTTTTTATATTTACTTATTTATTTTCCCTTTTTTGTTGCCCTTGTCCTTTTTCATTTTTGTTGTAGTCATTATTGTAACTAAATTATTTTGTAAATTATTTTATTGTGGTTGTTATTGATGTCGTCATTGTAGGATAGGACAGAGAGAAATGGAGAGAGGAAAGGAAGAGAAAGAAGGGAAGAGAGAGAAGGAGAGAAAGACAGACACCTGCAGACCTGCTTCACCACTTGTGAAGCGACTCCCCTGCAGGTGGGGAGTTGGGGGCTCAAACCCAGATCCTTACTCCAGTCCTTGCGTTTTGCGCCACTTGTGCTTAACCTGCTGCACTACCACCCAACTCCCAAAAAAAATGTATATATATATTTTTTTTCTTTTTTCAGTTTCTTTATTGGGAAATTAATGTTTTTAAAATTTTTTTTATATTTATTTAATTTATTTATTCCCTTTTGTTGCCCTTGTTGTTTTATTGTTGTAGTTATTATTGTTGATGTCGTTGTTGGATAGGACAGAGAGAAATGGAGAGAGGAGGGGAAGACAGAGAGAAGGAGAGAAAGACACCTGCAGACCTGCTTCACCGCCTGTGAAGCGACTCCCCTGCAGGTGGGGGGCCGGGGTTCGAACCGGGATCCTTATGCTGATCCTTGTGCTTTGCGCCACCTGCGCTTAACCCGCTGTGCTACAGCCCGACTCCCCAGAAATTAATGTTTTTACATTCAACAGTAAATACAATAGTTTGTACATACATAACCTGTCTCAGTTTTCTACATAATAATACAACCCCCACTAGGTCCTCTGTCATCCTTTTTGGACCTGTATTCTCCCCCCTCCCCCACCCACCCCAGAGTCTTACTTTGGTGCAACATGCCAATTCCATTTCAGATTCTACTTGTGTTTTCTCTTCTGATCTTGTTTATCATCTTCTGCCAGAGCATGAGATCATCCCATATTCATCCTTCTGTTTCTGACTTAATTCGCTTAACATGAATTTTCAAGGTCCATCCAAGATCAGCTGAAAACGGTGAAGCCACCATTTTTTTACAGCTGAGTAGTATTCCATTGTGTATATAGACCACAACTTGCTCAGCCACTCATCTGTTGTTGGACACCTGGGTTGCTTCCAGGTTTTGGCTATTACAAATTGTGCTGCTAAGAACATATGTGTACACAGATCTTTTGGGATGGATATGTTGGGTTCCTTAGGATTTATCCCCAGGAGAGGAATTGCAGGGTCATAGGGTAGGACCATGTCTAGCCTTCTAAGAGTTCTCCAGACTGTTCTCCACAGAGGTTGGACCAATTTACATTCCCACCAGCAGTGTAGGAGGGTTCCTTTGACCCCACACCCTCTCCAGCATTTGCTGCTGTTACCTTTTCTGATGTATGACATTCTCACAGGAGCGAAGTGGTATCTCACTGTTGTCTTTATTTGCATTTCTCTGACAATCAGAGACTTGGAGCATTTTTTCATGTGTTTCTCAGCCTTTTGGATCTCTTCTGTGGTGAATATTCTGTCCATGTCCTCTTCCCATTTTTGGATGGGGTTATTTGTTTTCTTGTTCTTGAGTTTGGCAAGTTCTTTATATATTCTGGTTATTAGCCTCTTGTCTGATGTATGGCATGTAAAGATCTTCTCCCATTCTGTGAGGGGTCTCTTGGTTTGGGTAGTGGTTTCTTTTACTGTGCAGAAGCTTTTTATTTATTTATTTATTTATATTTTTAAAATTAATTAATTAATTAATTTTCCCTTTTGTTGCCCTTTTTAAAATTGTTGTTGTATTTATTATTGTTGTCATTGTTGTTGGATAGGACAGAGAGAAATAGAGAGAGGAGGGGAAGACAGAGAGAGGGAGAAAAAGATAAGACACCTGCAGACCTGTTTCATAGCCTGTGAATCTTGGAATCTGAGTCTATGCCCAAAGTTTGGCGTCGTGCGAAGATAATAGCGGTTTTGAAACCAAAGAAAGACCCAACACTGGCCGCCAGCTATAGACCAATTTCTCTCCTCTCCATGTGTTACAAACTCCTTCAGAGGCTGCTTCTGTCACGTATTTCTCCTCTTACAGAGAAATTCCTATCACCCGCCCAGGCTGGTTTCCGCCCAGGAAGATCTACCTGCGAACAAGCCCTGGCCCTCTCAACTTACATTGAAAATGGATTCCAGAAGAATTTAAAGACGGGTGCTGTCTTTGTTGATCTCACAGCAGCCTATGACACGGTCTGGCACAGTGGTCTCCTAGTCAAGATCTCAAGATGCCTGCCTCCATGGGTGGCCAACACTATATCGTTTCTTCTCCAAAACAGAAGATTCCGGGTGCATCTGGGTGACAAGTCTAGCAGATGGAGACTTGTCTCAAGTGGCCTCCCCCAGGGCTCTGTTCTGGCTCCTACGCTATTTAATATTTACATCAATGACCTCCCAGAAACTTCTTCAAGGAAGTTCATCTACGCCGATGACATCTGCTGTGCAACTCAGGCATCCAAGGTCGACATCCTCGAGGAAGCACTCACGAAAGACTCCCTCAAAATTCTTTATGGGGTGCAGAATGTAGGAGTTCTGGCTTCTGCACTTGCTTCTCCACTGGACATGGGTGTTGGCAGGTGGATCCACACCACCAGTCTGTTTGTATCTTTCATTAGTGGGGTAGGGCTTTGGAGAGGGGGAGGTTCTGGGACACATTGGTGAGGTTGTCTGCCCAGGGAAGTCAGGTTGGCATCATGGTAGCATCTGCAACCTGGTGGCTTCAAGTACAATTTCTTGCTCTACTGGCCTGTCTGTGTCTCTGTGTCACTTGGGCTGATTGCCTCTCTAGGCTACAGTGATTCAGCACAGACATCCCTCCCCTTTTTCATTTATTCATCCTTCCTTCCTTCCTTTTTTTTTTTTTTGCCTCTGGGGTTATTGCTCAGTGCCTGCATTACAAATCCACTGCTCCTGGAGGCCATTTTTTCCATTTTGTTGCCCTTGTTATTATTTTTGCCATAGCTGTGGTTGTAGTTGGGTAGGACAGAGAGAAATCTAGAGCGAGGAGGGGAAGATAGATAGGGGGAGAGAAAGATAGACACCCGCAGACCTGCTTCACTGCCTGTGAAGCAACTCCCCTGCAGGTGGGGAACTGGGGGCTCAAACCAGGATCCTTTATGCTGGTCCTTAAGCTTTGCACCATGTGCGCTTAATCAGCTGTGCTACCACCCACTGCCTTCCTTCCTTCCTTCCTCTGTCTCTTTTTTTAAATTTTTATTTATTTATTAATGAGAAAGATAGGGAGTGAGTGAGAGAGAAAGAAACAGATATGACTCTGGTACATGTGCTGCAGGGGATTGAACTCAGGAGCTCATGCTTGAGAATCTATTGCCTTAGCCACTATGCCACCTCCTGGACCACAACCTTCCTCTCTCTTTCTAAACAATCCCTCACACTTTTATTTTATTTTATTTTATTTGATAGAACAGAGAGAAATTGAAGGAGGCATAGAGAGGAAGAAAGACCCCTGCAGCCCTGCTTTATCACTCCTGAAACTTCCCCCAGGGGGGCTGGGGGCTTGAACCTGTGTCCTTGTGCCTGGTAATACATGCACTTAATCAGGTGTGCCACCCACCCCACCCCTAACCGGGCCCCCTTTCCTTTCTCTTCTGCAGAGCTGAAGCTGGGACACTGGGCTGCGCCAGCTAGGATATCGCCAGCACCCTGGTGAGGTACTGCTGCTGTCTGGGGAGCAGGGAGGTTCATCCCTGGGGAGGAGGGGGACTAATCTCATCCTCAGAAGAGGCCTGCGGTTCCCAAGATTTATCTGAGAGTGAGGTTCACTCGGAGCAGTGATGGAAGTGGAAGCGACACCCTTTGGGACCATCCCTCTGACCCCAGCTGGTAGAAATCATTCAGAGTTGCTGCTGGAGGTCCATGAGATAATGATGTGTGGGGACACTCTGGAAGCCTGAGGCCGGCCTGAGTGCATGAATGCATTGCTGTTATCACTGTTCCGCCCTTTCCAGGACTCTTGGCTGCAGGGAGGGCAGGAGGCCAGCCTGAAGGAGGCAGTGCCTTGACCTTGCTACCCCGCCCTGAGTCCCTGCCTGGTGCTTCAAAGTCAGAATCCCTGACTCTGTTGCAGGTGTGATTATGGGAGTTGAGAACAAGCCCAAAGTCCTGCAACTAACAGAGGTGGAGTCTGGATTCAGTTCTAGGTCCAGCCCTGCGTGAATCCCAAGCCTTTCTTCTCTAACTGTGTTCACAGAAGTCTCCGGAACCCCTGTCGAGGGTTTCTTTTTATTTATTTATTTATTTATTTATTTTCCATTTTCCTTTATTGGGAGATTAGTGCTTTATAGTCAACAGTAAAATACAGTAGTTTGTCCATGAGTAACATTTCTCAGTTTTCCATATAACAATTCAACCCCCTCTAGGTCCTCCTCTGTCATCATGTTCCAGGACCTGAACCCCCCACCCCCCACCCCAGAGTTTTTTACTTTGGTGCAAAGCACTAGTTTTTTTTTTTTTTTTTAATCTTTATTTATTATTGGATAGAGACAGCCAGAAATTGAGAGGGAAGGGACAGGGAGAGAGGGAGAGAGACAGAGAGACACCTACAGTCCTGCTTTACCACTAGTAAGTCTTCCCCCCTGCAGGTGGGGACAGGGGACTTGAACCGTGGTCTTGAACCCCGGGGTCCTTGAGCATTGTAACATGTGTGCTCAACCAGGTGGGCCACCACCCTGCCCCTCCTTTTTTTTTTTTTTTTTTTTTTTTTCCAGAGCTCTGCTCAGCTCTGGCTGATGGTGGTGCTGAGGACTGAACCTGGGACAGGCAGGAAAGTCTCTTTGCAGAACTACTGCTGTCTCCCCAGCCCTTGGAGGGTTTCTTTCCCCCTCACCTGAGACTAAAGATCAACTCAAATGGAATCTGAGGAGAAAAACAAAAGACTCTGGAAATTCCGGCACCTTTCCAAAGGCAGCTGGGGGTGGGTGGGCTTGTTGCTTGCTTGTTCTGTTCCCCCCATCGGGGTGCTGGGCCCTGGCCCTAAGAACTGTCCCTAGAGCTCAGGCCCTTCTCTCAGAGCCGGAGCCTTATGTGTCCAGGGGCCTCCAGGGTGGGGAGCCCAGAGGCTGGGGCTGGATGGGCTGAGCCAGCTGCTGGGAGAAGCCTGGGGCTCAGCTCTGCTGTCAGCTGGCTGAGGCCTGCCTCCAGGAGCTGCTGTCTCCTGGGGTAACCTTGCTGTGGGGATTTCCCGGAGTCACCCAAGCCCAGCACCGAACAGTCACCTGTTAGCTGTTCGCTCGACTGCTCATTTTTATGAAGTAGTGGTGGATTATGCTGAGCAAATGTCTTAATTGTAACAATTTGAGAAAACAATGGGGGGGGGTGGTTCGGGAGGTGGTGCAGTGGATAAGGCTTTGGACATGAATTCAGTTCCTGGCAGCACATGTACCAGAGTGATGTCTGGTTCTTTCTCTCTCCTATCATTTCTCATGAATAAATAAATAAAATCTTTAAAAAAATAAAGAAAAAGAAAACAATGGGGGAGAAGCCCCCAGCCCCCAAATTTCCAGAGAGTGACAGGGGTGGGGTGGGGTGGGGTGAATAAGGACAGGCTCTGCTTCCTGCAGTCACAGGCCTGCACGGGGTTGTAGTAACAGGAACCTGCACCAGTGGGAGATGCCTCACCTCTTCCCTGCCCTGCTCCTCTCCTCCCTCCCTCCTCTTCTTCCCGCCCTTCCCTTCTCCCCTCCCTTTCTGCCCGCCCCTCCCCTGGGGCGCAGGGCTGGCGGGGGCTGGAGGTTCAGCCGGGCCCCTCTCACTTCGGATTCCCCAGACTTCCTGCTCCGGGGACAGCGGGGACTGGGTGCTCCATGGACCGATCCCCTGCGCCGCGGCCCTGCTGACCGCCCTCCTACGCCACCCCGCCCGGCCCACCTGGACCGCAGGTACGCGTGCCTCCCGGGGCGGGGGTGGGGGCGGCCGCGGGCAGCGGGGTGAGCCGGGCGGGTCCCAAGGGTGGGGGCCTTCCGCCTGGCCGTGGAGGGACTGCAGGTCCCAGGGGACGCTTGGCGGGATCTGGACGCTGGGAGGGGAGCTGCGTGTGGCACCCCGGGGTGCCGGGCATTGGGGCGCTGGGGGAGGGGCGGTGGTGCAGCACCTTAGGGTGGCGGGCTGGGGGTCCTCGTGCAGCACCCCGGGGTGTTGGGCGTCGGGGCGGGCATCGGGAACACCCTCGCGCAGCACCCCGGGGTGGCAGTTCTCGGGCACTCGGGGGGGCGCCCTTGTGCAGTGCCCGGGGCCCTGGTAGCCGGGGGTGGAGGGGTGGGTTGTGCTTGCTGGGCGCGGAGCTGGGATGTCCCTGCCCTCCGGGTGCCCTCTCCTCGGCTGCCGGGGTCCCTGGGGCTGGGGACCGTCCCCTCCTGCCGGGTCTCGCGAGCCGCCGCTGGGTGCGCAATGGTGGGAACACTCCCTCCCCGCCTGACTCACCTGGGCACAGCCCACCTGCGCGGGGCGGGGCCTGCGGGGTTAGGGGCGGGGCTAGACTCTATACGGGCGTGGCTTGGTTTGGGGGCGTGGTATGTGTGGCGGGGGCGGGGCTTGCACCCGGGACCCGGGGGGCGGGCGGGCGGCGCCTCATTCCAGGGATTCCTCGCTCCCGCGCTCCAGCCCTGCGCGCCCCCGGCGGTGGAGGCGCGTTCCCAGGGGGTCGTGCGGGAGCGCGGGCGCGCCCCCGGGGCCGCTGGGCGGTGAGTGCGGGGCCGGGCGCGGCACCGGGGGGGGGGGCGGGGCGGGTCCTCGCCGGCTACCCCTCCCTCCACTCCCGGGGGACCGACCTGCAGGCGCGAGGCGGGAAAGGGGGTGCCCGGGCACGGGGGGGCGTGAGGGGGTGCGCGGCCTTGCGGGACCCCCTCTGCCCCGGGACGCGGCTCCCCGCCCCCGCAGGTCCCCGGGGCGCCAGGCGCCTTCGCGGGCTCTGCGTCCAGTCCGCCTTGACCCCCTGGGTTCCCCCGAATCCTCCCGCGTCCCCACCCCCCTGTCCTCTCGGGTCCCACCGAGTTCCCCCGGTCCCCCCGAGTTCCCCTGAGTTCCCCCGGGGTCCCCCGAGTCCCCCGTGTCTTCCCGTATCCTCCCAGGTGCCCCATAGCCCCTCCGAGTACCCCCCCATGGTCCCGCGGGGTGCTGACCGCGTGGCCGCACACCTCCCGCCCGGGTGTTGGTGCTGGGCCGGCTGCCCGCGCTGCTCCTGGGGTCATGGGAGGCGCTGCAAGCTTATTCTTCTTTCAAGATTGTATTTGTTTATGAATGAATGAAAGGGGTAGGAGGAGAGAGAAAGAACCGGAGCAGTGCGGGAGGATCTCATACCTGACAGCCCGGCGCTTTGAATCGGCAGGCCCCGGCCCCCCAGCCGGTGGAACTGGAGTCTCAGTCAGTGTCTCTCTGTCTCGGTGTCTCTCCCTCTCTCTTTACCACAGCCCTGCTCAGCTCTGGCTGATGGTGGTGCTGGGGGTTGATCCTGGGACCTCAGAGCCTCAGGCAGGAGCGTCTGTTTGCAGAATTACTGTGCTGTCTCCCCAGCCCCATAAAATAATTTTTAGTGGTCCGGCAGGTGGTGCATTGGATAAAGCACTGGAGTCTCAACCATGAGGTCCTGAGTTCGATCCCCGGCAGCACGTTACCAGAGTGATGTCTGATTTTTTTCCTCCTATCTCTCTCATGAATAAATACATTCTTAATTTTTTAAAATTTTAATGGCAAAGAGATAAACATGCACAGAGACAAGGAGAATGAGAAAGAGAGAGAGAGAGAAGTGCACTAAGATCAGAGCCCAGGGCCTCAGCTGTGGCTGACGGTGGTGCTGGGGATTGAATCTGGGACTCTGGAGCCTTAGGCAGGAGAATCTGTTGGCACAACCACTGTGGTGCGTCCCCAGCCCCAGACTCTAAACCGCAGCTGTGGGGGGGGAGAGCACTTAGGCTTAGTTGCCTCTGAACTTGCAGAGACAGACAAACACATGGAGGTCAGCTTGCACCCCCAGCAGGCCTGCTAGGCCCCTGGGCAGTAGGCATTCTTCCTGCTAACAAAGGGACTGGGGACCAGGCTGGGGGCGGTAGCTGGGTTTTGCAGAGAGCCTGGGGGAGTGTCAGTCAGTACTGAGAGTTATCATTTTCAGTGGTAGTGCTCTCTCAACAATGGGCTTAGAAACTGGCCCCCTGGGAGTTGGGCGGTGGGACCAGTGTAAGGACCCTGGTTCGAGCCCCCGGCTCCCCACCTGCAGGGATGTCACTTTACAGGCGGTGAAGCAGGTCTGCAGGTGTCTATCTTTCTCTCCCCCTCTCTGTCTTCCCCTCCTCTCTCCATTTCTCTCTGTTCTGTCTAACGACGACATCAGTAACAACAACAGTAATAAAACTACAACAACAATAAAAAAAACAAGGACAACAAAAGGGAAAATAAATAAATAAATAAATAAATATATATATAAAAGAAACTGGCCTCATAGGAAACTGATGTGGCTTAAACAAAAGTGTGTGTGGGGGGGTGTTAGCGGCAGCCTTTGCCTGGCCGGCAAGGCATCAACCTCTGGGGTGGGCAGCATATGCTGTGAGCCCTTCCTGGTGCTGTCCTCTTTGGCCAAGTTGTCCCTCAGACAAGCTCCCCTGCCTGCCACCATTTTTGTTTTGTCTTTTCCAGAACCCTACGAAGCTCTGGCTTATGGTGGTGCAGGGAATTGAACCTGGGACTTTGGAACTGCAGGCATGAGAGTCTCTTTGCAGAACCTTTATGCTATCTACCACAGCCCCTCTGTCTTGTTTTTTTCATGCCCCCTGGCAGCTGCCAAGGGGAGGAAAGACGAATGTTAGCTGAGCTGCTGTTGACCTAGACACAGAACAAGATGACAATTCTGCTACAGCCCCCCCCCCCGCCCCCACACGCACACACGTGGGGTGGGGGACTGCATTCCCAAACTGTGAACGTTGTAGTAGAAAACAGCTGCGGTTGATTTCTGGAGACCCGAGGCTCCGTCATCCGCCTACTAACTGTTGACTTCACACTGACTTTTGTTTTCTCCCTAGCAGAGGGCGGTAACAAAGTGATTCAGTGCACCAAGCACACTGTCGGGACCCCCAGGAGGCTGTTAGGGGGCTGGGGAGACGGCACAGGGTCTGCAAAAGACTCTCCAGCCTGAGGCTCTGAGGTCCCAGGTTCAGTCCCCAGCGCCACCATCAGCCAGAGCTGAACAGGGCTCTGGGAAAATAAAATAATAGTAACAGCAACAACAACAAAATAATAACAGTGCTGGGAGGCAGCATAGTGGTTCTGCAAAGAGACTCTACTGCCTGGAGCTCTGAGGCCCCAGGTTCAGTCCTCAGCACCACCATCAACCAGAGCTCAGCAGTGTTCTGGGGATGAAGATTATGGTGATAATAATAATAATAAATGGGACTCGGGAGATAGCATGCTGGTTCTGCAAAAGACTCTCCTGCCTGAGACATTGAGGCCTCAGGTTCAATCCCCTGCACCACCCTCAGCTAGAGCTGAACAGGGCTCTGGGGATGAAAAAAAGAAGATCCAGTGCTAGGTTCTACCAGTTTTTGAAGATTCAAGAGCGTCTCATTAGCACAGTGGTAGCACCTTCCCCAAATGATTTTAATGTCTGCCATTAAGATTTTTGAACACTTTTTGGAGCCGTAATTAGGCTTCACTTTCAAGTGTTCTGCCTGTCTGTATGGGAAATTCCTTTCAACTCCCTGTGAGACCAGCCTGGTTACCAGCTCAGGTGGTTGTCAAAACAAGTCCAAAGGGAGATTTTCACTTTGTGTCTTTTCCAGGTGTCTCTTCTGTCTGCTCTTGATGCAAAGGCTTTCTTTCAGTTTGCCTTGAGGAAATCAGGGCAATTTTAATTATAATACTGCTTCTGCTGCTTTGTTCTTCTGGGAGTGGGGGATCGAACCCAGGGCATTGGGAGGTGGAGCACTGAGCTCCATCCCCAGCTCCTCCTGCTGCCGTGAATGTGACTTTATTATTTTTAATTTTATTTATTTTTTTCCCTTTTGTTGCCCTTGTTGTTTACTGTTGTTGTTATTGCTGTTGTCGTTGTTGGATAGGACAAAGAGAAATCAGGAGAGGAGGGGAAGACGGAGGGGGAGAGAAAGACACCCGCAGACCTGCTTCACTGTCTGTGAAGCGACCCTCCTGCAGGTGGGGAGCCGGGGACTGGAACCGGGATCCTTACTCGGGTCCTTGCGCCTTGCACCCTGTGCGCTTACCCCATCCTCCTCTTCTTGCCTTCCTTTTTTTTTCTTAAAGATTTTATTTATTCATGAGAAAGAAAGGAGGAGAGACAGAAAGAGCCAGACATCACTCTGGTACATGTGCTGCCAGGGACTGAACTCTGGACCTCATGCTTGAGAGTTGGATGCTTTATCCACTGCGCCACCTCCCGGACCACTGCTGTCTTTCTCAGAAAGGCACAGTGTGAAAAATCAGCTCTGTGGAAAAATACTAATGTAACTCAAATTAGAGTGAGGTATGGGGATTTTTTCTTTTTTTCCAAAAATTAAAAAAAAATATTTATTTATTTTCCCTTTTGTTGCCCTTGTTGCTTTTCATTGTTGTTGTAGTTGTTATTGATGTCACTTTTTTTTTAGATAGGACAGAGAGAAATGGAGAGAGGAGGGGAAGACAGAAGGGGGAGAGAAAGACAGACACCTGCAGACCTGCTTTACCGCCTGTGAAGCGACTGCCCTGCAGGTGGGGAGCCGGGGGCTCGAACTGGGATCCTTACGCTGGTCCTTGTGCTTGGCGCCACGTGCGCTTAACCCACTATGCTACCGCCTGACTCCCTCTTTTTTTCTTTTAAATATTCTTATTTACTAATAGATAAAGAAAGAGAAATTGAGAGGGAAGAGGAGAGGAGAGAGGAGAGAGACACCTGCAGCCCTGCTTCACAGTTGTTAAGTCCACCCCCCCCCCCCCCCGCAGGTGGGGATCAGGGGCTTGAACCTGTGTCCTTGTGCACTGTAATGTGCGCGCTTAACCAGGTGCGCCACCACCTGGACCCACGCCCCTTTTTTTTTTCCTGTCAGGTTAAGTTTAGTAGCCAGGTGATCTCAGCTGTGAAGTGAGGTGCAAGTCTTTTTTGAGCTTAGTTTCTGCAAGATCTGTGATCCTCACCTTACCTGGACTTACCTCACCTGTCCTTTTCCTCTCCTGTCTTGTCCCCCCTCCTGTCCTGTCCCCCCTCCTGTCCTGTCCCCCTCCTGTCCTGTCTCCCCTCCTGTCTTGTCCCCCCTCCTCACCTGTCCCCCCTCCTGTCCTGTCCCCCCTCCTGTCCTGTCCCCCCTCCTGTCCTGTCTCCCCTCCTGTCCTGTCTCCCCTCCTGTCCTGTCCCCCTCCTGTCCTGTCTCCCCTCCTGTCTTGTCCCTGCTCCTCACCTGTCCCCCCTCCTGTCCTGTCCCCCCCTGTCCTGTCCCCCCTCCTGTCCTGTCCCCCCTCCTCTCCTGTCCCCCTCCTGTCCTGTCTCCCCTCCTGTCCTGTCCCGCCTCCTCTCCTGTCCTGCCTCCTCTCCTGTCTCCCCTCCTGTCCTGTCCCCCCTCCTCTCCTGTCCCCCCCCTCCTGTTCTGTCCCCCCTGTCTTGTCCCCTCTCCTGTCCTGTCTCCCCTCCTGTCCTGTCCCCCTCCTCTCCTGTCCCCCCCTCCTGTCCTGTCCCCCCTGTCTTGTACCCTCTCCTGTCCTGTCTCCCCTCCTGTCCTGTCCCCACTCCTCACCTGTCCCCCCCTGTCCTATCCCCGCTCCTGTCCTGTCCCCCTCCTCTCCTGTCCCCAGTGGAGCTGTGTGAAGCTATAACTGTGCCTTTGGGAGCCCAGAGCAGAGCAGAGCTAGTTCTACGACCACTTAGCATCCAGCTTCAGAAGTGAACCCAGCGCACAGAGAGGCCTCAGGAGTCCAGCTCTTGATAGGACAGACAGACAGACAGACAGACAGACTGCCAGTACTGGAGGGGTGGGGTGTGGGTGAGAGGTGCTGGAAACAGGAAAGCCCTCCTCACCGGGGTTGCGCCGACAGAATGCTCAAGGACAGCAAACTCCTAGCGCTGTGTGCGCCTCACGCCTGATCACCAGGTGCAGGGCAGCGACCCTCCGTACGCCCGGCACCCCCAGATCAGCCCTCTTTGCATCTGGCACTGTGCACAGAGGGGTGCAGAACTGGGGCCCCCCAAGTTTGCAGCTCCCTGGCTGGGGTCAACCCAGGCAACTCTCTCTGTCCTGCAGTGAACAGGCAATGTTTTGTGCGTGTGTGCGTGTGTGTGTGTGCGTGTGTGTGTGTGTGTGCGTGCGTGCGTGCGTGCGTGTGTGTGTGTGTGTGTGTGTGTGTGTGTGCGCGCGCGCGCGCATGTGTGTGTGGTACTTGCAAGCCTCCCCAGGCATAGTACGCAAGCACTGATGTGTTGGGCAGCAGCGCCGGGTTGGGGTGTGTCTGAGGGAGCAGCTTGTGCTAGCTCAGGGCACCTCGGCACACTCTGGCCGTGCTAGCGGACCCAGTGTGGAGCCGGGGAAGAAAATGGCCCCGGGATGGCGGGAGGGCCGGGCCTCACCCTCTTCCCTGTCTCTGTCCCCTTCTGGGTCACTTCCTGGAACCGAGCCACTGAGCAGAGAGAGAATGGGCTGCACCAGCAGCGTGTGGAGGTGTCCCGGGCTGGAAGGCAGGGGTTCTGGAACGCACTGGGGAGGCTGCTCAACTCTGATGCCAGCAGAGGCCTCTGTTCTTGGAGGGACGAGAGAGACTGGCCTGCACTTGGGAGCCAGGATTCTAAGTCCCCACAGGATATCAAGGACAAGAACAGGCCTCCGGAAGCCAGGGACGGGGCTGTCTCACAGGCCTTGGAGCAGGAGGCCCTGAGTTTGATCATGGGGACTGCTTCTCACTTAGAAAATACAGAAATATTTTATTTTATGAATAGAGACAGAGAAATTGAGAGAGGTAGATGCCTGCAGCCCTGCTTCACTACTCGTGAAGCTTCTCCTCTGCAGTTGGGGACCGGAGGCTTCAACCTGGGTCCTTGTGCACTGTAATGTGAGTGCTTAACCACGTGTGACACCGTCTGGCCCTCCCAAAAAATTTAAAAAAAAGTATTTATTTATTTATTCCCTTTTGTTGCCCTTTTTTTTTTATTGTTGCAGTTATATTGTTGTTATTGATGTCCTTGTTGGATAGGACAGAGAGAAATGGAGAGAACAGGGGAAGACAGAGGGGGGAGAGGAAGATAGACACCTGCAGACCTGCTTCACCGCTTGTGAAGCGACCCCCCTGCAGGTGGGGAGCCGGGGGCTTGAACCGGGATCCTTATGCCGGTCCTTGCACTTGGTGTCACCTGCGCCTAACCCACTGTGCTACCGCCCGACTCCCACCAAAAAAAATTTTTAAGAAATGCACTGCCAGAGTAGATAGGCTATGCTGACACCTTTCTCTTGCTCTGTGCACTGTGGATAGTGAGGCCAAGCCCTGGACATGGAGGCCAGTAGCTGCAGTGGGAGGGAGGGAGAGAGGAGCTACACGCCGAGCTGAGCAGCATGGGGACCCACAGTCACCTCAACCGCCCAGCTTCGCAGGTTCCCTCCTCTCTGGATTCAGTGAGGTCCTTGTGGGCACATAGCAGACTTTGCCCGTGGTGAGATTTTAGTTTATTTATTTATTTTAAAAGATTTTATTTACTCATGAAGAAGATGACGAGAGAAGAGAGAGAGAAAGAACCAGACATCACTCTGGTACATGTGATGCTGGGGATTAAACTTAGGACCTCATGCTTGAGAGTGCTTTATCCACTGTGCCACCTCCTGGACCACAGATTTTAGGTTTTTTATTAATCTTTTTTTATTATTTCTTTATTGGGAAATTAATGTTTTACATTTGACAGTAAATACAGTAGTTTGTATGTGCATAACATTTCCCAGTTTCCCATATAACAATACAACCCCCACTAGGTCCTCTGAATTCTTCTTGGATCTGTATTCTCCCCACCCACCCACCCCAGAGTCTTTTACTTTGGTGCAATACACCAATTCCAGTTCAGGTTCTACTTGTGTTTTCTTTTCTGATCTTGTTTTTCAACTTCTGCCTGAGAGTGAGATCATCCCATATTCATCCTTCTGTTTCTGACTTATTTCACTTAACATGAATTTTTCAAGGTCCATCCAAGATCGGCTGAAAATGGTGAAGTCACCATTTTTTACAGCTGAGTAGTATTCCATTGTGTATATATACCACAACTTGCTCAGCCACTCATCTGTTATTGGACACCTGGGTTGCTTCCAGGTTTTGGCTATTACAAATTGTGCTGTTGCTCTTTTTTTATTGTTGTTGTAGTTATTATTGTTGTCGTTGTTGCTGGATAGGACAGAGAGAAATAGAGAGAGGAGGGTAAGACAGAGAGGGGGAGAAAAAGACAGACACCTGCAGACCTGCTTCACCGCCTGTGAAGCGACTCCCCTGCAGATGGGGAGCCGGGGGCTCGAACCGGGATTCTTATGCAGGTCCTTGCGCTTTGCGCCACCTGCCCTTAACCTGCTGCGCTACCGCCCGACTCCCTGTTTTTGATGTTTTATTTTCCTGTGTGAGGGTGAAAGAGAGATGGGAAGGGGGTTGGAAGCAGAGCAACATTGTGTGTGTGTGGTGCCCGGGGTCAGACTCGGAGCCTCACGCCTGCAGATCCTGTGCTCTCCTGCTGAGCTGTCTGACCAGGGGTTTTGCACATGTTTGTTTTATTTATTTATTTAACAGAGACAGACAGAAACCAAGAGGGAGGAGGAACAGAGAGACAGACACCTGCAGCACTGCTTCACCGCTTGTGAAGCTTCCCTTATGCAGGTGGGGACCAGGCCCAGGGTCACAAGCGAAAAAGTGAGACCCTGGGGGCGTTGGGTGGTCTTACAGCGGTTTAAGTGCTGGAGGCGCAAAGTGCAAGGACCGGCCTAAGGATCCCGGTTCAAGCCCCCGGCTCCCCACCTGCAGGGGAGTCGCTTCACAGGCGGTGAAGCAGGTCTACAGGTGTCTGTCTTTCTCTCCCCCTCTCTGTCTTCCCCTCCTCTCTCCATTTCTCTCTGTCCTATCCAACAATGACAACAACAGTAACAATAGTAACAATAATAACTACAACAATAAAACAAGGGCAATAAAAGGGAATAAATAAATAAATTTTTTTTAAAAAAGTGAGACCCTGGACTAGGTGGTAGGTAGTGCACTGGGTTAAGCACAAATGTTCTAGTGCTCAAGGACCTGGGTTCAAAACCCTGGTCCCCACCTGCAGGAGGGAAGCTTCACAAGTGGTGAAGCAGAGCTGCAGGCGTCTCTCTCATCCTCCTCTCAGTTTCTCTATATAAATGAATGTCCAGTAAATGAATGAATGAGTGAATGAATGATTTAGTAAAACTATGAAGGGGGTTAGACTATGGCACATTGGGCTAAGTGCCAGGATCCTGGTTTGTGACCCCGGCACCCCACTGCGGGGAGGACTCTTCTTGAGTAGTGAGGCAGGTCTGCAGGTGTCTCTTCTCTCTGCACTGTTTGCCAGAGAGGGAGAGAGGGGGAGGAAGGAAAGAATGGTCACTGGGAGTGGTGGATTCATGGTGCCGGTACCAAACCCTCGCCATGACTCTGGGGGCAGAAAGCAAAGAAAAAGTGAGACAAGGAGGCTTCAGAGGCAGCAGGGCGGCTTCTCTGGAGGAAGCATAAAACCAGCCTCGCTGGCATCTCCAGCCCTTGGCTCTTCTTTGAAAATTCCCCGGCTGCCTGAGCCCGGGCAGACCTCCCGCCCAGCACCAGTCCCTGGCTGTGCGGCTGCTACCTGCCTACCTGCTTTGGATGCCAACCAGGTGACGCCACACCTGCCTCTGCTAGGAGGAAGTGCTGAGTCCTGAGGGGAGAAGAGGGGAGGGAAGGGGCGGGGGAAACAGGACAGGAAGGGAGGGGAGGGGAGGACTCTAAGACCCTCGGCTTGGGACTCCTGCTGCTGGGTCAGGGCCAGGCCCTAGGCTGGAGGAGTGTCTGAGACACCCCTCTCCCACCCCCTCCTCCCAGGCCTTGCTGCCAGGCAGCCCCCCCCCCCTCCCAGGACTATAAAAATAGCACTGGCTGGTGAGTCAGAGGCTGGGATCCTTGTCTTTGCTCTCCGGGGAGCCCCTGGTATTATTCTCGCCACCTTGGCGTCCCTGCTGGTGCAGAACACTAGTGACACTGGGCCAACTGTGAGGACGTGGGAAACTCAGCATGCACTCCCCTCTTGAGTCCTGGACCCTCAGAGCAGGGCGGCCTGGCCATTCCTGAGGCTCTGAGAGGTGTCCAGGTGCAAGGGGCTTGCTGTGACAGAGAGAGAGAGAGAGAGAGAGAGAGAGAGATGTCAGGTCCCAGACCTGCTGATGCTGACTGGACAGGAAGAACCAACAGGTTGACACCCACCAGAGCTTTGTAGCCCAAATGGTGTGAGAATGGGGTGAGAAAAGGAGGAACCACATGTGTTTCCAGAAGTGAGGGCCGGTTTGTGTCAGCTGTCTGTGTGACACCAGCCTGTTGGCGCTGTGGCTTGGGCTTTTATTTTGTCACACCTGTGGGGTGGCCTGGGCTTTTATTTTGTCACACAGTGGTCTGTGCAGGTGGAGGGAGTTTTCCCAGGGTGGTGAGGCTACTTTGCTATCTCTGTGGACGCTCCACAGAGCTCGATGGTCCCTGGTGAAGGGCCAAGGATTTGCTCCTGGTAGAGGCAGGTGGTGGGATGGCCAGTAGGAACTGGGGGACCGGAGGGCCTGGGGGTTGTCACCATGGCTCCCAGCATAGTTGGCTTGCCCCCAGCTGTGGGGCGGCGGTGCAGGGAAGGCTGGCTGGGTTCTCCCCACTCTCCCTGATTACCATTTACGGGGTCCTTCTCTCCCTCTCCCTCTGTAACTTCCACCTTGGGATGCCCCAATCCCATTTCTTCAAGTGCCTTTCTCTCACCCGAGGAAAAAAAAAACCCTCAAACACACCCTGTAATTCTGTCCCCAGGAGAAGTGCTCCTGTTCTTTTGTGATTCAAAAAGGGATACATTGGGGCCAGGCTTTGGTGCACTTGGTTCGGCACACTCACTTCAGTATGCAAGGATCTGCGTTCAAGCCCCTGGTCCCCACCTCAGATCTGCAAGTGTCTCTCTGTCTCCCGTTCCTTTTCAGTTTCTTTCTGTCCAAAATAAATACATACATGAAGAATACATTTTTTGAAAAAATTATGGGGCCCGGGCGGTAGTGTAGCGGGTTAAGTGCACGTGGTGCAGAGCGTAAGGTCTTGCAGAAGGATCCTGGTTCGAGCCCCTGGCTCCCTACCTGCGGGGTGGGGGTGGGGGTTGCTTCATGGGCTGTGAAGTAGGTCTGCAGATGTGTCTGTCTTTCTCTCCTCTCTATCTCCCCCCTCGACTTCTCTCTGTCCTATCCAACAACAACAACAATGGCGGCAATAACAATAATAACAAGATGGGAAAATGGCCGCCAGGAGCAGTGGATTCATAGTGCAGGCACCAAGCCCCAGCAATAACCCTGGAGGCAAAAACAAACAAACAAACAATATATATGTACACGCACACACACCACACACACACACACACACACACACACATGTCTTGTGGCCAAACTAAAGGTGTTCAGGATCTGTGAGCTGAGAGTGTTCCGGTTCCTGTCGCTGGTGGGACTGGTGTCTGCCGCTCCCTCAGTCTCTCAGCTGAGGAAAGGAATGTGGGCTGTCGGGAGATCCATGACCTTTGGGGGGTGGGGGACCAACAATAGACGCCCTGGCAGGGGTCAGGTGCAGGAAGGTGCTGGTCCCAGACGTGGGTGGCTGTGCACACCTTCACCCCTTTGGTGACCTTTCACACTTCAGCATCTGACTCGTTCCATTTTATTATTTATTTATTTACTTATCTGTTTATTTACTTATTTATTTATCTGGGTAGAGACAGAGAAACTGAGAGAGGGAAGGGGAGATAGAGAGGGAGAGAGAGACACACCTGCAGTCCTGCTTCACCGCTTGTGAAGCTTTCCCCCTGTTGTAGGGGACCGGGGACTCAAACCTGGATCCTTGTGCATTGTAATGTGTGTGCTTAACCTGGGACTCTTCCCTCCTCTTCTTCTCTTTCATATTTATATATTGGATAGGACAGAAACTAAGAGGGAACAGGGAGCTAGACAAAGAGACACCTGCAGCCCGTCACCAGGCAGTGGCGTACCTGATTGAGCACATGCTATAATGTGTAAGGACCCAGGTTCGAGCCCCCAGTCCCCACCTGCAAGGGGAAAGCTTTGTGAATGATGAAACAGGTCAGCAGGTGTCTCTCCTCCTCTCTGTCTCCCCCTTCCATCTTGATTTCTAACTCTATTCAATAAATAAAGATAATAAAAAATAAAAATAAAGCCAACCAGCCGTCTTCACCTCCCTGCTCGAGACCACCCAGTCTGTCCCGGGCTTTTTTTCCGGTCTAGCTTCCAATCCTTTGGGCACCTGGCCTGGCGCCACCGCGGTTCCTCACCTGCTCACCTCACCTGCTCACGGCAGCCTCAATCCCTCTCCCGTTTGCAGTGTCTGGGGTTCTGTGCAGATGCTGACTTCCAACCCCATCCCTCAACCCGCCATCCCCATCCCTCAACCCGCCATCCCCAGGCTAATTCCTCTGATTCCTTAGCTCCAAAGAGATCTCCCCATGGGGCCGGGAAGCGCACACCAGGTGAAGTGGACATATTACCTACCATGAGTCAGGACTTGGGTTCGAGCCCCCAACTCTGCACCTGGGGGGATGGGGGAGCTTCATGAGCAGTTAAGATGGGCTGCAGGTGTCTCTGTTTATCTTCCTCCCCTCAACTTCTCTATCAAATAAAATTAAAAAAAAAAAGGAAAATTTGTCTTGCAGGCACCAAGCCCCAGTGATAACCCTGGTATCACTATAAAAGTTTTTTTTTTTCTCAGTTCTTCCAGCTAAAGTAGTGATCAGTTTCTTTTCTTTCTTTATCTATTGTTTTTTTCTTTTTTTCTCAGAATCTTAGGATAGTACTCTTTTCTTTCTTTTTTTACTCAGCTCTGGTTTATGGTGGTGCAGGGGATTGAACCTGGGACTCTGGAGCCTCAGGCATGAGAGTCTCTTTGCATAACCATTATGCTATCTACCCCACCTTTTCTTTCTTTCTTTCTTTCTTTCTTTCTTTCTTTCTTTCTTTCTTTCTTTCTGTCTTTCTTTCTTTTGTTCATATATTTAAAAAAATTATTCATTCCTTTTTCTTGCTCTTGTTACATTGTTGTAGTTATTATTGTTATTATTGATGTTGTTGTTGGATAGGACAGAGAAATGGAGAGAGGAGGGGAAGACAGAGAAAGGGAGAGAAAGATAGACACCTGCAGACCTGCTTCACTGCCTGTGAAGTGACCCCCCCACCCCCGCAGGTGGGGAGCTGGGGGCTCGAACTCGGATCTTTATGCCGGCCCATGTGCTTTGTGCCATGTGCACCTAACAAGCTGCGCTACCGCCTGACTCCTTTTTTTTTCTTTCTTAAATCCACTTGGCATCTTTTACTATTGTTTAATATATTGTGTATGTTGTGACAGCTAATGAAGCACTACTGTTATTATTTTGCTGAGCTGGGATATCACCACCCTAGGCAGCTTTTGTTTCACAGAGACCTCGAGAGCAAGACAGACAGACAGACAGACAGACAGACTGCAGCCTGGTGCTTCCCCTGGAGCTATGGCACTACCAAGTTGGTGCTGGGGAACCTGGGCTGCATGCGTGGCGAAGCATGTGCTCTGCTTGGTGAGTTCTCTCTCCAGCCTGGAACAGTAATTATCCACACACACCTACCACCCACCTACCACCCAGTCTAGTCTCTTCTCAGGGGAACGGTCTAAACACAGGAGCCAAACCCTGGCAACCACATGCATTAATATCCCCGTTCGGTGTGGTGGGGGGGTGGGGGGTGCAGACAGGCTGGAGGGACAGTCACCTCCCAGGCCACACAGGCTGGAAGTGGCTGAGTCCCATCTGAATATAGCTGATCTGAAGGTAGCTGTGCTGACCATCGGTCCAGCCCGGGCCGTCCTCCGCTTGGCCCCCCTCCAGCCCTGACAGGTTTTATTGGGCTCGTGGGACCTGGGATAAGATGTCAGCTCCAGAAGTCAGTTATCTGCCAACTTTGTTTGCTCCGTGCTTTGGAGGCACATAATCCCTGCTCCCACCTGTGTCCTGGCGCGCCCTGGCTGTCCCCGCCTCACACCTGCTTCCCAGGCCGCCTAGACCCCACCCAGGGACTCCTCCCCCCGCCCCTCTGGGCCGCCCCGTCCCCAGCCTCCAGGCTCTAGTCATCACTCTTGCCTGTCCGCCTGCCCAAGGGCTCTGGCCGGCTCTCTGCTCAGCCATGCTCACTTGAGCTGGGCTTCGTGGCTTTACCCCCCCAGCCAGGCTGACCTCCCCATCTGGGCGCCCTGCCCTGCCTCCGTGCTGGTCCTCAGAGTGAAGCAGGGCCCCGCACCCCAGAACCCTGGGCACAGGTGAGTAAGGCAGCCAGGGGAGGGGGACGCGGTGGGCGGCCCAGCTCTGACACACACGACTAGATTGCCAAGGCGCCTCAGCACGGCTCTCCCACGGCACGCACATCTGAGTTCTGGCTTCTGTTTTATCTTTTCTGGAATCTTCCTCTGTCCGTTGTCTGCTGTCCCCTCATCCCACGGGCCTGGGTTTTGCCCAGAGCAGAGATCTCCCTTCATCTGAGTCTTTTTGTCCAGGAAATGGGTTGTTTTCTGAATGAGGGCTGGGAAGGAGGAGAGGTGTTTCAGGGATTTGACCTTTAGGCAGTTTCATGTCTTATCTCCCTTCCCCATCTGTGTGGCCTTAGGAGTTTAGATTCCACTGTAAGGAACTGAATGTAAATCTTTTTGCTTTTAAAACCAGAGCCCCGCCCAGCTCCGGCTGATATGGTGCTGGGGATTGAACCTGGGATTTGGGAGCCTCAGGCTGGAGAGTCTCTGCTGAACCATTATGCTGTCTGCCTGAATTTCACTCTTTTGCCAGAGTGGTTTACCGGGATGCCTTGTGCTTTTGTTTTTCGACAAGACTTCTTTGCATATGTGCATGACTTCCTACCCCTCTGCTGAGCATTGTCCTAGGACTTAAGGGGGAAGGAATGCAAGGAATTGAGAGTCTGAGCTCTGCCTCAAGGAAGAGCCTGCTCAGCCCCATTTCCCTAAAAATAAAAAGACTTTATGCATGAGCCTCGCCCGGCAGGAGCTTGCCCCCTCCCCCCCAGGAGAGACAGCCGCTGAGTTCTTAGGGTAATAATGTCAAGCTCCTCCCACCCGGAACCTTCTAGTATTCTTTCTCCTGCAAATGAGATCCCAAATCCTCACAATGCGGGGTCCTGTCTCTTCCACCTCTATTGTAGCCTGCCTCCTCTCCCTTTGCTCTGAGAGAGGACAAGGGACCCCCCCGCCCCCCGGGCTTCTGGCGTCACCACCCGAGACCCTGCGGTTCTGCTGAGCTGTGGCGCCCCTGGCCGGCCGCTCCACCCAGGTAGCCTGGCCTGGCCTGGCACACAGCCACCCCCCAGGGACTGCTGGGCCCCTGCAGGGCCACCACTCCACTGGAGGCCTGTCCAGCCAGCAGTGCCACCCTTGTCTGCTACTTTACGGCCACCATGCTACCTCTCGCATGGGGGCTTGTGCTGAGTGCTGGACTCAGTGCCGCTCACACCTCCTCAATGACTGCTTTCCATGTACACATTATCCATGCAGCCACTTAGCACTGCTAGCCTTAATCTCTTCTTTCCTTCAGTGTTTCTGAAAAACCCTTTTCAGTTAAAGGAACGGCTGTGTGCGATTTGGGCAGAATTTCAAGTGTAAAGGAGCTCCCAGCTAACCATTTTTCCTGTTACAGATAAGAGTAAGACAGGTGGGAGTCAGGCTGTAGTGCAGCGGGTTCCGTGCAAGGACCTATTCGAGCTCCTGGCTCCCCACCTGCAGGAGGAGTCGCTTCACTAGTGGTGAAGCAGGTCTGCGGGTATCTATCTTTCCCCTCTCTCTGTCTCCCCTTCTCTCTCCATTTCTCTGTCCTATCCAAGAACGACGACATCAATAATAACTACAACAACAACAACAAAAAAAACCCCTCCTGCCTGAGGCTCAGAGGTCCCAGGTTCAATCACCAGCTCCACCATCAGCCAGCCAGAACTCAGCAGGGCTCTGGGGAAAATAATAATAACAGTAATAGTAGTAGTAATATCTGGAGAGGTAGCACCATGGTTCTGCAAAACAGCTTTACTGCCTGAGGCTCTGAGGCCCCAGGTTCAATACCCAACACCACCATCAGCCAGAGCCAACCAGAAATCTGGTCTTTCTCTCATTAAATAAATAAATAGGGGGCTGGGGAGAAAGTACAGTGGTTCTGCAAAAGACTCTCCTGCCTGAGGATCTGAGGTCCCAGGTTCCATCCCCTGCACCACCGTCAGCCAGAGGTCAGCAGGGCTCTGGTCTTTCTGTATTTTTTTCATTAAAATAGACTAAAATAAATATATTTAAAAAATTTTATTTATTAATGAAAAAGATAGGAGGAGAGAGAGAAGAACCAGATATTACTCTGGTACATGTGCTGCTGGGAATTAAACTTGGGACCTCATGCTTGAGAGTCCTGTGTCATATCCACTGCGCCACCTCCCGGACCACTAAAATAAATAAATTTATTTATTTGTCTATTTGTCTATTTATTTTTTACCAGAGCACTGATCAGCTTTGGCTTATGGTGATGCAGGTGATTAAACCTGGGACTTCAAAGCTTTAGGCATGAGAATCTCTTTGCATGACAATTATGCTGTCTACCCCTGTCCAAAAAAAATATATATTTTAATTTATTCCATTTTTGTTGCCCTTGTTTTATTGTTATTGATGCTGTCGTTGTTGGATAGGACAGAGAGAAATAGGGAGAGGAGGGGAAGACAGAGAGGGGGAGAGAAAGATACCTTCAGACCCGCTTCAACACCTGTGAAGCGACTCCCCTGCAGGTGGGGAGCTGGGGGCTCGAACTGGGATCCTTACGCTGGTCCTGGCTCTTTGTGCCACGTGCGTTTAACCCGCTGCGCTACCGCTACAGCCTGGTGCCCAGACATGAAAGACACTTTGCACAGCCATTATGCTGTCTACCCCTGCCCAAATAAATATATATATTTATGTTTATTTTTCCCTTTTTGTTGCTCTTGTTTTCTATTGTTGTAGTTATTGTTGATGTCGTCGTTGTTAGATAGGACGGAGAGAAATGGAGAGAACAGGGGAAGACAGAGAGGGGGAGAGAAAGATAGACACCTGCAGACCTGCTTCACCGCTTGTGAAGTGAGTCCCCTGCAGGTGTGGAGCCAGGGGCTCAAACCGGGATCCTTATGCCGGCCCTTGCGCTTTGCGCCACATGTGCAAACCCACTGAGCTACCGCCGACTCCCCCAAATAAATATTTTTAAAAGTCAGCAGTGTCGTGGTCCGGGAGGTGGCACAGTGGATAAAGTGCTGGACTCTCAAGCGTGAGGTCCTGAGTTCAAGCCCTGGTAGCACATGTGCCAGAGTGATGTCTGGTTCTTTCTCTCCTCCTATCTTTCTCATCAATCAATAAATAAAATCTTAAAAAAAAAAAAGTCAACAGTGTCTTTTCTCTCTTTCCCCCTCTCTCTCTTTTACCAGATCCCTGCTCAGCTCAGGCATGAAAGTCTCTTTGCAGAACCATTATGCTATCTACCCCTGCTTTTCTTTAAACAAGAAATTTTAAGTTATTTACTTATTTGACAGACACAGTGAGACTGAGAAGGGAAGGGAGATAGAGACTGAGAGAGACAGTCACCTGCTGCAGCCCTGCTTCACTTCCCCCTGCAGGTGGCGGCGACTGTGGGCTTTGAACCCGGGTCCTTGTGCACTGTAGTGTGTGTGCTTAACCAGGTGCGCAGCCACCTGTCCCCGCTAAGTGCATGTTAGCATGCACAAGGATCCGGGTTCAAGCTGCTGGTTCCCACACACAGGGGGAGGCTTCATGAGTGACAAAGCAGGGCTGCAGGTGTCTCTTCCTCTCCCTCTCTGTCTCCTCCTCCCCTCTCAATTTCTGTCTCAAAGTCTATCATTCTATCTCTGGCTTCTCTCTTCAATTGTTCTTTGTCCTATCCAATAAAATAGGGGATAAAAAAAAAAAGGAAAACCGTGGTCAGTGGATTGGCAGCGCTGGCAGCAAGCCCCAGTGATAAAACCTGGTGGCAATAAAAAAGAAAAGAAGAAACCAGAGCCCTGCTCTGGCTCGAGCTCCAGGGATTAAACCCACAGCCCCAGGCATGCAAGGCCTGCCCTCTACCCACAGAGCTCATTTCCCAGCCAAGGATTCCGTCCAGGGGGGAGAGCGACAGTCTTGCCTACCGTCTAAGAATCTTTTGGCTCCTGTTAACACACCGGCCTCTTCTCTCCTCTTAGGCTCTGGCCCGGAATGGAGACGCCGCTAGATGTCTTGTCCAGAGCAGCGTCCTTGGTGCACGCTGACAATGAGAAACGTGAGTTGGGCATGGTGGGGAGGGCGAGCTTGGTTTTTAAGGCAACCCTGGTCTCCTCTGGGTGGGGGGTAGGGCTTGCACCATCAGCTCCAGGAAGGTCCTTTCCCTGGCAGTTTCCTGCCCTGGGATCTTGCGTGTAGGGCGTCCCTGGACGCAGGTGGATCGACTCACCAGCCCCGGGAGAAGCTAGAGGGAGAAACGTGCCTTCCGGGGTCATTCCGTCGTGGGAAGTGTGCAGCAGGAGGGGACCCTGTTGCGGAGTTTCCCCGATGGAGCCTCGAGGCAGATGATGTTGGGGGGACTTGGTGGGAGGAGGCGGAAGGCAGATGGACCAGATCTGGGGAGATTGACCGTCCCAGGGTGTGATTGTCCCAGGTATGGGCAAGCGGGTCTCCACTGGCACGGCCCTCAGGTGTATTTCTCGTCTGTGTTTCTTGGTCAGAGTTAGCGACGCTGGCTGTCTGCAGGGGTGATTTTGATGTGGGGGCCAGCGGGTGTGTTTTCACCAAGCTCTAGACAGGATGTGCAAATATGTTGAAGTGAGGCCGGGCTTCTCTGCTGGGCCAGTTTCTGAAGATGGACTCTTTTCCAGTGTGGTGCTAACAGAGCTGGCAGGCTGGGAAGTGTGTATATTTCATATTTATTTGTTGATTAATGAGAGCGAGAACTCTGGGTGGCACACGGGAGAGTCCAGTGATTGATCCGCTGTGCCACCTTTGAGTTACATGTATTTTAAACATGTGGTTGGTCAATTTCTTTCTTTTTTTACCAGAACCCTGCTCAGCTCTGGCTTATAGTGGTTGTTATTATTGTTGTTCTTGTTGTTGGATAGGACAGAGAGAAATGGAGAGAGGAGGGGGGGGAGAGAAAGATAGACACCTGCAGACCTGCTTCACCGCTTGTGAAGGGACCCCCCCTGCAGGTGGGGAGCCAGGGAATCAAACTGGGATCCTTACACTGGTGCTTCTCGCTATGCCATGTGTGCTTAACCCGCTGCCCTACTGCTAGCCCCTCCACCCCGTCCTCTCAATTTCTCTCTGTCCTAATAAAAATTAGAAAGAAAAAAAAAGTGAAAAATGGCTTCTGGGAGCTGTTGTAGTGTTGGCCAACATAGTGTTGGCACTGGGTCCCAGCGACAACCCTAGTGGCAATAAATAAATAAATGGAGATTCCAAGGATGCCTATAGGTTTATAGTTACCATCATCACGATCATTGATGCAACACTTTTGACTTTTTTTTTTTTTTGCCTCCAGGGTTTTTTCTGGGGCTTGGTGCCTGCACTATGAATCCATTGCTCCTGTGGCCATGTTTTCAACTTTTTTTTTTTCTTCCCAAATTTTTGGATAGGACAGAGAGAAATTGAGACAGATGGGGCAGATAGAGAGGGAGGGAGAGGGCTAGAGAAACACCTTTGGGCCTGTGAAGCTTCCTTGCTGCAGGTGGGGAGCCGGGGGCTCAAACTGAGATCCTCGAATGGGTCCTTGTGCTTTGCGGTATGTGCACTCAATCCAGGGTGCCTGATCCCTTTTGGCTATTTATTTATTTTTAAAAATATTTTCCCTTTTGTTGCCCTCATTGTTTTATTGTTGTTGTTATTGATGTCATCTTTGTTGAATAGGCCAAAGAGAAATGGCGAGAGGAGGGGAAGAGGAGGTGGTCTCCACCCCAGGGCTGGCAGGGACTCCTTCCTGCCAGGGGCTCCAACAAAGGCATCTTCCAAAAATACTCTCTCCACTTTCCTGGGAGAGAGAAAAAGTCATTTAGGTCACCTCCACAGGTTGGGAAACTGATCTCAAGTTTGGTGGATGATTTTCAGTTTGCAATAAGATACTCCGAATCAGATTACCCACACAAGGCCTCCCATCCTCCCCACACAAAGGGCTGAGGAGAATGTTCAGGGCAAGACCAGTTTATAAGAAAAGCTCAAACAGAAGCCATCCAAGTCAGAGAGCAGAATCAGACTGGACAAGTCCAGGTTGGTCTTAAGAAACGACACAGGTGGTGGTGCAGCGGGTTAAGTACACATGATGCAAAGCGCAAGGACCGGCAAAAGGATCCCAGTTCAAGCCCCCAGCTCCCCACCTGCAGGGGGGTCGCTTCACAAGTGTGAAACAGGTCTGCAGGTGTCTATCTTTCTCTCCCCCTCTCTTTCCTTCCTCTCTCATTTTCCCTCTGTCCTATCCAAGGACGACGATGACAACAACAACAACAACAATAAAACAACAAGGGCAACAAAAAGGAATAAATAAATATTAAAAAATATAAAAAAAATAATCAGCCCCGTACCAAGAGAGGGGGATGGGTCAGCATCTAGGACAGCCCTGAGAAGGCAGCACCTAGTGGCCATGTCGCCCCGGTTGCCGGCTTTTGAGGGGTCTCCTGCAGTGAGCCGGGAGGGTCCCATCTTTTCCTGTGGATGGCTTGGACCCTGACAGCAGGTCAGTCGCACAGAGGTGCTTAAAGTGACCGACCCCTCAGTGGGGGAGGGCGCAGTGGCGGCTCACGGGGCTTACATGCTGCGGTCTCAGGCCCGATCCCAGCACCACCAGGAACCAGAGCTGGGCAGCAGTCTGCCCCCTCCCCAACCAAAAATTAAGATTAAATGACACCTCAGCATCTCTTTAGTGTGTGAAACTTCATTAGATGGCAGTGTTTCTTTGTGGTGATTTTTTTTTCCCCTTCCTTTTAGCTTTTTTGTTTTTTTAAAAAGATAGGGAGAGGGAGATAGGAAGAGAGACAGAGAGACACCTGCAGCCCTGCTTCACCACTTGTGATGCTTCCCCTCTGCAGGTGGGGACTGGGGGCTTGAACCATGATCCTTGCACGCTGTAATGTGTGCACTTAACCAGGCACAACACCACCCTCCCTCCCCCTCCCCTTTTTCCTTCCTTCCCCTCCCCCTCTTCCGCCTCCTCCTCCTTCCCTCTTTTTTCCTCAGCAGCTGTTACCAGTTGCTCTCAGACTTCTATCTCTATCCACAGCACAGAGTGGAAAGCATTTATCTGGTGACCCTTGTATTCCTAGATTAGCATAACTGACACAGGCCTCCTGAAGCTTCACACTGCCTTCTGTGGCTGGCTTGGTGGCTGGATATGCCGGCTGGATTCTGTCATTACATTTCTGCCTTGGGGGTGTGACTCATTGCTTTGTCTCAGTGAATTGAATTCAGGTTTCCCCAGTCAGGGCTGGCCTAGTAACCATTTGGTTGTTGTCTCCCTGGCTGCCACCCTGACTTCTCACGGGCTCCCCCATTTCTGTGCTGGGAAGATTTGGACTGACACCCTGGGGTGGCTCAGGCACGGAGGGAGATGACGACCATCACACTGTTCTCTCAGGAGCCCGAGGGGCTGGGCAGTCCACGTGGAAGCAGACATGGCTGCCAGCCCTTCTCCCTTCTGAGGCTCAGTCGGTCCTGGCGACCTTTTTCTTTTCTTAAAAGATATTTTCTTTCTTTCTTTCTTTTGGATAGAGACAGAGGAGGAGAGAGAGAGAGAGAGAGGAGAGAGAGATATAGTACTGTTTCACCACTTGTGAAGCTTCCCTGCTACAGGTCAGAACCAAGAGCTTGAACCCAGGTCCGTGTGCACTGTGATGTGCCCTCTACCAGGTGCACCTCATTCTTTAACCCAGGTCCGTGTGCACTGTAATGTGCCCTCTACCAGGTGCGCCTCATTCTTTATTTTCAGGACCACGGCTCCGTCCCCCCATCTGCCTGCTGTCTGACGCTGACCGAACAGTCGTGTTTCACAGCCAGCTTTGACCACTGGACCTTTATTTTTTTATTCTTTATGTTTTTATTTACCGCTGGACAGAGACAGAGAAGTTGGAAAGGAGAGGGAGATAGAGAGACACCTGCAGTCCTACTTCATCACTCGTGAAGCTTTCTCCCTGCAGGTGGGGACCAGGGGCTTGAACCCAGGTCCTTACATACTGTAATGTGTGCACTCAACCAGGTGCACCACCACTTGGTTAAGATACACACACACACACACACACACACACACACACACACACACACACACACACACACACGGAGAGAGAGAGACCCCCAAGTACTGCTCAGCTCTGCTTGATGGTGGGGCTGGGATGGAGCCTGGGACCTCAGACCTCAGGCAGAGGCTTTTGTTTAATTAATTAATTTATTTAATGAAAGATACACACATACACAGAGAGAGAGAGACCGAGAGACCAAAACCAGAGTCCTGTTCAGCTGTGGCTGATGGTGGTGTTGGGGATGGAACCTGGGACCTCAGAGCCTCAGACAGGAGCGCCTTTTTGCAGACCCTGTGCCGTGTCCCCACCCGATTACCTGGTTATGTACAGGTCTGAGTCTAATCCGACAGTGGCCGTTTCACTCCCAAGCACTTCAGCATGTATCTTCTGGGATAGAGAACATCCTGGCGTATCCTCAGGGTGTCATCTTCATGAGAAGGCTCCCCAGTGGTCGTAGGCAGAAGGTGTGCCTAAAATCCCGAGCTCCCCACCTGCGGGGGGTGGGGGGGAAGCTTCACAAGCTGTGCAGCAGGGCTGCAGGGGTCTCTCTCCCTCTCCCTTCCCTCTCAATGTCTCTCTGTCTCTATCCAACAAATAAAGATTATAAAATTAAAAAATATCTATATAAGAGATCTCACTGCCCACAACTAGTGTCTCCATTTCCTTCTCAGTTTGTCTTTTTCGTGGGAGAAACAGCATTGAAGCCAGTCCCCAGCACTCAGTGCACTGTGGCCCTCTGATGCAGGAGATGCCCAGGGCAGAGGGAGAGAGAAGAGAACCAGACACATGTGTTGCCAGGGATCCAACTTGAGACCTCAGGCTTCCCAGGCTGATGCTCTTTCCCCCAACCACGCCCCACGCTGCACAGAGAACAGGGTCTCAGAAAGGTGTCTGCAGCCAGGGAAATAGCTCATCAGAGAGATGTCTGGCCAAGCAGCAGACTTGCAGTGCCTGAATCTCCCTCCCGGTTCCAACCCTAGCACTTCCTCGGCCTCCTCTTCCCTCTTAGTTTATCCGTTTCCATCCAAAGAAACTAAAATAAATGATAAAAAAAGAAACAAAAATCTTATGTTTTTGTTCATCCCCCTTTACTGGGGGGGATTAATGGCTCACAGTTGATAGTCAAAAACAGTAGATGGTGCATGAGTAATATTTCTGTTTTTTAAAAAATATTTTATTTATTTTCTCTTTTGCTGTCCTTGTTGTAGTTATTGTTGTTATTGATGTCATTGTTGTTGGATAGGACAGAGAGAAATCGAGAGAGGAGGGGAAGACAGAGAGGGGGAGAGAAAGACAGACACCCGCAGACCTGCTTCACCACCTGTGAAGCGACCCCCCTGCAGGTGGGGAGCCAGAGGCTCTAACCGGGACCTTTACACAGGCCCTTGCGCTTGGCACCACGTGCGCTTAACCCACTGTGCTACCGCCCGATTCCCAATATGTCTCTGTTTTTAAAAACATTTTATTTATTTTAATTTTTTTGCCTCCAGGGTTACCGCTGGGGCTCGGGGCCTGCACTACAAATCCTCTGCTCCTGGAGGCCACTTTTCCCCTTTTGTTGCCCTTGTTGTTTATTGTTGTTGTTGTTGTTGTCATTGCTGTTGGCTAGGACAGAGAAATCCAGAGAGGAAGAGAAGACAGAAGGGGAGAGGAGACACCTGCAGACCTGCGTCCCCACTTGGGAGGCAACCCCCCTGCAGGTGGGGAGCCGGGGACTCCGTGTCTGTTTTCCACAGAACACCCCCCAGGTCCACCCCACTATGCCCTCCTCCATCATCATGTTCCAGGACCTGAACATCACCCCCACCCCAGAGTCCTTCACTTTGGTCCAATATGCCAAATCTGACTTTTCTTAGTATCATCTAGTCCTCATTACGTAGGGGAGATAGCTATGCTGTGTAATAGTTATGTAAAGAGGCTTTCATGCCTGAGGCTCCAAAGTCCCAGGTTCAGTTCCCCACACCACCTCATGCCAGAGCTGACCAGTGCTCTGAAAAAAGAAAAGAAAAGAAAAGAAAAAGGCCGCTTCCTATCATCTAGTCCTCATTCCAAAGCCTATTTAGGAGGGGCAGGAGGTGGCACACCTGGTTGAGCTCACATATGACAGTACGCAAGGACCCGGGTTCAAGTTCCAGCCCCCATCTGAAGAGGGGTGGCTTCATGAGCAGTGAAACAAGGCTGCAGGGGTCTTTCTCCCTCTCTACCTCCCCTTCCTTCTCTGTCTCTCTCTCTTGTCTAAATTTTTAAAAAATTTATTCCCTTCTGTTTTGTGGTTAATGATACATTCGGAAGACAGAGAGGGGGAGAGAAAGATAGACACCTGTAGACCTGCTTCACCGCCTGTGAAGCGACTCCCCTGCTGGTGGGAGCCGGGGGGGCTTGAACCGGGATCCTTACACTGGTCCTTGCAATTTGTGCAAAGTGTGCTTAGCTCGCTGTGCTACTGCCCGACTCTCTGTTTGTTTATCGGGTAGAAACAGAATTCAAGAGGGGAGGGGGGGATAGAGTGGGAGAGAGACAGAGAGACACCTGCAGCCCTGCTCCACCGCTCGTGAAGCTTCCCCCCTGCAGATGGGGACCAGGGGCTTGAACCCAGGTCCCAGCATATGGTGACAAGTATGCTCAACCAGGTGCACTACCACCCAGCCTCTTTCAAATATTTAAAAAATGTTTTATTTATTATTGGATAGAAGTGAATGGAGAGGGGAGGGAGAGTTAGAGAGGGAAAAGGATTTGGGAGGTGGCACAGTGGGTAAAGCATTGGACTCTCAAGCATGAGGTCTTGAGTTCAATCCCCAGCAGCACATGTACCACAGTGATATCTGGTTCTTTCTCTCTCTCCTATCTTTCTCATCAGTAAATAAATAAAATCTTTAGAGAGAGAGAGAGAGAGGGAGAGAGAAAGACACCTGCACCCTACTCTAGCACTTGTGAAGCTTTCCCCCTGCAGGTGGGGTCCAGGGGCCTGAACCTGCTGTCCTTTCACATAGTAACAAGCGTTCAACCAATTGTCTCCTCTTTTTTTTAAAAAAATATTTTATTGGGGGGTCAGGCAGTAACATAGTGGGTTAAGTGTAAGGACTGGCACAGGGATCCCAGTTTGAGCCCCTGGCCCCCCCACCTAAAAGGAGGGTCACTTTACAAGCGGTGAAGCAGGTCTGCAATTCAGCCGCTAGAGTGCACACCTGGCAGGCATCTCCTGAGGGGCCACTGTGGGAGAGACGGCCTGCGGACCTCACTGCTGCACAGTAACTTCAGATCTGCTCCGCAGAGTCAATGTCTGGAACTCGCTGGCCTGTTATTGGCCTAATCTGCACTGGAGATAGATTCTGCCACCAAAGTGCTCTTAGGGCACGGACGAATAGTTCATTCTAGTGAAACTGGGAGCCCTAGAGCTTCCTCTGGTGACTTAGTGCTGCTGGTGTGGAGCTGGGGCCCAACATGGGCAGTGCAGCCGGCGCCCGGCAGGTGCCCCATGCGGTGGGCTCTCTCCCAGACCTCAGTGGTTATGCCTCTCTTCTATGGATAATTTCAGTCTTTAAAAGATTGAAGAGGGGAGCGTACAGGCCCTGGAAAAGGATGACAGAGGACCTAGTGGGGGTTGTATTGTTATGTGGAAAACTGAGAAATGTTATGCATGTACAAACCATTGTATTTACTGTCGACTGTAAAACATTAATCCCCAATAAAGAAATAATAATAAAAAAAAAGATGGGGGAGTCGGTCGGCAGCGCAGCAGGTAAAGTGCAGGTGGCGCAAAGCACAAAGACCAGCATAAAGATCCCGGTTCGAGCCCCTGGCTCCCCACCTGCAGGGGAGTCGATTCATAAGTGGTGAAGCAAGTCTATAGGCGTTTATCTTTCTCTCCCCCCTCTGTCTCCCACTTCTTTCTCCATCCTATCCAACAACCACAATAATAACTACAACAAGGGCAACAAAAGGGAATAAGTAAATAAATAAATATTAAAAAATAGATGTTACAAAGCAAACAGACAACAAAAGTGGTAATGAGAAGGAAACAAAAAGTGAACTAAAGACATGATCTTGGAATAATATGTATTCTAGGTATCCTAAAAAAGAAAAGATTGATGCTTTCTGTTAATACCCATGAAAATGTTAGGAGTGGGTGGGAGACAGCCTAAGGGTTCTGCAAAAAGTCTTTCAGGCCTAAGGCTCCAAGGTCCCAGGTTCAATCCCCTATACCACCTTCAGCCAGAAAATGGGGCAGTGGCACACCTGGTTAAAGCACAGGGACCAGCACAAGGATCTAGGTTCAAGCCCCTGAGCCCCTGGCTCCCCACCTGTAGGGGGAAGCTTCTCAAGCGGTGAAGTAGGTCTGCGGGCGTCTCTCCCTCTTGTCTTCCCAGCTCTCTCAAAGTGGCCACCAGGAGCAATGGATTTGTAGCGCTCCCCCAGCAATAACCCTAGGAGGCAAAAAAGAAAGTGCTAAGAGCTATTTTATTATTGTTTGCAATTCAGTGAGAAACCGCACAGCCAAGAATCTCTGGATGAAGTTGATGTTTTTCCTTCAGGGGTGGGACTTCCTCAGACACCGAGAATTAGCCTCCTGTCCACCTAGGGCATGTGTCCTCACAGAACCTCTCTCAGAGGATCTTGGAAACTGACTCTTGGGGTCCGGGAGGTGGTGCAGTGGATAAGGCATTGGATTTTCAAACATGAGGTCTCACGTTCAATCTCCAGCAACACATGTACCGGAATGATGTCTGGTTCTTTCTCGCTTTACGAGTGGTGAAGCAGGTCTTCAGGTGTGTCTATCTTTCTCTCCCACCCCTCTCAATTTCTGCATATCAAATAAAATAGAAAGAAAGGAAAGGGGGGCCGGGAGGTAGCACAGCAGCTTAAGTGTACATGGTGCGAAGCGCAAGGACTGGCATAAGGATCCCGGTTCAAGCACCCAGCTCCCCACCTGCAGGGGAGTCGCTTCACAGGCGGTGAAGCAGGTCTGCAGGTGACTGTCTTTCTCTCCCTCTCTGTCTTCCCCTCCCCTCTCAATTTCTCTCTGTCCTATCCAACAACAACAATAATTGGGGACGGGGAGATGGCCACAGGAGCATGGATTGATTCATGGTGCAGGCACCGAGCCCCAGAGATAACCCTGGAGGCAGAAAAATAAAAAAGGATTTCAGGACACCAGCTAGATTCTGAGTGTTGAAACGGCAGCCTGGACACATATAACTAAGTTTCACATTGACCCCAGGTCCTTTAAGCCAGCCAGAACAGATGCTAAGCACATAAAATTCATTACACCGTCAGACAACTAGAAAGGTGGGGGGAGCGTGTTCAGTAGAGCAAACGATGGGAAGAAATTCCTGGAACATTGAAAACAGATGAGTTTTGGTTGACAGAAGGGAAAGGAAAACAAAAGTAAATACATCATGACCCACAGCACAGGTACAAAAGAAAGTGGAATTAAAACCAGAAGTTAAAGTCACTGCCAACAACAGGAAGGGGCCCCAGAGCAAATGCCAGGAAATCAGAGTATTTCATCTTGAAGAAAGACGCCCCCCCTGGCAGGGAGCTGAGAATTGTGCTCTCTGGGAAATGACATCCTGTTTGGGGAAGTGGGCCCAGGGGCCTGTGATGGAGCCTGTGTTTTGCTGGAGGAAGGTAACTGGGTCTCTGAGAAGTTGGGGAACAGGCTCATAACGGACCTGGCTCGCCCTTTCTTTCTTTCTTTCTTTCTTTCTTTCTTTCTTTCTTTCTTTCTTTCTTTCTTTCTTTCTTTCTTTTTTTGCCTCTAGGGTTATCACTGGGGGTCAATGCCTGTACCCAGAATCCACTACTCCTGGCAGCCATTTTCCACCCCCCTTTATTAGATGGGACAGAGGTTGAGGGGGGGGGTGGAGATAGAGAGAGAAAGAGACAGCTGCAGACCTGCCTCACCACTCGTGAAGCTTCCCCTCTGCAGGTGGGGAATTAAATTAAAATCAAAATTGGGAGTCAGGAGGTAGCGCAGTGGGTTAAGTGCACGTGGCGCAAAGCGCAAGGACCTGCATAAGGGTCCCGGTTCGAGCCCCTAGCTTCCCACCTGCAGGGGAGTCGCTTCACAGGTGGTGAGTCAGGTCTGCAGGTGACTGTCTTTCTCTCTCCCCCCGCCGCCCCGTCTTTCCCTCCTCTCTACATTTCTCTCTGTCCTTTTCAACAACGATGACATCAATAACAACAATAATAACTACAATAACTACAACAATAAAACAACAAGGGCAACAAAAGGGAATAAATAAATATAAAAATAGTCTTAAAAATTAAAATTAGTGGTCTGGTAGGTGGCACAGTGGATAAAGCATCGAACTCTCAAGCAAGAGGTCCTGAGTTCAATCCCCGGCAGCACATATGCCAGAGTGATGTCTGGTTCATTCTCTCTCTCCTCCTATCTTTCTCATGAATAAATAAAATCTTTTTTTAAAAAAAACCTTAAAATTAAAGGGGGTCAGGGCACGGACCAGTGTGAGGATACTGGTTTGAGCCCCTGGCTCTCCACCTGCAAGTGAAGCAGGTGTGCAGGTCTCCCCCCCCCCCCTCCCCTCCCTCTTTTAACAGAGTACTGCTCAGCTCTGGTTTATGGTGGTGCAGGGAATCGAACCTGGGACTTCAGAGCCTCTGGCATGAAAGTTTCTTTGCATAACCATTGTGTTATCTACCCCTACCCAGTGTCTGTATCTTACTCTCTCCCTCTACCTCCCTCTTGCCTCTCAGTTTTCTGTCCTATCCAATAAAATGGAAAGAATGGCAGCCAGGAGCAGTGGATTCGTGGTGCAGGCACTGAGCCCCAGCGATAACCCCGGCGAGGGGAGAAAAGCGAGAGGACTGAGCGGCCAGGTAGCAGTGGTGTAATCAAGCCCGCAGTGTGTAGGGGATCTCTGCCTTCCTCCTTAGGCTCTGCCTATATAGGTCTGTGTAGAAAACGTGAAACCAAGAGGCAAAATCAATTAGCCTTTGAACTAATCTTTACAACCTCTAGAGAAGATCAGATAAGAGGTCAAAGCCCTGCTTTTATCTTTATTAATGCAACCAGCATACTTAGGGAAAACAAAACTGGTTTGCAAAAAAAAAAAAAAATCAAGTTACATAGACCGGTAGTGAGTGGGAAGAAGGCTGGAGAATGCAGACAGGGAGCCTAGCACCGAGGTGAGGACATTGTTGTGGGTAGAGGAGGAGAGTGTGGAAGATGAAGCCAAAGGTAGAGAGAGAGAGAGAGAGAGAGAGAGAGGGAGAAAGAGAGAGCAAATGGAGGGTCGGTCTTATGTGAATCAAGATGCAGGAAACCTGAATTGATTGATAAGTACAGGAAAAATCGAAACCAGAGGTAGGCCTGCCTGTCCTTCCTCCCTTCCTCCCTCCCTCCCTCCCTCCCTCCCTTCCTTCCTTCCTTCCTTCCTTCCTTCCTTCCTTCCTTCCTTCCTTCCTTCCTTTAAAAGAGTATTTATTTTATTTGGATGATAGAGATTCAGAGAGAAAAACCAGAGCCCTGATCAGCTCTGGCTGATGGTGCTGGGGACTGAACCTGGGAACTTGGAGCCTCAGGCATGAAAGTCTTTTTGCAGAACCCCTATGCTGTCTCCTCAGCCCAGAAATAAATTCTAGCATATAGAAGAACACTCTTTAGGGTGTTGGGTGGTAGCGCAGTGGGTTTAAGTGCACGTGGCACAAAGTGCAAGGACCTGCATAAGGTTCCCAGCTTGAGCCCCCAGCTCCCCACCTGCAGGGGAGTCATTTCACAGGCGGTGAAGCAGGTCTGCAGGTGTCTGTATTTCTCTCCCCCTCTGTATTCCCCTCCTCTGTCCATTTCTCTCTGTCCTAACAATGATGTCATCAATGACAACAACAATAATAACTATAACAATAAAACAAGGGCAACAAAAGGGAAAATAAATATATAAAAAAAGGACACTTTTTAATTCCTTCTGTAAGGGTAATATGACTGATATCAAAGCAGACAGGAAGGCAGGAAGTATGTGTGTGTGTGTAATACATGTCAGTGTCAGCTTCTAACATAGATAAGCCTTAATTAAATATAAAAATTAGTCTAGCATTGTGTTAAAAAAGTAATATATGGGAGCTGAGTGCTGGTGCACGTGGTTAAGTACATACATTACTATGTGCAAGGACCTGGGTTCAAGGCCCCACTCTCCACCTGCAGGGGGAATCTTCATGAGCAGGTTAATAGGGCTGCAGGTGTCTCTTTATCTCCCCCTTTCCTCTCTATTTCTGCCTCTATCCAATAAAAATAAATTTTTCAAAAGTAATATGTTGCATGTCCATTGTAAGCCATTTACATCATGGGAATGCTAGTATGCATGATGACAAGATCTCTTATACATAATTATATTACTTTAGGAGATTAAAGTCATAAAATAGCAGGGGAAGACAGCACAGTGGTTCTGCAAAAGACTCTCCTGCCTGAGGCCCCAAGGTCCCAGGTTCAGTACCCAGCACCACCATCAGCCAGAGTTGAGTAGGGCTCTGGGAAAAAGAAAAACAAAAAAGATTATTCAGGTTATGAGGCAGGTGACCTAGTGGGTAAAGTGCTGGACTCTCACGCACGAGGTCCTGAGTTTGATCCCTGGTATCACATGTGCCAGTATGACACTCTGCTCCTCCTCTCTGTCTCCTCCCCCTTAAATAGCTACTTAGAAAACCCAAACCTCCTTAAAGATGACTCACTCACAGAGGCCCAGGGCGGAAGCCGCCTGAGTGCACTTGAGCACATGACTGAGAGCAGGACCCCTGGGTGATGTGTTCGGGGCAGAGCTGCTGTGCACAGGAGGTGATGGCCGTCCTGGGACACACCGGGTGGGATGCAGGTGACTGGAGTAGAGAAGAACGTGAAAGCCAAAACACTGGGTGGGCTTGTTCATTGGTGGGATAGAGAGTAGTGAAGCCCTGGGAACTGCAGGTAGACACACACGCAGCCAGACTGACTCAAGCACTTTGAGAACTGGACATCATGTATTTCTGTTGACCATTAAAAAAAAAAAAATCCAGTGTAACTGGATTACCAAGTTTTTTTGCCACCTGGGTTATCTCTGGGGCTCAGTGCCTGCACTGTTTATCTACCACTCCCACTTGCCGGTCCCCCCCTCCCCATTTTTTTTCTTTCCTTTTTTTTTTTTTTTGCCTTCAGGGTTATCACTGGGGCGAATCCACTGCTCCTGGAGGGTATTTTTTCTCTTTTCTTGCCCTTGTTGCTTATAATTTTATTGTTATTGTTGTTGTTGTTGGAAAGAGGAGGGGAAGACGGGAGGGGGGGAGAAAGACAGACACCTGCAGACCTGCTTCACCACCTGTGAAGCGACTCCCCTGCAGGTGGGGAGCCGGGGGCTCAAACCCGGATCCTTATGCTGGTCCTTGCGCTTCGCACCATGTAAGCTTAAGGTAGCTGCTGTGCTACCTCCTGGCCCTCCTTTCCTTTCTTTCTATTTTATTTGATATGCAGAAATTGAGAGGGGTGGGAGAGAGAGAGATAGACACCTGAAGACCTGCTTCACCACTCAAAGCGTCCCCACTGCACGTGGGGAGCCGGGGGCTCGAACCTGGATTCTTGTGCCCGATCCTCTTTCTTTTCTCTCTCTTTTTTTTTTGTCTTTAATTTTGTAGGACAGTGAGAAATTGAGAGGAAGGGGAGCTGTCATGCAGTGTGGCTTCCTCCTCAGCAGGTCCGCAGCCGCAGGGCAGCAGTCTCCCCCTCAAGAGGACTTGGGGGCTTCCCACAAGACTTATGAGGCAGGCACCTTCCACACCCTTCAGCATTTCCTTCACTCTAGGTCTTTACATTTGAATCAGTTCATTTTATTTTATATTCAAACAGCAGTCAGAGAGGTAGTGCAGACCTTTTGTGCATATGGTCCTGGGTCTGAATCCTGATATGCCGTGTGGGAGTGATGCTTTGGTCTCTGCTTCACGCTTGTAAAATAGGTATTTTTAAAAAATTAATGACTAGAGACAGGAATTGAGAAGGGAGGTGGAGATAGAGAGGGAGAATTTCACAACTTGTGAAGCTTCCCTCCTGCAGGTGGGAGCCAGGGGCTTGAATCTGGGACCTTGTGGCTGTTCTTCTTCTAGCGTTTGCCCTTCTTCCGTAGCCAGTCAACAGCGTCAGGTTGAGCCTGATGTCAAGTTTCGAGACCTCCTTTGAATCTGGAGAGGTGGCAGTCGTTGACTATGTGGGTCATAGTCTGTCTGGAGCCGCAGGGGCAGTTCGGGTCGTCTCTGGCTCCCCAGCGATGGAACATAGCGGCGCACCGGCCATGGCCTGTTCAATAGCGATTGAGGAGGGCCCCATCATAAAGTGCTAGGTCAAAGCCGGATTGACGCTTGCAGGGGTCTGTGATGAGGTGTTTGTTCTTTACCTCAGCTGACTGCCAGCTCTGTTTCCAAGAGTCTGGAACAGAGAAGTTCAGTGTAGGCGTAGGGGACCAGACTGGGTGACGAGACGTCAAGCGTTGGACAGGGTGGGCGAAGATATCCACGTATATTGGCAGGCCCGGTCGAGCGTAGACGTGGGAAATGAACTTAGATGATGCTGCATCCCGACGAATATCTGGCGGGGCGATGTTGCTAAGAACTGGCAGCCATGGAACCGGGGTGGAACGGATGGTTCCAGAAATGATCCTCGGGGGTCGGGCGGTGGCGCAGTGGGTTAAGCGCACGTGGCGCAAAGCGCAGGGACCGGCGCAAGGATCCCAGTTCGAGCCCCCGGCTCCCCACCTGCAGGGGAGTTGCTTCACAGGTGGTGAAGCAGGTCTGCAGGTGTCTATCTTTCTCTCCCCTTCTCTGTCTTCCCCTCCTCTCTCCATTTCTCTCTGTCCTATCCAACAACGAATTGCGTCAACAAGGGCAATAATAATAACCACAACGAAGCTACAACAAGGGCAACAAAAGGGGGAAAAAAATGGCCTCCAGGAGCGGTGGATTCATGGTGCAGGCACCGAGCCCAGCAATAACCCTGGAGGAGGAAAAAAGAAAAAAGAAATTATCCTCATGGAGGAATATAATTTGGAATCGACCAAGTGGACATGGGGGCTACGGAACCATACTGGGGCACAGTATTCTGCAGTGGAATAGCATAATGCCAGAGATGATGATCGTAGTGTGGAAGCACTCGCGCCCCATGAGGAGCTGGCCAGTCTTGCAATGATGTTATTCCTTGCGCCCACCTTTGCTGCAGTTTTTATGAGATGTTTGTGAAATGACAGAGTGCGACCGAGAGTAACACCAAGATAGACTGGCTGGGCTTCATGCCGGATTCTCGTATCACCAATCTGCACATTAAGCTCACGCGAGGCCGAGGCATGGTGTAGATGGAAGACAGATGATACCGTTTTTGCAGTGCTAGGGATTAGTTGCCATTTTTTACAGTAATCAGATATCAGAGACATGTCTTTCGTGAGTGTTTCCTCGAGGATGTCGACCTTGGATGCTTGAGTTGCACAGCAGATGTCATCGGCGTAGATGAACTTCCTTGAAGAAGTTTCTGGGAGGTCATTGATGTAAATATTAAATAGCGTAGGAGCCAGAACAGAGCCCTGGGGGAGGCCACTTAAGACAAGTCTCCATCTGCTAGACTTGTCACCCAGGTGCACCCGGAATCTTCTGTTTTGGAGAAGAAACGATATAGTGTTGGCCACCCATGGAGGCAGGCATCTTGAGATCTTGACTAGGAGACCACGGTGCCAGACCGTGTCATAGGCTGCTGTGAGATCAACAAAGACAGCACCCGTCTTTAAATTCTTCTGGAATCCATTTTCAATGTAAGTTGAGAGGGCCAGGGCTTGTTCGCAGGTAGATCTTCCTGGGTGGAAACCAGCCTGGGCGGGTGATAGGAATTTCTCTGTAAGAGGAGAAATACGTGACAGAAGCAGCCTCTCAAGGAGTTTGTAACACACGGAGAGGAGAGAAATTGGTCTATAGCTGGCGGCCAGTGTTGGGTCTTTCTTTGGTTTCAAAACCGCTATAATCTTCGCACGACGCCAAACTTTGGGCATAGACTCAGATTCCAAGATGTGGGACAGGAATGAAGCGAGCCACTTCTTTGCCGCAGGACCCAGGTTAAGAATGAGTTCTGGGGTGATGTTATCATAGCCAGCAGCTGTTCCTGGTTTAACCCTCTTCAAAGCGTCTTCCAGTTCAGACAGTGGAAAGGGAGAGATTTTTGGAGATGGACAAGATAACCGGAAGTGGGATGACCACTCATGGGAAATTTCTCTTTTCCAGACTGGGTCGATCTTAGCACGTCCAACTTGAGTTAGGTGACTGGCCACTGAGTTTGGAGATACGGGAGGATGGGAGACGGGAGGGGGTTGGCTACCGGCACCCAGTCTGTGAAGAAGCTTCCAGGCCTTCCTACTTGAGTGGGTGAAGTTCAGACTTTCCATGAGTTGTTGTCAGCGGGCTTGGCGTGCTGCATCCAGGGAGGCAATGAGGTGGTCAGCCACATCTGGGTCGCCCGACTCATCATACTGTGGCTGTGATGTGTTCGCTTAACCTGGTGCGCCACCGCCTGGCCTCCCCCCTTATTGTTTTATTTTTTATCTTTTTGCCTCCAGGGTTATTGATGGGGTTTGGTGCCAGCACTACGAATCCACTGCTCCTGGAGGCTATTTTTTCCCCTTTTGTTGCCTTGTTATTATTATTATTGTTGTTGTTGTTATTGCTGTTGTTGGATAGGACAGAGAAATGGAGAGAGGAGGGGAAAAAGGGGAGAGAAAGACCTGTTTCACTGCCTGTGAAGCAACCCCCTAGCAGATAGGGAACCTGGGGCTCGAACCCGGATCCTTATGCAGGTCCTTGTACTTCATGCCATGTGCTCTTAACCCGTTGCACTAACAAACCCCTTCCCCCCCATTTTCACCTTGAGCCCTGCACAGCTCTGGCTGGTGTAGCTGGGGATTGAACCTGGGACCTGGGAGCCTCAGGCAGGAGAGTCTGTTTTGCAGAACCATGATGCTGTCTCCCCCCCAACCTACCCCCCATAAGTGAATCTTTAACCAGAAAAACATTGGATACATACATCTGGGTGTGCTGTGGGTAGCTGGGTTTTTGTGTTTTGAAGATCTGATAACAGTGATCAAGGGGTAATCAGCATCACTCTGGGGCATGTGATGTTGGGGACTGAGCTTGGGATTTCAGTCACCTTCTCAGCCCCAGAGTTGATGGCGTTAAGCGTCCCCCCCATCTCTCTCCCTGGACACTGCATTCTGTGTGTCTGTCTCCTGGGCTGCAGAAGGACCAGGCTGTTCTGGTCTGTTGCAGTGGGAGACTGAGCCCTTTTTTTTTTTTTTGCTTCCAGGGTTATCGTGGGGGCTCAGTGCCTACACTACAAATCCACTGCTCCAGGAGGCTATTTTTCCCCTTTTGTTACCATGTTGTTGTTGTTTTTTAATCTTTGTTGTGGTTATTATTATTGTTGTTATTACTGTCATTCCTGTTGGACAGGACAGAGAGAAATCGAGGGGGGGAGAGATAGACACCTGCAGACCTGCTTGACCGCCTGTGAAATGACCCTCCTGCAGGTGGGGAGCCAGGAGCTCCCACTGGGATCCCTGCGCTGGTCCTTGCGCTTTGCTCCATGTGCTCTTACCCCGCTGTGCTACCGCCTGGCCCCCAAGACTAAGCACTTTGGGAGTCTTTCCATCTGTTTGCTTAGAAGGAGTGAGAGCTCTTATGTCTTCCCATGCCCCTCTTGTTGTCTTCCTTCCCTTCTCCCTCCCTTTTTTTTTCTTTTCCCTAAAGGAGGCAGAAAACAAAGCCACCACTCACTGTGCTCACTTGTTTTTGTCTTGTTTCCCATGGTGCTTTCCTGCTTGGTCCCGCCGTGTCCCTGCTCCATTTCTGTTGAGTTTGGGGTGTGATGCATGGGGTCCCCTTAGGGTTCTGGGGCTCAAACCCAGGTCCCAGGGCACGGCAAGCTGTGTTCTCTCCCAGGTGGAGGAGGAACCTTGTTCTTTGTCTCTTTTTTGATTATTTATTTACCCTTTGTTTTGTTGCCATTGCCCTGCATTCCAGCAAACGAACAAACAAGCCAACCTCTATCAAGGTGGACACACCTGTAGCTCTGCTCCAATGCTCATGAAGCCCCCCTTGAAGGTCCCTTGCAGGGATGGGGGCTTGACTCTGGGTCCCTGTTGATGGTGGTGTCTGCATCCCTGCCCAGCCCATAAAAGTCGTGCTTTGTAATTGATGGAGCAGGTTCTGACCGCCCTTGGTGGCGGCCCACACGGACATTACCTCTGCTTTGCCATGGGGATCATTAAGGTCGAGTCCTGGCAAGTTTGATGACTACAATACAGTCTGTTGTCTCTTCTCTTTTCTGTGCCTTTGATCTATGGGGCTTAATTACTACTCATTTTGAATTTGTACCCTTAGACTTAACTTTTTAAAATTCTTTTTATATATATATATTTTATTTATTTTCCCTTTTTTTGCTCTTTTTTATACTTGTTATTACTGATGTCATTGTTGGATAGGACAGAGAGAAATGGAGAGAGGAGGGGAAGACAGAGAGGAGGAGAGAAAGATAGATACCTGCAGACCTGCCTCACTGCTTGTGAAGTGACTCCCCTGCAGGTAGGAAGATGGGGGCTCGAACTGGGATCCTTACACTGGTCCTTGCACTTTGCACCATGTGTGTGCTTAACCCGCTGCGCTACCGCCCGACTCCCTAGACTTAACTTCTGTCCATTGGCCCAGGCCCTGTGCTGAAGAGGTTTGCTTTTGAAAAAAAAAAGTCATTTATTTCTTTTATAAGTCATTTATTTTTTTTATAGAGCAATGGTGAGGGAAGGGGTTAGAGAGGGAGACAGACAGAAATCTGCAGACCTGCTTTGCTTCACTGTTCATGGACGTTTCCCCACGCAGGGGCCTCGAACCCAGGTCCTTGCACAAGGTAACATGCCTTCCACTGGGTATGCCACCACCTGGCCCTTGAGGGTTTTTTTTTTAATCAAGTAACTATTTTTTTCTTTTTTTTTGGGGGGTAATGGTTTACAGTCAACACTTTCCTTTTTCCATGCTCTCTTTTTCCGTTAGTGATTCACAAATTTATAAGATAATAGGGTATAATTTCATACCATTCTCACCACCAGAGTTCTCTGCCCCCATCCCCTCCAGCAGAAACTGCTGTATTTCTTCCCAAAGTCAGAGATATGGAATATATATAAATATATATATATATATATAATTTTCTCCCTTTCCACTTTTGTTTATGTCTGTGGTCCCTTCTTCACGTCCTTTCTTGGTCACATCTATGCCCATTACTGCTACTAGTGTCCTTCCTTTTAGTGTCCTTCCTTTTAGTGTCCTTCCTTTTAGTGTCCTTCCTTTTAGTGTCCTTCCTTTTAGTGTCTTTCCTTTTTCCTTTCTTCTCAGATCAGAGCAAACAGAGCCCGACTTCCTCTGGTGTTTTCCAGATTCTCTTCCCTCTCAGTGATGGTATCAAAAAGAAAGATTCCTAGTGACAAACGTTCTAGGTCCTGAGGGAACTGGGGTTTAGAGCCAGGGGTGGGTTGGCTGTAGTCCTGTCTGTGTGAGGCTGTGTCCCCTTTCAGGCCAGTTCTGTGTCTGGAGCAGATCCCTCTCTCTGGGTCTCTGCAACCCCCTGGCGCTCTCTGTCTCTCCATCTCTCTCTCTCTCTCTCTCTCTCTCTCTCTCTCTCTCTCTCGCCAGCCCGTCACAGCTCCTGCTGACGCACAGACCCTGTGCTGCCTGGTGTGTGTGACGCCTGCCTCCCAGGCCCACCTGCACTAACTGCTGATGTCACTTCCTGTTGTCCACTTTGCTCGCCTGACCCCATGGACTGGTCTCAGGAAAATGCCTGCAGACACCTCCGGGGTGTCCAGAAATGTAGAGCAAGCATGTCAACTTCTTTTTAAATTCCTTTATTGGGGAATTGATGGTTTACAGTAAACTACAATAGTTTGTACATGTGTAACATTTCCCAGTTTTCCACATAACAGTACAACCCCTTCTTTTTTAAATCTTTATTTATTGGATAAAGACAGCCAGCAATCAAGAAGGGGGGGATAGAGAGGGAGAGAGAGACACCTGCAGCCCTGCTTCACCCTGCATGAAGCTCTCCCCCCTGCAAGTGGGGAGTGGGGGCTCGAACTGGGGCTGTCAATCACTGTCACATGTCCACTCAACCAGGTGCACCACCATCAGCTCCGTCAACTTCTTGTTCAAGCCCTTTAGGTAGCTGTTGCTGTGGAGAGGTGTGTGAGCTTGAAGGGGTACAACTCCACACAATTCCCACCACCCGATCTCCATTTCCCACCCCCTCCCCTGATAGCTTTCCCACTCTCTATCCCTCTGGGAGCATGGACCCAGGGTCATTGAGGGTTGCAGAAGGTAGAAGGTCTGGCTTCTGTAATTGCTTCCCCGCTGAACATGGGCGTTGACTGGTCGGTCCATACTCCCAGTCTGCTTCTCTCTTTCCCGAGGAAGCAGTTTTGTGGTTGATAGCTGCCTGCAACATTATTCTTCGGTTCTGTTTGTGAGTTTTCAATTGACTTAAATACCTTTATTTATTTATTGGATAGAGACAGCCAGAAATTGAGAGGGAAGGGAGAGATAGGGAGAGAGACAGAGAGACACCTGCAGGCCTGCTTCACTGTTCTCAGAGCATTTCCCCTGCAGGTGGGGGCAGTGGGCTCGAACTGGGTCCTTGTGCATTGTCACATGTGTGCTCGGCCAGGTCTGTCAGCACCCGGCCCGCTCGGCCAGGTCTGTCAGCACCCGGCCCCTCGACATCACTCTGGTCTTTCATTTGCGCGAACTCTTTGGCCTTAGTTCCCGAGTTCTCCTCTTCCTCCTCTTCCTCCTCTTTCTCCTCTTCCTCTTTCTTCTCTTCTTCCTCCTTTTCTTCCTCCTCTTCCTCCTCCTCTTCCTATTCCTCCTTTTCTTCCTCTTCTCTTCTTCCTTCAATATATTTTGTCTATTTTATTTTGGGTAGAGACAGACATTGAGAGGGAAGGGGCAGACACCCACAGCCCTGCTTCACCACCTGCAGGTGGGTGTCGTTCAAGTTCGGAGCCCCGAACCCTAACCCTAACCCTAACGACAGGTGGGGACTGGGGCTTTGAACCCGGGTCCTTGTGCACTGTGGTGTGAGTGCTCTACCAGGGGCACCACCACCCGGCCACCCAGTTCCACTGAATTTCTCAAGTTCAGGTAAATATGAAAGTGCGTACTTCAAACTGGGATATAAAAAATCCAAGAAACAATGGAACAGTTGGGCTGTAGGTTAGTGGGATTCCGAGGGCCCTTTGGCAAGCCTGTGCTCACCATTCACACGGCAGTGCCCTGGCTCTCTGTCTGTGGGGCTGAGGGGGCGGCACTGGAGAGGCGCAGGTGGCAGCTTGTGACATGCCGTGGGAACAGCACTGACAGGAGGTGGGGGAGGCAGCCTGCCAGCCCCAGGGCTGAGTTTGCTCTAAGTTGGTTGGTTGAGTCCCCAGCTACAGGGACCCGTCTGGTGGCTGAATGGCTCACAGTTAACCGTAGAGCACAGAGTCATTGGTACCTGTATCACATTTCTCAGCTTTCCACATAACACCCTAACCCCCCACCCAGGTCCTCTTCCACCATCAGACACCAGGACCTCAGAGCCCCCACCCTCACCCTAGAGTCCTTTACTTTGCTGCAGTACACCAACTCCAGTCCAAGTTCTGCTGTGCGTTCCTTCTCTTCTTATTTCTCCACTTCTGTCCGTGAGTGAGATCATCTCACTTCAAAGGATTCCTTCAAGCTCATTCCAGACAAAGTGAAGAAAGTGACTTCATCGTTCTTCACAGCTGAGTAGTATTCCACTGTGTATACAGACCACAACTTGCTCAGCCACTCGTCTGCTGTTGGACACCTGGGTTGCTTCCAGGTTTTGGCTATTACACATTGTGCTGCTATGAACATAGGTGCACACAGATCTTTTTGGATGGGTGTGTTTGGTTCCTTAGGATCTATCCCCAGCAGAGGAATTGCAGGGTTATAGGGCAAGTCCACTTCTAGCCTTCTGACTGCTCTCCTCAGGGGTTGGACCCATTGACATTCCCACCAGCAGTGTGGGGGTGGGGGGGTTTAAAAAGTCAAATTGTCAGCCTGTGACAGGCATTATGGTCCTTTTTCTTCTTTCACTAAAACACAAAGGCATGTCCTCCTCCCAAAGAGTAAGACTGTTGTTACCTGGGTATTTTTGTAAAGGGGAGAAGTTTCATCATATTTAGCTGTAGAATTGCAGACCAAAAGAATCAGAGAAAAGATCTGAGGATGGAGCTGTCTTGAAAAGCAGAGCAGACAGCACTGGCCATTAGTGTGACTTATCTCTGTGAGGGCCTGAGTGGGACAGCTGGGCTCTGAGGGAAGCCGAGGTTGGACAGAGCCGTGGATGGATAGTTCTCGGCATGTGCTCTGCTCTCAGGGCTGCTCAGGATGTGTGTTCTTTCCTCCAGCCGGCGATGCTCAGGGGGCCTGGGGAGGATGAGGCAGCAGGCGGCAAAGGGTCTAGGGGTTTCTGGGAATAAACAAGTTAGGGAACAGCCCCCCTAGAGGGGCAGGCAGTGACAAGGAGCCCCAGCTCCGAGACAGGGAGGCCTGTCAGCAAGGGGAGAGCCACTGCCCCTGGGCTGGGGGGCACTGCGCACAGACCTCCTGACTGACACTGGGGTGCCCCCACCCCCACTCCCAGTCAGGGGCGGTGTCTGTCCTGCTCTGTCACCAGCTGTGGGCGTCTCGGAGGCTCAGAAGGCCGGGCATCTTCTGCCCTTGCAAACGCCTGAGCCTGGGGGTTTCATGACCCAGCTCTGAGCTCTGAGCTGTTCCTGTCCCATCAGCTCTGGCAAAGCCTGATTTATTTTATTAAAAAAATTTTATTCCCTTTTATTGCCCTTGTTTTATTGTTGTAGTTATTATTGATGTTGTTGTTGGGTAGGACAGAGAGAAATGAAGAGAGAGGGGAAGTCAGAGAGAGGGAGAGAAAGACAGACACCTGCAGACCTGCTTCACTGCTTGTGAAGCGACTCCCCTGCAGGTGGGGAGCCGGGGGCTCGAACTGGGATCCTGGTCCTTGTGCTTTGCTCCATGAGCTCTACCGCCTGATTCCCCAAAGCCTAATTTATAACCACACGCCATGGCACATTGTGGCTGTCACTTGTCACCAAATATAATCATGGAGACAGGGAGCAAGGTTTCCCATGGACAGGCAGCAAACTGGCACATGTGGGGCTCCCTGCTAGGGCGCTGGCATTGCCCTCCCCTTGAGGGGGCACTGGTCTCCGTGACGACATAGGGCTGGCCTTGAAGGCTCCCTGTGTGTCCTCTCCCGCAGCAGCCTCTGAGCGAGGTGCTCGCCTGGTCCGCCTCCCCTGGCGCAGCCCAGCTGAGCAGACAGGTCCTGCCAGTTCTCATTGTTCCCAAGCAGCTTTTGAAACTTCCCGGTCGGTAGACTACACAGCTACGTGACTGTTTTACTTTATTGATTTTGGTGGTGTTTTCATCTTGTCTGGGTTCATTCCACCAGCTCCTTGGGGATCTGGAGCTCTGAGGAGAGTGTGGAGGGGACAAGACTTGGAGAGAACTCACACAACAGAAAGAACCCCCAGCCTAGGCCCCCGGAAGCGGTCATCTCAGTGCCCTCTGAAACATCATGCACAGTTATGTCCCCTTAAATAATATGGGCCTGGCCCACCCAGTAAGTGGGTTTGAGCCCCTGGTCCCCACCTGCAGGGGAAAGCTTCACAAGTGGTGAAGTAGGTCTGCAGGTGTCTGTCTCTCTCCCTCTCTCCCTCCCTCTCCTCTCTCAGTTTCTCTCCTGTCCAGTAAAATGAAAAAAAAGGCTGCCAGGAGCAGTGGACTTAGTGCCAGCACCAGGCCCCAATGACAACGCTGGAGGCAAAAATAAATAAAATAAAATAAAAGGTAGTGGTGGGGGGCACAGGGTTAGATAGCATAATGTTTCTGCAGAGACCCTCATGCCTGAGGCTTCAAAGTTCCAGGTTCAAACCCCCCACCCCATTCACCATTATTCAGAGCTGAGCAGTGCTCTGGTTTTTTAAAAAAAAAAAGCCAGTTGGCAACTTAAACCTGCAGAAGGAAGGAGTCAGTTCTGCAGGACAGACTCTCGCTTCAGGCATCTAGTGGAGACCCCTCACCCCAGGGGCTGCTCCTCAAGCCTCTGCCAGGAGGGGTGATTCAGACACCCCCAGTCCTGTCCAGCTCAGAAATGTTGGGCCTAAGGTGATGCCCCACCCCCAGTATGTCCTCGAACCTGGATCCTTGTGCGGGTCCTTGCGCTTAGTACTATGTGTGCTTAATCCGGTGCGCCCCACTGCCTCCCCCCTCCCAACAGAAATGTTCAATATTGAATGAAGTTGTCAAGTAGGTAGATTGACACGGGACAGTTTCAGTGTAAAAAGCCGGCATTTCACAACTTTCTTGAACAATGAAAATTGCACCAGCCAGGTCTAAGCAGTTGATGACAGAGGCACAACTGGTTGAGTGCACCTGTTACCATGAGCAGGAACCTGGGTTCAAGCCTCTGCCCCCGGTCTGCACCTGCAGGGGAGAAGCTTCACGAATGGTGAAGCAGGTTTGCAGGTCTCTCTCTTTCTCTCTCTCTCCCTCTCTCTCTCTCTCTCTCTCCCCTGTGTCTTTCTCCCCTCTCAGTTTCTCTCTGCCTGCATTCAATAAGTAAATACAAATTTTTTTTTTTAAAGAAGTCGATATAACAGAAATAGTATCTAAAGGGCTGGCTGAATGTTGGAGATGGTTTCTGCATTTCTCTAAAAGAATGTTTTTATATTTATTTATTTTCCCTTTTGTTGCCCTTGTTGCTTTTTTTAATTGTTGTTGTAGTTATTACTGTTGTTATTGATATTGTTGGTCTTAGATAGGACAGAGAGAAATGGAGAGAGGAGGGGAAGACAGAGAAGGGGAGAGAAAGACAGACACCTGCAGACCTGCTTCACCGCTAGTGAAGCGACACCCCTGCAGGTGGGGAGCCAAGGGCTCGAAATGGGATCCTTATGCCGGTCCTTGCGCTTCACGCCATGTGCGCTTAACCTGCTGCGCTACCACGTGACTCCCAGTTTTTGCAGTTCTGTCCAGCTGCTGTGTCCACCTGGGGCATGAAGATTCGCTCGCTAGGATGCTCATAAAGGCGGGGGGGGGGGGCACGTGACTCCTCCCTTACTGTGTCCTTTTTTTGTGCTCAGGACAATAAGCATGTGACAGCCACTGCACACTTCTCTGTTGGCTCTCCACTTTGAAATAAGATATTGGGGGGACCAGGTAGTGGTGCATCTGGCAGAGTGCACATGACCATGCAGAAGGACCCGAGTTCGAGCCCCTAGCCACCACCTGCAGGGGGAATGTTTTGCAAGTGGTGAAGCAGGGCTGCACGTGTCTCTCTGTCTCTCTTCCTCTGTCTCCCCTTTCCCGGTCTATTTCTGGCTGTCTTTATCCAAGAAATGAATGAAGATAATAGAAAAAAATTTGAGGAGAGAGAGACTATACAGGGCGCCCTCCAGTCACATGGTGCTGGGACCCAGCCAGGATCTTTGGATGCAAGTCCTGCACTCCACAGCTGAGCTCCTTCCTCCATTCACTGGCTTTTATTCAGTCCCCCACACCACCATAAACCAGAGCTGAGCAGTGCTGTGATGAAAAAGAAAAGAGAAGAAAAAGAATGCCATCAGCGAAGAACCCTCATCCCTTCCCCCTTTCTTTCCCCCCCCCCCCCCCCCCCCCCCCGCTGGTCTTAGCTTTTCAGAGCTCACCACTGTGAAGTCCCTTTTGTGGTCACTGCAATGCTTTTCACTTCATGGTCACTAAGTGACTGCCTTATCTCCAAGTATCGCATTTGCTGTGCAGACAGTAAGCCTGAAAAGGGGAACAAAGCAAGACCATGAGCCCTATCTGACCCCCAAGCAGCCCTCTGTCTGTCTCCCTGGCCAGGCTTGTGTTACAAGACCACTGGGCCTCTGAGACACTGGAGTCAGAGCAGTAGACTCCTCAGCCCTGGTCTCAAGTTCCTCCATCTCATTCCTCCATCTCGGGAACCTGGGCTCACCCTTGGCCCTGCCGCTTTAACTTGCAGGCCCTTCCGAGCAGAGTACTGGCACTGTGCCCTGGGCCTGGAGTCACCGTGTGTGTGTGTGTGTGTGTGTGTGTGTGTGTGCGCGCGCGCGCGGTTACCTACTGGCCGTCTGGGGTCCCAGATGGAGATGTGACCAGCTCTAGCTCGTGTGAGGGAGGAGGGAGGAGAGGACGGGTAGAGGCCCCGTGGGGGCTGGCAGGGTCCTGGGTGAGAATCCTGCCCGAGGAGGGAGAGAGACAGAGACAGAGACAGAGAGAGAGAGAGAGAGAGAGAGATCTGGGTGAATGAAACCTTGGACTCACACAAGGCCCCAAGTTTGATTCCCAGCAGTACATGTATCAGAGTGCTGCTCTGACTCTCTCCCCATCTCCCTCCCTCTCTCTTTCTCAATTATATATATATATATATGATAAGGGCTGGGAACACAGCATGAGGATTCTGCAAAAAACTTTCCTGCCTGAGACTCTGAGGTCCCTGGTTCAGTCCCCAGCACCACTGTTAGCCAGAGCTGAGCAGGGCCCTGGGCTCTCCCTGTCTCTGTCTCTCTGTATCTCTTTCATTAAAATAAAGCAAATAGGGCTGGGAAGACAGCCGATGGCTCTACAGAAGACACAGGGCTCTGCGACAACTACTCCTGCCTGAGGCTCTGAGGTCCCAGCCTCAGTACCTAGCACCACCATCAGCCAGAGCTGAACGGGGCTCTGGGCTCAGTCTCTCTCTCTCTCTCTCACTCTCTCTCTCATTAAAATAAAATAAATAATATATTTTTTAAAAGGTGGGGAGAGATATCTCTGCTAGCTTGGCCGTCCCACTCAAACAGCACAAGCGTGTGCATTAGCGTGTGCATGTCCGTGTGTGTGTGTGTGTGTGCGTGCGGGGGCGGGGGCGGGTCAGGGGGCCGGTGGGCTCACGTGGGCAGTGTGATGTTTGTCAGGTGTCCAGCCCAGGTTCCCTGCTATCTTGGAGGAAACTTCAGTCCTGTGGGCTCTTTTGCTTTCTGTCTCTGTCTTAAAATAACAGGGTCTGGGGGTGGCACACCTGGTTGAACACACATTACAGTGCGCAGGGACCCGGGTTCAAGCCCCTGGTCCCCACCTGCAGGGGGAAAACTTTACGAGTGGTGAAACAGGGATGCGGGTGTCTCTCTGTCTCTCTCCCTCTCTATCTGCCCCTTCCTCTCTCAATTTCTCTGTCTCTAATCCAATAAAATATCTAAAATATATATATATATATATATATATATACTAGGGGCCATATGATGGGGCACCTGGTTGAGTGCACAGGCTACAATGCACAAGCCCATGGTCCCCACCTGCAGGGGGAATGTTTTGCAAGTGGTGAAGCTGGGCTGCAGGTGTCTGTCTCTCTCCCTCCCCAGGTGTCTCTGTCTCTCTCCCTCTCCCTCTCCCTCTCCCTCCCTAGTCTCCTATGATATTTCTCTGTCTCTATCCAAATAAGTAAATATAAATATTTTTTTAAAATCCTTTCTATAAAAAATAGCTTAAATATCACATATTAAAATAATAATAATAATAATGGAATAAAAGAGGGGGCCAGACATTAAACATGTGAGTGGGGGGCGTGAAGGTGTGCTCTCCTCGTCCTCACAGAGCCCTGAGCCCATGGAGACTCCAGAAAGGGGGCCGATGCTGACCCGGACTGTTCTGAAAAACAAAAGTTAAAAACAACCGGGGAAGGCCTGGAGGTAGTTCAGTGTCAGATGCCCCAGGTTCGATCCCCAGTATCACCTAGGCCAGAGCTGAGCGGGCTCTCTTGTACCACTGTGCTCCCAGGAAGAGGAAGTGGGTGGAGCTGGTCTGGGTAGGTGCTGCCCGGGGGTCTTGTGCAGCCCCAGGGACTGGGGGGGTTGGCTCAGCGGTCACAGCCTATCAGGTCTGCACAGCTGGCCAGCTGCTTCAGCTCAGGTGTCCCGGGTCCCTCCCTGTAGGGCTCCTGCCATGATCCAGAGTCTCCCAGGTGACTCTGGGAGCTGCGTGTCCCCCACCTGGCTCCACAGCTGCCACCAGGCCCCTCCCCAGGTAACCGAGGCCGCCCTCTCCTCCCCCAGCCTCCTGGCTGGCACACGGAGTTTTTCCTGGTAGACAGCACAGCCTTATGTCCTGAGACCCCACAGCACCTCCAGCTCAGTGCTGGAGCCTCGGTGCTGGTGCCTCGGTGTTGCTGGTTTTCACTTTGACCTCTGTGGGATGAAGTGCTCCCCAGGGAGTGAACTTTCTCTCTCCTCCCTGCAGGAGTCTGCAGTCAGGACAAACGTCCCCTTCCCCCCCCCCCCCCCCTCTCTCTCTCTCTCTCTCTCTCTCATTCTTTCTTCTTTCTTTCCTTCCCTTCTATTTTTAGATTTTTATTTATTTATTTATTTATTTTGTATAGAGACGAGAAATTGAGAGAGGAGGGGGAGATAGGGAGGGAGAGACAGACATTTGTAGACCTGCTTCACTGCTTGGGAAGCTTTTTAAAAAATATTTATTTAAGGGAGTCGGGCTGTAGCGCAGTGGGTTAAGCGCAGGTGGCGCAAAGCACAAGGACCGGCATAAGGATCCCAGTTCGAACCCCGGCTCCCCACCTGCAGGGGAGTCGCTTCACAGGCGGTGAAGCAGGTCTGCAGGTGTCTATCTTTCTCTCCTCCTCTCTGTCTTCCCCTCCTCTCTCCATTTCTCTCTGTCCTATCCAACAATGACAACAACAATAATAACTACAACAATAAAAAAAACAAGGGCAACAAAAGGGAATAAATAAAATAAATATAAAAAAATTTAAAAAAGAAAAAAGAAAAAAAAATTTATTTATTCCCTTTTGTTGCCCTTGTTGTTTTATTGTTGTATATTATTGTTGTTGCTATTGATGTCATTGTTGCTGCATAGGACAGAGAGAAATGTAGAGAGGGGGAGAGAGGGGCGGGTTCCTTGTAAGTGGTAATGTGTGCGCTCAACCCGGTGTGCCACCACCCAGCCCTAAACACCCCCCTTTCCACAAACCTCACACTCAGCTCCTTTCAGAGAACAGCCCCCCCCCCCGTTTGTTTGTCCTTAGTGCCGTCCACCCCACTAGCAGCTCCTCAAGAGCCTGCAGGTGGATCACCTGATCAGGCCTGTCTGCCCATGGCCAGGTGTGAACCCAGGCGCCACATGGGTGTGCCGCAGCCCTGGGGGAGGCTCAGGTGCTGAGGTGTCTCTGCTGTCTCCTGTATTTCGGGCTCAGGAATAAAAGGAATGAAATAGCCAGTTCCAGGGTTGGGGTGGGGGCATGGTGGTGGTGTTGTTGATGAGAGAGGGGGAGAGAAAGACAAACACCTGCAGACCTGCTTCACCGCTTGTGAAGCGACTCCCCTGCAGGTGGGGAGGGGGGCTCGAACAGGGATCCTTACGCCGGTCCTTGCGCTTTGTGCCACCTGCGCTTAACCCGCTGAGCTATTGCCTGATTCCCTCATTTCTTTTATATATAGATTTTTCTCCCTATTAATGAAGAAGGGGAGAGAGAGGGCACATCGTTCTGACACATTGGATGCCAGAGAGCTGAACTCAGGACCTTGTGCTTGAGAGTCCACTGGCCACCTCCCAGGCCACAAGAGTTGATCTTTTTTAATTAGTTGATTTATCATTGGCTAGAGACAGAGAAATTGAGAGGGAAGGGAGACAGAGGAGAGAGACAGAGACACCTGCAGCCCTGCTTCACCACTTGCAAAACTCTCACCCTGCAGGTGCAGACCAGGGGCTCGAAGCCTTATCCTTATGCATGGTACTACATGTGCTTAACCAGCTGTGTGACTACCTGACCCCAAGCGTTGGTCTTAGTAAGGGACAGGGACTCCCACAATACCGAGTGCAAGTTCCTGGGTTCGAGCCCCTACTCTCCACCTGCAGGACAGAACTTGATGAGCAGTGAAGCAGGTGTGCAAGTGTCTCTCTGTCTCCTTCTCCGTCCTGTCAAAATTAGGAAGAAAAAAAAAATGGCCATCAGCACCGAGCCCCAGTAACAACCCTGGTGGCAATAAAAATAAATAAATCAGTAAGGCTGGGTGGTAGCGCACACGTCACAGTGCACAAGGACAGGGTTCGAGCCCCCAGTCCCCTCCTGCAGAGGGGGAAAGCTTCACGAGTGGTGAAGCAGCAGGGCTGCAGGTGCCTCTCTGTCTCTCTCCCTCTCTATCTCCCCCTTCCCTCTTGATTTCTGGCTATCTCTATCCAATAAATAAATAAAGGTAATTAAAAAATTCAAAAGGCCAGGTCTTGTCCTTCTCTGGGCCCAGGCATCTCCCGGCCCGAGAAATAGCTCCTGTGTCCCAGGACGACTTGCCCACACTGTCCCCTGGGTCTTTGCTCCTCTGTCAGTGTGTGGGGGGGTGTTGGCTGGCCCCCTCCCCAGGCTCAGCTTCCAGTGTGACCCAGATGGTCCTGAGCGAGCACTGAGTGAGCACCGAGCGTGGGACCACCTTTTAAAATTTTTTTAAAATATTGATTTCCTTTTGTTGCCCTTGTTGTTTTATTGTTGTAGTGATTGATATCGTTGTTGGATAGAATAGAGAGAAATGGAGAGGATGGGGAAGAGAGGGGGAGAGAAAGATAGACACCTGCAGACCTGCTTCACCGCCTGTGAAACGACTCCCCTACAGGTAGGGAGCCGGGGGCTCGAACCGGGATCCTTACGCTGGTCCTTGCGCTTTGCGCCACGTGCGCTTAATCCGCTGCGCTACCACCCGACTCCCAAGGGCCTACCTACCTTTTGTCTTTGGAAAGAGTAGAGGCCACCTGCCAGGTGTCCTGAAGGCAAGTTAGAAGTCGTGGCTGCTCTTTGTGTCTCTGGCCTTCCTGGTTTCCCAAGGCCTCAACTGTTAGTGGCCTTGGCAGAAAGCCCTGGAAGGTGTTTGCTCAGCCAGGGAGCCAGAGCTTCTGTGTCCACTGCCGCTCTCAGAGGGAAGAGTCTGGGATGGGGATGCCTCTCCCTGCTGGTTCCAGGCTGGATGAGACGGGTTCAGACCTGTGCTTTGTGAGCCGCTGAGCCCCCCCTGAGAGCCTCTGTAAGTAAAATCCAGCAGTCTGGGCAGACGTCTTGTCAAGCACGTGACCCAGGCTGGAGCCCCAGCACCATACGGGAGGTGACGTGGTCCTAGAGGAAGCTCTGGGGCAGTGGGGTCTCTCCCACTCTGTCCATATGAGGAAGAAGCCTCGGCCGGGGGTAGAGAAGCCCTGCTCCTGCCAAGAAACAAAACAAGATGATTCAAAATAAATTGTAAAGTAGAAGTTAAAAAAATTGAATAATATAAATGAAAATATAAAAGTAAATATGTAAATCAGATATGAATTAACAAATAAATCAGCCACTAGGGAAAGATAGAAACAGGTTTGGGCTGTGGATCCACCTGCCAACACCCATGTCCAGCGGAGAAGCAATTACAGAAGCCGGACCTCCCGCCTTGTGCACCCCATGATGATCTTGGTTCATATACTCCCAGAGGGGGAGAAGTGGCAGGGGAAGAGGACCAGAAGGTGAACTTGATGGAATTCACTGATGGATCAGAACTCTGAAAGAGAGGAGGGAAAAAAAGGAAGGGCATTCATCAGCAGAAAATGTAGAGGCATAGAAAGAAACGGGCAAATATATCTAAATACAGGTAGACAGTTACAGAAGTTAACAGTCAGGGAGTCAGGCGGTTAAGCACACATGGCGCAAAGCGTAAGGATCCCAGTTCGAGCCCCTGGCTTCCCACCTGCAGGGGAGTTGCTTAACAAGCAGTGAAGCAGGTCTGCAGGTGTCTGTCTTTCTCTCCCCCTGTCTTCCCCTCCTCTCTCCATTTCTCTCTGTCCTGTCCAACAACGACATCAATAATAACTACAACAATAAAACAACGAGGGCAACAAAAGGGAATGAGTTAAAAAAAAAAAAAGAAATAACAATCAGCATGTATCTGTGACCTTGGGAGAACCACTGCAATTTCCAGTGGAGAGAATGGGGACACAGCTCTGGTGGTGGGAGCGGTGTGGAATTAGACCCCTGTTAGCTTATAATTTCGTAAATCAATGTTCAATCACTAATAAAATAAAAAAGACTACTAATAAATAGAACATAAATTAAATAGTGGCTGGGTGGTGGCGCATCAGTTAAGCACACGTAGTATGAAGTGCAAGGGTCCTCACAAGGTTCCAGGTTCGAGCCCCCAGGTCCCCACCTGCAGGGTGGTCGCTTCACGGCTTGTGAAGCGACTGCCCTGCAGGTGTCTGTCTTTCTCTCTCCTACTCTATCTCCCCCTCCTCTCTCAGTTTCTCTCTGTCCTGTCCAATCAAATGGAAAATGGCCACCAGGAGTAGTGGATTCGTAGTGCTGGCATCAAGTCCCAGTGATAATAATAATAATAAATTAAAAAAATTAATAAAAAAAATCTAAGATGAACTGGTGCTTCATTTTCAGGCTGGGCCTGTGGATTGGGCAGGTGTCATGCAGGGCTGGGCAGGGCTATTGCTCTTGGAATAATAGCTACAACAATAAAAAAACCAAAGGCAACAAAAGGGAATAAGTAAATATTTTAAAAGAAAAGAAAGTAAGAGAGAGAAAGGGAGATTCTGCAGATAGTGAAAGGCTGTTTTATGAAGGGGTTGTGAGGCCAAATGGGCCTGTTTGTTTTTAAGGTTCTATTTATTTATTTATTTATTTATCCCTGAGAAATGATAGGAGGGAGAGAGAGAGAGAGAGAGAAAAAAAAAAGAGCCAGACATCACTTTTGCACGTGTGCTGCTGGGGATTGAACTGGAGACCTCATGCTTTCGAGTCAAATGCTTTATCCACTGCGCCACCTCCCGGACCACAAATGCGGCTGTTTATTGCGGGTCAACTCCAGCTTTGGCACAGCTGGCCCTTATAGTTCTTCAGATGTGAGCTATTTGGGACTTTTCCTCTGGTGCAAATCTTTGGCTTGGACTGCAGAAGTCAGCACTCACCTGGTCTGCAGGGATTCGTGAATGATTAGACTTGCTGAAAGTGAGTATCAGAACATTCCAAGTGTTCTGTCTGTGAAGGGTGTCTGCGTTGAATTTATGGAGCCTAACGTGTTTGCGGTAATGAAAACTACTAACGCTATCAGTGTTGCTTGCAAGAAGAGAGCTTGTAAAACTAACCAATTGTTGTACTTGGCGAGAGTGTCTCTTAGGAATGGTGTTCGTCAAAACAGTCTGGCTCATTGCAAACATCAAAGCTGGGTGGCACACCTGGTTCAGTGCACACATTACGGTGTCCAAGGACCAGAGTTCAAGCTCCCGCTCCCCACCTCTAGTGGGAGGAAGTTTCACGAGTGGTGATGCAAGGCTGCAGGAGTCCCTGTCTCTCTCCCTCTCTATCTCCCCCTCCTCTCTTGATTTCTCTGTGTCTCCAATAATCAAGAAATAAATTACTTTAAAAGAAAAAAGAAACATCAAGTCTGGACTGTCAGCTACTCTGTAGCTCACACTCACAGTAGAGTCCTCAAGTCCTTTAGTAATTGGCTGAATTGGTTTCTTAGTGTTTTGATCTCTGTGACTCTTGTTGACTGGATCAATATGTTGAAATGTGACCAGATTACGCAGTTTGCTTTCTCAAAATCCACTTTGCATGTTCAGATCTACCCCTAGAGGGCGCTGCTGTATTGAAAGTGTAAGTCTGCTTTGCTGCAGCAGTCTTCAGAACTTTTCCAACAGGTGACAAACCGCCAGGGTCTTACTGTCTTGCAGTAGAGGCTCTGGTTTCTGTTTACTAGACATCGAGTGTGCTGTCACTCAGAGATGACACTTCTATTTTATTTGTAATCAGAGCCAAGATATTGTTGTCTGATAGTATTTGCTTTTGAGAGACATAGATACTACTTTTGCTATTGGTCGTTCCAGTGTGAGAGCCGGGCAGTGGTGCACATATCACCACGCACAAGGACCCAGGTTCAAGCCCCCGTCCCCACCTGCAGGGAAGATGCTTCGTGAGTGGTAAAGCAGGGCTGCAGGTGTCTCTCTGTCTTTCTCTTCCTCTCTCTCTCCCTCGCTTCTCTATTTCTCTTTGTCTCTATCTAATTAAATAGTCAGAAAAAGAAAAAAAGTTATTTCCTTGAAAGTGACCCTAGTAACACTGAAGCTTGATAGAGAGTTTAGGTCCAGTGAGTTCAGGTCCGGAGCCGGGTGGTGGCGCACCTGGCTGAGTGTACATATTACAGTGCTCAAGGACCTGGGTTCGAGATCCTGGTCCTCACCTGCACGGGGAGAGCTTCCCAAGTGGTGAGGCGGTGCTGTAGGTCTGTCTGTCTGTCTGTCTGTCTCTCTCCCTCCCCCACCCTTCCTCTTAGTTCTTGGCTGTCTTCACCCAATAAATAAAGATTAAAAGAAAACTTTAAAAAATGAGAGAATTCAGGTACCATCACTGATAACCTGAGGTTTTTGCAATGAGGTGGTTTTAAAATTAAACACATTTTTTAAAAGTACTTTTTAAAAGAATATTATTTATTTATTCCCTTTTTGTTGCCCTTGTTGTTTTATTGTTGTAGTTATTATTGTTATCTGTCTTCATTGTTGGATAGGACAGAGAGAAATGGAGAGAGGAGGGGAAGACAGAGAGGGGGAGAGAAAGACAGACACCTGCAGACCTGCTTCACTGCTTGTGAAGCGACTCCCCTGCAGGTGGGGAGCCGGGGGCTCGAACCGGGATCCTTATGCCGGTCCTTGCACTTTGCGCCATGTGCGCTTATAAATCGTTATTTATGTGTTTATTTATTTTTAACCAGAGCCTTGCTCAGCTTTGGTATATGGTGGTGCTGGGGATTGAACCAGGGACCTCTAGTGCCTCAGGCATGAATGTCTCTTTGCATAACCCTTATGCTGTCTCCCTGTCTCCTACATTGTTTGTAGGATGAACTGGTGTCTGTTTGGCCTGCACCATGATTGAAACAGTGGATGCTTTTCTGTCTCCAACACGTTCAGTCTGGCCACCCAGCTTCCTCACGCCATTGCCTGACCCGGAAGCTCTGTAGTGGCCTCACCCTGTCCTGGCGTGGGTGTATTCTCTTAGAGTTTTTGAACTTTGAAGGTTAGATGGATGATAAATAATGTTTATGTCACTCCTCAGCCAGGTCTCACTCCTTTCCTAAGACAGTTCTGAGAGTAGAGTTCAGTGCTGCCCAGATGGTGAGAGCCCCCGGCCTCACCCCTGGGCATGTGCCTTACACCTGTCCTCCCCACGGCTAGTGAAGCTTGGCAGTAGTGTCCTTTTGTGAATTTCTGAGGTGCAAAGTCAGTTTTAGAGTTTATTTCCTTACAGCAGCGTGGGAGGGTTTTGATCAGCTGTTATGTTCCTCATGATCTTTGCTCATTATGAAACGCGTAGTTTCTCTTCTTGTTCCTAGTGACATGTTCTGTATCTTCCAAGCACATGTTCTGCTCTTCTTGGTTGGGCCTCTGTTGAGACAGGCAGTGAGTGGTGCACCTGGTTAAGTTCACCACTGCCATACAGTGCACAAAGGACCTGGGTTCAAGCCCCTGGTCCCCACTTGCAGGGAGAAAGCTTCCTGAGTGGTGAAGCAGGGCTGCAGGTCTCTCTGTCTCTCCCTCTCTATGTCCTCCTTCCCCTCTCAATTTCTCTTTGGCTTTATCTAATAATAAGTAAATAAAAAGATTTACAAAAATAAAAAGTGGCTCCCTATTCTAAACTAATATGAAAATACCTATATAGTTTTAAAGGTTTTATTTATTTATTTTATTTAATTTTAATGACACACAGAGAGGGAGAGAGAAAGAAAGAGAGATGCCAGAGCCCTGCTCAGCTCTGGCTGACGCTGTACAGGGGATGGCACCTGGGACCTCAGAGTCTTAGGAAGGAAAGTCTTTTGCAGAACCACCATGCAGTCTGAAAGTTTTTGTAATAAAAATATTTATGACAGTATTTGTTTAATGCTGTATATTTTGTACCCTGTCCTAACTTTAAAATGTTCTTACTTTTTATTTAATGTAGAGTGTTTTTTCTTAATTTTTAAAATTATCTTTATTTATTTATTGGATAGACACAACCAAAAATCAAGAGAAATATAGATAGGGAGCAAGACAGAGCAACACCTACAGCCCTGCTTCACTGCTTGCAAAGCTTGCCCCCCACAGGTGGGGACTGGGGGCTTGAACCTAAGTCCTTGCACACTGTAACATGTGCCCTCAACCAGGTGCACCACCGTGCAGCCTCCTCTTTTTTGTTCCTCCTTTTTTTTTTAATTTTCCCTTTGTTGTCCTTTTTTTTTTATTGTTGTAGTTATTATTGTTGTTGGATAGGACAGAGAGAAATGGAGAGAGGAGGGGCAGACAGAGAGGGGGAGAAAAAGACAGACACCTGCAGACCTGCTTCACTAACTGAAGCGACTCCTCTGCAGGTGGGGAGCCGGGGGCTCGAATCGGGATCCTTATACCGGTCCTTGCGCTTTGTGCCACCTGTGCTTATCCCGCTGCACTACCGCCTGACTCCCTCTTCTCCCTTCCTTCCTTCCTTCCTTCCTTCCTTCCTTCCTTCCTTCCTTCCTTCCTTCCTTCCTTCCTTCCTTCCTTCCCTCTTTTTGCCTCCAGGTTTATTGCTGGGGCTCAGTGCCTACACTATGAATCTGCTGCTTCTGGAGGCCATTTTCCCCATTTTGTTGCCCTTGTTGTTGGATAGGACAGAGAGAAATGGAGAGAGGAGGGGAAGACAGAGAGGGGGAGAGAAAGATAAACACCCGCAGACCTGCTTCACCGCCTGTGAAGCGACTCCCCTGCAGGTGGGGAGCCGGGGGCTCGAACCGGGATCCTTACGCCGGTCCTTGCATTTTGCACCACCTGTGCTTAACCTGCTGTGCTACCATCCGACTCCCCCAAACACTTCTATTGACACTTTATTGTGAGTACCTGACCCAGGTGAACCCCTGGCATGCCTCGGTATTTGGACATTGAAAAGAAATTGCTTGGTTGAAACCTTAAGCGGGACAGGAATCTTTGTGGGCGTTGTCCCCGGTCCATGGGACCAGCCAGCGTTTCGTGATGCTTTCTACTGGGAGTCTGTCAGCAGTGGCAGCTTAGAACCAAACAGCGATGGGAGCAGTGTGCACACTCCCAGCCCTGCAGCACCCACCCTCCAGCCTGTGACAGAGGCAGCTGGCCCTCCCGTGCTCCTCGCTGTGGCCAGTGTAGTCTAAGAGAGTCTAGGAAAGACAGTAACATCCGGGTCTTTCTGTGCTCAGGTCTGATGCCCACACCGCTGTTTGGGGGTTGAGGCTGCATATGGGATCTGCTCACAAGGTCCTGCCAGGAGGCCACCAGGCACCTTGGCTGGCAGGTTGAGTTTTAGCCTTCAAATGGAGATAATCACCCAAGGGGCTCTCCTCCCCTTCTCCTCCTCCCCCCCCTTCTCCTTCTCCCCCCCTTCTCCTTCTCCCCCCCTTCTCCTTCTCCCCCCCCTTCTCCTTCTCCTCCCCTTCTCCTTCTCCCCCCCTCTCCTCCTCCTCCTTCTTCATTTTCTTCTTCTTCTCCCTGTTGTTTCTTCCATTTCTCCTCCTCCCCCCTTCCACCTCCCCGTCCTCCTCCTCCTTCTCCCAGAGCCCTGCTCAGTGTGGGAGACTGAACCTGGGCGCTCTCTCCCAGCCCTACGCAGGGCTCCTTATGGTCAGTTATAGCGGCTGTGTATTTTGTACTGTTTCAGGGTTTCTCTCTGTCCGCTCTAGAGTATGCCTTCCATCTTTTCTTTTTTTTCTTCCAAGATCCATTTATTAGAGGGGAGAGAGACAGAACATGGGGTGCTGGGGAGTCCAGAGCTTTCCTGCAGTATCTTCTGACTTGTGCAGAAAGGCTTCCTGAAGCCAATTTCCAGACTCTGGTGCTCAGAGCCGTCTGCCATCTGGACAGATCGAACTTCTGTGTTGTCAGTGTGGGGCTTTTCACATGCTGAGGACAGTCAGTGATTCATTCAGCAAACAGCTCGTGGATACTAACTCACTGTGGGGGAGAGGGAGGGAGAGAGAGTGGAGATGCCTCTAGAACTTAAGCCCAATGAAGGCCCAGAAGGATCAGACTTCCCATGTGGACCCCCACCCCCATTTCTCTCTTCTGGCCTGGTCCTTTCTCCTCTCCTCCCCTCTCCTCCCCTCTCCTCCTCTCTCCTCTCCTCTCCTCTCCTCTCCTCTCCTCTCCTCTCCCCTCCCCTCCCCTCCCCTCCCCTCCCCTCCCCTCCCCTCCCCTCCCCTCCCCTCCCCTCCCCTCCCCTCCCCTCCCCTCCCCTCCCCTCCCCTCCCCTCCCCTCCCCTCCCCTCCCCTCCCCTCCCCTCCCCTCCCCTCCCCTCCCCTCCCCTCCCCTCCCCTCCCCTCCTCTCCTCTCCTCTCCTCTCCTCTCCTGCCTCCAGTATTATTGCTGGAGCTCAGTGCCTGCACTATGAATCCACTGCTCCTGGAGGCCAATCCCCGCCCCCCCCACCCCCGTTTTGTTGCCCTTGTTGTCCTCGTTGGGTAGGACAGAGAGGGGGAGAGAAAGACAGACACCTGCAGACCTGCTTCACCACTTGTGAAGCGACCCTCCTGCAGGTGGGGAGCCGGGGGCTTGAACCAGGGTCCTTATGCCAGTCCTTGCGTTGCGCTTTGTGCCACGTGCCACGTGCACCCCCCTTCTTTCTTAAAGGTGCCTGTAATGTCGGGGGCGGGTGTGTGTACTCTAAAAGCACTGCTGTGCTTTCTTCTTTTTTGGTGTGTGTGTGTGTGTGTGTGTGTGTGTGTGTGTTTCAGTGCCCCTGAGCTCCACCCCTGCTGTACAGAGGTGACACCAGCCACTGCTGTCTTGTCCCCTTATGTCCCACATGCAGTGTGAGTGCAGATGGGCCCAGACTGTCCTGGGGAGCAGGGAGCACACGCTCGAACCTGGGGAGCTCTGTCCCGCGGCCTCCTGTAATGGATTCCTCCCTCATCCTCAGCCTTGCTCTCCTTCTCTCCCTCCCCCAGCCCTGCTGGGCTGCTTCCTGTGCAGAACCCGGCCCCTCGCCAGGCCCCGCCTCCTGCCCGCCCGCCCTCTGTCGCTCCTTGCCTCTCTCTCTCTCTCTCTCTCTCTCTCTCCCTCTCCCTCTGGCTCTCAAACACTCCATGCTTTCAGGGCCTGATCTGGTGCAGAAAATATCCCCTGACATTTGCTCAGTGCCAGGGCAGCAGTGAGCATGCTCGGGGGCCTCCCCGGAGGAGGAGGAAGCCAGCCCCCGCCGGCCTCATTCCAGGCATAGCCTGCATGTCAGCCCAGTGAGCCGCCGGCCACACTGCTTTGTCCCGGGAGATGAGCGGCCCCCTGGACTCCCTCCTCGCAGCCCCCCGCCCACTTCCCGGGGAGCCCCACTCCTGAGGGGCTGGCCCTTCCCAGGCCCCTCCACACGCCCTGCCCCGCTCCACCCGGCCAGCCTTGCCCGCCTGCCGGCCACCTCGCCCACCTCGCCCGCTGGGCTGGACCCTGCGGAGGCCCGGAGCACTCCAGGGAGCACTGCCCCCAGCCCGCCACTCAGTGGCCTTTTTATTTGGGGAGGGGGGGGGCAAAGGCTCTCGGCTGGCTTTCCAGGCCTATAAATGCTCTTGATGAAGATGGACCTTTTGAACTTCCAGTACCTGGACAAGATGAACAACAACATTGGCATCCTATGCTACGAAGGTACCTCGCCGCCCCCACTCCCCGCCCGGGCTCCGCTTCCCTCCCCACCCTCCTCCTCCTCCTCCTGCTCTCTGAGCTGTTTCTTGGCATTTCCTTGTGCTTTTAGCAAGAAGAGGCCCGTTCCCAATTGTTTTTGACCCAAAGGTGGTTGGTTGCTGGTGTTCTTGCAGGGCTGAGGGAAGGCGAGGGAGGGAGGGGGAAACTCAGCTCCCAAGTTTACTTTTGTGCTTCCGACATGCCGACTCTTCCAAAGTTCCAGCGCTCTGAACTATGCTTCTTTCTGGGTGTCTGCTTTAGGGAAGCTTATAGGGTTTGTCAGGCACACTTGAATTGGCTCCCCCCCCCCCCCCGTCATGAGTGATCGATTGATCTAGTCTTGTCCCTTGAGCCCTGTTTTCGAAGTGCAGTGGTCACAGTGTCACCATTATGTCCCAGGAGTTCTGTGGATTTTCGTGTGCGTGCGGGGGGTGGGGGGTGGGGGGGCAGGGGGACAGAATCACAGTGGCTTTTTGTTTTCTGGAGCGATTGTTGGGAACAATGAGGAATTTTTCTAGTCAGTTTTGGGGGGTGGGGGTGGGGGTAGGTCCGGAGGGTACCCATGTCACAGCACAGACTGGTTCTTTGTCTGACTTCCCATTTCCTGTGTGGCTCAGAGAGTTCAACATGGAAGTCTGTGTTGTCGTCCCCCCCACAACACACACACTCCGGTCCCCTGTAGGAGGGATTGCACAACACAGCAGGCCAGACAACTTTTATAAAGAAATAGAAGTCAGAATTCCTAGTGTAGGCAGCCGCACAGAGCACAGACCAGGAGCCGGCAGCAAAAGGCAATTTCAGGAACATCATCTACGTGCGAATTGGGGAAGTAGGAATGGCCGGGCCGAGCCTCTCTGGGAGATTAAGTTGGGGGGGTTGCTGTTTGTTGTTGTTGCTGCCGCTGTTGTAACCACTCACATCACCCAGCTCCTCTGGATTCAGCACAGACGGTCTCCATGTTTCTCCTGGAGTCCAGTGACCATTTCTTTTTCAGAAACGAAAACATGGAAAACTTGGGAGAGGGGGCAGCCCGGATTGACTTCCTTCTCCTGCCTTTTTTCTTTTTCTTTTTCTTTCATGTTCTCTCATCTGGAAAAGCTTACACTTTTCTCCTTCAAGGAAGAAACGAAATAAATCACCCATTAAAGTTTTGCTAGATCGAGATCTTGTATTAAACGGTGAGAACTTTGAAGAAACTTGTTGTTGTCCATAGGAGAACTCTGAGCCTGAGCTTTCTGGGAATCTGCTGCACCGGGGACCTCACGCCTCAGTTTCTCAAGTCAGCTCTGTAAAAGACCTTGAGACAGGCGAGTCCCCAGTGACTGACTTGTTCCTTACAAAATTCACACCATTCCAGTCCTTTACCAAAACAAAATGCACACAGTCCTTTACCAAAACAAAGCACACACAAAACTCACACAAAACACACACAAAACTCACACAAAACACACACACAGACACACACACACACACACAGACACACACACACCCCACTTTCTTTGCTTTGACCAAATTTTGAAAGCATTTTATGCCAGCATCATCTTTGTGGAGTCGAGAAATGTGATATTTTCAAGGCAAAGTGGCCTGAGCAGGCTCGAACTATATAGAGAGGAGCACAGGGTGGGTTTTTTCTCTCTCTATCTGGGGAGAGCAAGGAGACGCTTTTGGAAAAGTTGTCCTGGTGGGTCTGTCTTTCTGGACTTAAAACAGGCCACAGTGTTCTCCTGGCCTCCTCCGTTCTGGGAGGGAACAACTTTGCCTTGGGAGGCTGAGGCACTGTGTGGGGTGAGAGGCCCTCGTCTGTCTGGTCTAAACATCTGCTGCTGCTTTTCTTGCTGTGAAGGTTCACATTATTTTAACACCAAGATCAGTACACAGGAAGCGAAAGGAGTATGGCGGGACTGGAGTGGTGTTTGTCGTGGCTGTCTTGACTCAGAAAGGGTGTTTGCAAGATGGGTACATCTAGGTTGGTTTTTTTTTAATGTTTCGGTGTGTGTGTGTGTGTGTGTGTGTGTGTGTGTGTGTGTGTGTGTGAGAGAGAGAGAGAGAGAGAGAGAGAGAGAGAGAGCGAGCTGCAGGAGTTCTGTTACTCTCATTCCAGCCCTGTGCACAGAATGCCATGTCCGGCTTTCCCAGGAACCATCCAGAAAATGGGATATGCACTTGGTGGGCAGCCTCTCCTGACAGGGAGGTTAAGCACAAGGAGCCTAGAGGTAGCACACAGGGGGGCCAGACTTGCATGCCCGAGGCCCAGGGCTTCCCATGGCTTCAGGCCTCCACAGCCCCATATGACGGAGCTGAGTGGCACTCAGGTGTCTCTCCTCTCCTCCTCCCCCATTCCCCCCCCCCCCCGTCCCTCTGTCCTTCCCTCTCTCCTCCCCCCCCATTCCCTCTCCCTCTCTCCCCCATGAAATCAGATGCTGAGGTGGGCCAGAGAGGTAGCTCCCCGGGACAGTGCACCCGCGTTGTCAACATGTGGCACTGGGCCCAGCCACCACTGGGCCACCACTGACTGGGAGGAGGCGTTGTTGTGGGGGAGGGGGCGTGTCCCTTCCCTTGTCTCTCTTCCTCTCTCTGAAAAATAGTGGTGATGACCTCCTCTCCCCAAAGGGATTAGTTTTTCTGAAATTTCGATTTTAAAGGTCAAGATTGTCTCAGTTCATCTTGCCAGATTTCTTAGTTGTGGTTGTAGCTGGACTCCACGACACACCAAGTGTCAGCGCTTTCTTCCCCACCTCCCCACCCCCACACACAAAGACATCTTTGAACAACAACATATATCAAACAATTACCTTGTGGCCTCCTAGGTCTTCCTGGAACGTTAGACATCACTGGCTGTAAGTGGCTTAGACAAAGGTGGTTTCTCTTCGGGGTCCAGGCTTTCTGGCCTCTGAGAATAAAGAAGTAAAAAAGTCAAGAACTGTGAATAAGAGTTGGGTCTTCTGGAGGTGGGCAGAAGGTGGGCTCCTCAGTCTCACAGATGGGTAGGTGGGCAGTGGTGCACCTGGTTAAGTGCAAGGACCAGCACAAGTATCCCAGTTCAAGTCCCCACTCCCCTACCTGGAGGGGAGGAGCTTTACAAGTTGTGAAGCAGGTCTGCAGGTGTCTTTCTGGGGGAAAAAAATCGGCCACTAGGAGTGGTGGATAAATAAAATAGTGCAAGTACTGAGCCCCCAGCACTAACTCTGGTGGCAATAAAGGGGGAAATTTGATTTTTGATAGAGACAGAAATTGAGAGGGAGAGAGACAGCTGCAGCCCTGCTCCACCACTTGTGAAGCTTCCCCCCTGCAGATGGGGAGAGGGGTCTTGAATGGGTGTCCTTGTGCGTGCTGACATGTGGTCTCCTAGACATGTCACTGCCTGGCCCCCAGCTTGGCCCAGCCCTGCCCTGGGTCCCCTCTGGACTCCCACTGTCCTGCTGGGGGTGGGGGGCCATGGTGCTACCTATGGGCAGGACATCCTGTGTGGCCTCCATCCTGGTGGAGTGCCTAGGGCCACTCAGGAAGTGGCCACCTCGTTATAAAAAAAAGTCAGTGCATTCTCCCTGTGGACCCTCTGATGGGCCTTTCTTGTTCACTGCCCTGCTCACTTTAATCATCTAGCTGGTGAGGGCTGCCGGGGAAACTGAGGCCCAGGGGGGCCAGAAAGTCATGATGGAACAGAAGCCCGTCGAGACCCTGAACTGGCCGCCCTACCTGTTGCTCCCTGTGTGTGTGTGTGTGGGGGGGGAGGGTGCTAGGGCCCTCAGGGACCCCCGCCCAGGGACAAAGGCCAACGTGGGTGGGCTCCCAGGCATGACATGTTCTGGGCAGGCCCGGCCAGGGGGTTGAGTGGACAGCCCTGCTGGGATCTGCTGTCCTGGGCAGCTGGCCCCGGGGCATGAAGATGGGTGCCCAGGGATGTTCCCCAGAATTAACTGTGAGGACCCCGGGAACTGGCCAGATGTGGCCTCCCCTCAAGATGGCCGCCAGCTGCTGTTCCCCTAATTACCTGGTGCTGGGAACCCGAGTCCTGGTGCTGGCTGGTAGTGATCTCTTAATTATGGGGTAGAAGAGCCCCCACCCCCTGAACAGTGCGGTTCACATAGAGAGAGAGAGAGAGAGAGGAAAGTGCATCTCTGGACCAGCCTAAAGTTTCAGAAAAGCCCCCCCTCCATTGTTTTAGAGCTTGGTGTCACGTGTTTCCAGCACTGGCTGTGGCTGAAAGGAAGCTTCTGGAACCGGGAGAAGAAGCTGGCAGGGACTGAGACTTGTGAAGCCGGCAGGCCAGGAGGAGCTCAGCCCGTCCTGTTTTCATTGCCCTCTGTCTCTAGAGTTCAGAGGCCCCAGGACAACTGGAGGGTCCCTGAAAGTTGAAAGCCCAAGCGGTCAGGGCCCCAGGGGCCAGCTCTGTCCAAGGGGTGAGTGGGTGGGGGGGTTGGAGTCCACCACACTTGAGCTGTTTGTTTGTAGTCAGCGAGGAGAGAGCCTGGCAGAAGCCTGGTTATTTCAGCAGGCCCAGGTGAGCCCTCCTGAGAGGCCCATCCGTGGCTTGTGTTTCTTCTAATTACAGTGTGCCGAGGAGAGGTGTGATCCGGCCCTCCCCACTGGTTTCCGCACCCTTCACTGAAGGGGTGTTTCACTTGGCTGTTTATCTCTAAAAGCCCCACTCTTGGCTTTGTTTTGGAAGGTGGATTTCCCTTCTCCCCTCTTTCCTTCCTCCTTCCCGCCTCTTCTGCTCCCTGGGTGTCTGGACTGGGACTGGGAAGAAGGTCACCCGAAAAATGACTTAGTCCTCACGGATCCCAAACCCTCACCATTTTGCAGCGTGATTTCTAGGAGATTGTTGGGGTCCTTCTCAGCTCAGGGTGGAACTAGACCCAGATTTAGCACTTGAGCTTGGACACCAGGACGCAGAACCAGTCCAGCAGGGAGAGTTTCTGGCCGGGATACTTATCTCTGCGTGCTTCTGAATGTGGACTCACTGACTGGCCTTATTTTGGGCTTGCCTATTTATCCTTTTCTTCTTTTGAATATATATATATAGTATTATTTATTGTTAGGTATATATTTATATTACTTATTATTAGTTATATATATTATTTATTATTGGATAGAGAGAGAAATTGAGAGGGGAGGAAGAAAGGGAGAGAGACAGAGAGACACCTGCAGCCCTGCTTCACCACTTGGGAAGCTTTCCCCCTGCAGGTGGGGACTGGGGCCTTGAACTCCGGTCCTTGTGCGCTGTAACATGTGCGCTCAACCAGGTGCGCCACCACCTGGCCCCAGGCCTATTTATTCTCTAACCTCACTCAGAGCAAACGTTCCTGGGAAAGAATCGTCTTTTTTATTTTGTAATAAACTTAGGTCTAAGTCCCTCAAAGTATGTCCATAACACCTCGTTTCCAAAGCAGAAAAGAACTGTCTCCATTTGAGCCTGCTGTCTGTCTGTCTGTCTCCCTGTTCCTGTGTGCTGCATGTTTTGTCAGGTTCCAGGCGGTCCCTACCACCAGTTAGCTTTGTTATGTCCCCCCTTTTCTAGCCTTTAGAAGAACGCTGTGTGTGGATGGTCTTAATTCCAGGATACTGTATATACAGTTTTATTTAATGCAGTTGAAGGAATGTCTTTTTTTCCTACCTCCCGAGAGAGAGAGAGAGAGAGAATTATACTCTTGAAGTTCTCTTTAATTTGCTGCTGTTTTTGGTAGGACGAGCTTTCTAGACTCTTCTGTTTTACTTGTTTGCAGAGAAGTCCGTGAACAGCAGAGGGAAGTCTGTTTGGTGAGGGAGCACCGAAAACTGCCCTGTCCCTGGTCCTCCGGCCTCTGTTCTGCTAAACATCTGTGGAATGCCTGCACTCTGCTCAGGAATGCAGAAGGCATTTCGCTGTCTCTGCCTCCCTCTTTCTGTTTCAATATTTTTATTATGGAAACGACCAATGGCCACATGCTTTCTCCACACGTGCGCAAATAGCAGCTGAGTTGAGAGCTAGTTTTGCTGTAAGTTTCTCGACCTCTTTTGAGTGATTGGTATGTTCTTCTCCCCCCTTTTCATTACTAGCAGGAACATTCCATCGTACCCTAAACTTCAGGCGTGCACCACTGGACAGCAGCAGGTGTATCTGGGTTCAGCTCCCTCCTGCAGTGAATTCCTTGCTCTCTTCGCCTCTCCCCTTTTGCAAACAGCAAATTGGTCTTACAGCCTAAAAAGATACATATATATTTGCCTCCAGGGTTATTACTGGGGCTTCATTGATCCTGGAGGCTATTTTCCCCATTTTGTTGCCCTTGTGGTTGTTACTGTTATTGGATAGGACAGAGAGAAATGCAGAGAAGAGAGGAAAACAGAGGGAAAGAGAAAGATAGACACCTGCAGACCTGCCTTCACCACTTGTGAAGTGACTCCCCTGCAGGCGGGGAGCAGGGGGCTCGAACCTTACCCCGGTCCTTGGGCTTCACGGCACGTGCGCTTAACCCGCTGCACTACTGCCTAGCCCCCTGAAAAGTTATTTTTGTTTTCTTTAATACATCTGTTTCCTTTTCTTTCTTTCTTTTTTTTTTTTTTAAAGAATTTATTCATGAGAAAGATAGGAAGCAAGAGAAAGAACCAGACATCACTCCAGTACATGTGCTGCCGGGGATTGAACTCAGAACCTCATGGTTGAGAGTCCAGTGCTTTATCCACTACACCACCTCCCGGACCACTACATCTGCTTTCTACCTTCAGTGTTCTTTCATCATCTTTAGTTTTTGGATAGAGACAGCCAGAAGTCTAAAGGAAGGGAGAGACAGGGAGTGAAGGACACCCCCAGCCCTACTTCACTGCTCGAGAAGCCCCCCCCCCCCCGCAAGTGGGGACTGGGGGCTTGAACCCTGTGATATGAGTACTCAGCCAGGCCCGCCACCACCCCCATCTGCGTCTGTTTATACTGCCTGTGACTGAAATCATACATTCTGGCTCATTTCACTGAGAACAGGACCTTGTATGTCCAGCCTTGCCACTGACAATGGCAGGGCTGGATCACCGCTGAATATCACTCAGTTGTGTGCAGGCCCGCTTCTCTTTTCCGTGCTCTCACCCACTGGTCCTGAGCACTTAGGCTGTTTCTAACCGTGGTGAAGGTGGCGGTGCGTGTCTCTCTGAGCTCATAGTTTTAGACATTGTTCTCACAGACACTGAGGAGTAGGCCAACTGGGTTGAAAGGATTTGTTGCTACATCCGGCCCCAGTCACTCCCTCCTTCCTCCCTGCCCTCCCCGGCCCAGTGCCTGTCCAAGCTTGTCTCTTGAGTGGTCACCATTCTCACAGGTGTGAAGAAATGTCACGGTTTCTGCGCTGCATTTCCCTTGCAGGAGACTATGAGCAATTTAGATTTAGTCTGTGCTGATGGCCACCTGGACGCTGTCTGCAGACAAGTGTCTATCGCCCCGTCTCTTGATTTTTATTGCCTCCAGGGTTATCACTTGGGCTTGGTACTGGCACTATGAATCCACTGCCCCCAGTGGCCATATTTCCCTCTTTTTTTCTGTTTAAAATCTTCAGATTACATTTGTATTCATTTATTATTGGATAGAGACAGAAATTAAGAGGGGAGGAGGTAGAGAGGGAAAGACACAGAGACACTTTCAGACCTGTTTCATCAAATGTGAGGCTTCCCCCCTGCAGGTGGGGAGTGGGTTCTTCTGCTTGATAACATGTGTGATCAGCTGGGTGGGCCTCCTGCCCTTTTAAAAACAACTTGGTTTGGGGAGTCAGGCGGTAGCGCAGTGGGTTAAGCACACATGGCGCAAAGTGCAAGGACCGGTTTAAGGATCCCGGTTCAAGCTCCCGGCTCCCCACCCGCAGGGGAGTCACTTCACAGGTGGTGAAGCAGGTCTGCTGGTGTCTCTCCATCTCTCCCCCTCTCTGTCTTCCCCTCCTCTCTCCATTTCTCTCTGTCCTATCCAACAACGACAACAATAACTACAATAACAAAAACAATAAGGGCAACAAAAGGGAAAATAAATAATAGTAATAAAAAACTTGGTTTCCCCCCCTTCATTGAGTTTTTTTAAAACATAAGTCTTTATTACATATGGGGAAGGGAATTCACTTGGTCCAGTGGTGTCCCTTCATTGAACTTTATTTTTTAGTCATCACCAGAGCTTCACTGCTAGGTCAGTTCTTTTTTTTTCTTTTTCTTTTTTATTTAAGAAAGGATTAATTAACAAAACCATAGGGTAAGAGGGGTACAGTTCCACACAATTCCCACCACCCAATCTCCATATCCCACCCCCCCACCCCCAATAGCTTTCCCATTCTCTATCCCTCTGGGAGCATGGACCCAGGGTCATTGTGGGTTGCAGAAGGTAGAAGGTCTGGCTTCTGTAATTGCTTCCCTGCTGAACATGGGCGTTGACTGGTCGGTCCATACTCCCAGTCTGCCTCTCTCTTTCCCTAGTAGGGTGGGGCTCTGGGGAAGCGGAGCTCCAGGACACATTGGTGGGGTCTTCAGTCCAGGGAAGCCTTGCTAACATCCTGATGGCATCTGGAACCAGTGATTGAAAAGAGAGTTAACATACGAAGCCAAACAAATTGTTGAGCAATCATGGACCCAAAGCTTGGAATAGTGGAGAGGAGGAAGGGTTAGGGGGGTACTCATTGCAAACTCTAGTGTACTTCTGCTTTCAGGTATATATTTTGCTGTAGTTTACGATACGTGTTAACATATGCTCTCTCTCACCGAAACTGGTGTATATCTAGGTTTTGGGACTTTGTTAGAAAGTGAACCACCTGAGATGCAATTAGAGTATACTATGAAAGGAAAGGTCTCACCCGAGTAATGAAGTTGAAGGTTTGTCATTCCACACGTGAAGTCTCTGGACACAGTCTGAAGTGAAGCATGTTGAGGTGGCAATCGTTGTGTTGGTTATGTGATGGGCAGATGCAATATTATTTGATATGGATTGGGAGAGGCATACGGGAAAGTGGGCCCTATCCAAGGGTTCCAGGACTGGGGGGAAGTAGAGGCTCTATAGTAGAGATGTGAGGTTCCTGCTGTCTTAGGGTTCAAAAAGACAATCGATAGTTAATGTTATCATCACATTATTTGGTAATTGGGTTAACTTTGAAAAGTCCTTTTGTTAGGGTTTGCTGTACAGTACCCAGTATGTTGTATATAGCTGTGCTATTGGTTGCTTCTGATCTACTTGGTCTAGGCTTTTGAGAGAGTCTGCATATCAATTACACGGCCTATATATTGAAAAGATTCAGTTTGTGTTTTGAAAAACTTTGAGGCGTACAATTAATTTTCCCCCTATGTCAGTTCTTTTGAGAGAGGAGAGGGCGAGGGTGAGGCAGCACGGCGTGAAGCTTACACATAGGCCACACGCAGAGCAAAGGTGTCTTCTCAGCTGAGCTGCCTTGCTGTCCCCTGCACTCCAGTTGTTGAATATTTTTTCAGTCATTTAATAGTGATTAACCAGATTATTAGATAACGGGCACAACTCCATACAATCCCCACCACCAGAGTTCCGTGTCCCATCCCCTCCATTAGAAGCTCCCTATTCTCTCTGGTAGTAGTATGGACCCCCCCCCCCAATTTTTTTAAAGTCAATGTTTTATTTATTTATTTAATCTCTAGGTTTATCAATAGAGCTTGGTGCCTACATTATGAATCCACTGCTCCTGTGGTCTTTGTTTATTTAATTTTTTTGATAGGACAGAGAAGGGGAGGATAGAGGGAGAGAGAAAGATAGACACCTGAAGACAAGACTGCTTGTGAGGTGACCCCCCCACCCCAGTAGGTGGGGTCCCGGAGGCTCGAACCGGGATCCCTGTGCTTTGCACTATGTGCACTTAACCCTGGTGTACCACCGCCCGGCCCTCTGGACCAAAATCTTTTTGGGGGCGCAGAAGGCGGGAGTGTGGCTTCTGTGATTGTTTCTCCGCTGAACGTGGGTGTTGGCAGTTGGATCCACACCCCTAGCCTGTTTCTGTCTTTTCCCCAGTGGCGGGGGTCTGGGGAGGTGGGGTTCCTACTTGTTTAGCAGTCACTGGTGCTGCCTGCTTGGGTCTGAACCTCTGAGTTCGTTTTGCATTATGGGAAACTGTCTTGGAGAAATTCCCCGGACTTCTGGGGACTGGAAGTCCCTTCATTCCGGCCTCTAGTTCTGCATTGAAAAGCATTCTGCTTCAAGGTCCTCAGAGTCACTGCAAAGCGGTGTGGAGACTCTGCCAGGTCTCTGAGTGGCTGCAGAGCAAACAAGCTGCTCTCTGTGCTGTGGTGTGCAGAGCGAGCTCAGAGACAATGGCCGGCCCTCCCGCTCCGCCCCGACTGTGAAGGAACCAGAGTTTCCGCTCTCCCCCGCCCCTCATGGAATCAGAGGTCTGCTGACTCTCCTTGGCCAGTGATTTGGCGTCAGTGGAGTGAGGTCTGTGGTTCGATGGTTCCCGAGACTGGATCTGCCGGGCCGTTCAGTAGTGTTCACAGGGCCCGGGGCCAGATGGATGACAGAGGAGAGGGAGCCGGAGCCCCCCAGACAGACCCCGCTATCTCAGCACAGGGCTGGCCACAAGGGACTCACCTGAGAGCCCTCCCTCTTCCTCAGGAGGGACTGCTGTTCTCCCAGCGGTGTCCATTTTCTTCCACTCCGGCTCAAGGTGCTTTGAAATGATTGAGTTTCTTTCTTTCTTTTCTTTTTTTTTTGGATGAGCAATTGATAAGCCGCTGGCTGACCCTGCAGAGAACCTCACTGCTCAACACTCTGCGAGATTCCTCGCCAGGGGCTCAAACTCAACCTGAGAGTGACAGACAGGGCCAACTGGTTTTTCTTTCCTCCTTTCAAAAACATTTAATGTTATTTTCTTTGTATTTGTTGATTGATTAGATAGAGACAGAAGGACGTAGAGAGGGAGAGAGACCCCTGCAGCCCTGCTTCGTTGTTCCTGAGGCTTCCCCCCTGCAGCTGGAGACCAGGGGCTTGAACCCGGGCCCTTGCACATGGCGATGTGTGTACTCAACTGAGTGTGCCACTGCAGAGAGAGGACATGGGAGAGACCACAGTGCCAGAGCTTCCTTGGGGAGGAGGCCAGTCTTGAACCTGGGTCGTGCACAGCGGAGCAACGTACTGTCCAGGGGGGTCAACCCGCCGCCCCGACTGGGTAACTAGAGAAAGTGAGGTCCTGCCAGGCCGCCTCGCCAGCTGAAGGCCTGTGAATTCAGGGGCAGCAGCAGCCCCTCCTGGGGTTAAGACGCGGCCCGAAGCGGTGAGGCAGGTGCAGGAGAAGGACATAGGCAGCGGGCTGCAGACTCGACTCCTGGTGGCCAGTCTCTCTCTCCCTCGCACGCGCGCACACACACCCATCACAGAGCTCATATGTTACCACACTGCACACACGTCACCACACATGCACACATGTGATCACGTGCTCACAAGCCATCACACGTGCTCACACGGTACCTCAGCACAATGCCATCACATGCTTATATATCATCACACATGTGCACATGTCATCACATGTTTGCACCATCATACCACATATGCTCCCACACCACCACTCGTGCACACACACCCTGCTCTGCAGCAGAGGCCGGGAAAGGACCCTCCTCCCCAGCTGGGAGAAGGTGCCGACATCACTGGCTGTGTCTGGCCTGCCCCTCCTCCCTCCTGTGGATGCCTGCTGGCCTGGCCCCGGGGACTGGGCTAACCCATTGCTTCTTTGGCCCTTCCTCCCACCTTCCCATCTTTCCCCGTGTCACGTGGCCACACTGAGTCCTGCCAGCTGCCAGGGGCACTTGGGGGCAGCCATTGGCCCGTCATCCCGTCTTTCAGCCTGAGTCTCTCGACCGCCGCTATCTGACTCCGCATACAGAGTGTCCCGGGGCCCAGGCCTCACAGGCTCAGACAACTGCGGCCACCCAGGCCACACTGTTGACATTGCTCCCTCCTCACTGCCAACAGGGTTACATGCCAGGGAGCACTTGGTGAGGAGCAGTGCGGCGTCTGGAGGACTCTCCCGTGCAGAGAGGAGGGCAGAGAGCTTGGGCGGCAGGGATGGATGGGGACGGCTGGGGGAGGTGGGGGGAATGTGTGACTGCAGGTGAGGCTTCAGGGCCTGGTCATGGGGCAGGGGATGGACACAAGGCCTGAGGGCATCTCCCAGCACCCTCCACCCCTGGCGGCCTGGTTTTGAGAGACACCAGGAGGTTCCTTCTGGGCCTGCTGAGGTTCAGAGAAGTGATGGATGCTGGGAAGTCAGCAAAGGTTCAGTACCCAGGAGAGGCTGCTTTGCAAGATCACCTGCCTACCTGTTTTTTAAATATATATATTAAAAATATATAAAACATATTTTCTTCATGAATGCACTCTGGTACATGTGCTTGCCAGGGATTGAACTCTGGACCTCTTGCTTGAGAGCCCAACACTTTATCCACTCACTATGTTACCTCCTGGTTCTCCACTTTCCTCCCTCCCTCCCTCCCTCCCTTCCACTTTTCCTCCCTTCCTTTCCTTCTATCTTTCTGTCTATTCCATCTATCATCATATGCCTGCCTGCCCCTCCCATCCCCAGTCCTGCTCAGCTCCAGCTGGTGGTGGTGCTGGGGATGGAACCTGGGGACTCAGCCTCAGGAATTAAAGTCTGTTTGCAGAACCAATATGCTATCTCCCCCCCCCACCCTTTTAGCAAATTATTTTAAATCATTTTCGCTTTCTTTCTGTTCACTCAATTCAATCCATCATATCTCTCTTTCTCTCTCTCTCCACCAGAGCCCTGTTTGATGTTTCTGTTTGGTGGTGTGGGGGATTGAACATGGAAATTTGGAGCCTCAGCCCTGGGAGTCTAGTTGCAGAACCATTGTGCTATCTACCCTGCCCTTTTAGCAAATTATTATTTTAATAGAATTTATTTATTCATGAGAAAGATAAGTGGAGAGAGAGAAAGAACCAGACATCACTCTGGTACATGTGCTGCCGGGGCTTGAACTCAGGACCTCATGGTTGAGAATCCAGTGCTTTATCCACTGTGCCATCTCCCAGGCCACAGCAAATTATTTTTAACCATTTGGGCTCTCTTTCACTCGTTCTCACTTTCATTCTTCCTGTTCAGTCCACTTGTCAAACATCCATCCATCCATCCATCCATCCATCCATCCATCCATCCATCCATCCATCCATCCACCGTCGCTTGACTAGGTCTTGAACCCTCCCTGGTGGTGGGTCTTAGTTTGGGCTGGAGAGTGAGGGAGGCCTTGGCCAGGTGTGTCACCTGGGAACAAGGGTGAGAAGAGGCAGCTGGAGAGGCCCCTGGAAGCCGTATCCAGCCTCCATTGTGCTATTGTTATTATGAAATGACCCCTGCCATCTCCTGCCCCTCATTCCTGTCACCCAGTCTCTGGTGTCTCCAGAGTACTGTCCCCCGCCTTTCAGCTGTGATCAGTGGTCGGAGTGAGCTTCCCCAACTCTGAGGACCGCACCCCCCTTCTGACTCACACCCCCCGTGTGGTGTTGGTCACAGGTTTGGAGGGGTGTTGGTGAAGCATCTGTGGGAGACACTTGATGGAGTACTACTCTGCCTTCAAAGATGGAGGCTGTCTTTGAGATCAAATGGTGGATGGGGTGATGCCAAGGGAAAGAAGTGAAAAATAGAGTCAGGGTGGTTTTATAGGTGCAATATAACTAAATCAGACTAGCAATAAAATAATAAAATAAGGACCAGGCTGACTCTTAGGCTCTGTGGACTCTGGTGTCAGAGGGATGGAGAAGGGCAGTGGGTCTTTGGTGTGACTGTCTGGAGCTTGGCCGTGGATATGGGGAGTTTAACTAATATCTGTGAGTGATTCTGGGACTACACTCCCAAGATCTTCCACCATTGCAAACTATTTTTCAAAATGATTTTGAATAGAGACAGAAATTGAGATGGGAATGGGAGACCCCTGTAGCCCTGCCTCACAGCTCATGAAGCTTCTCCCCTGCAGGTGGGGAACCGGGTCTTGAACCTGGGGCCTTGCACACTGCGATATGAGTGTTCTACCAGATGCCCTACCACCTGGCCCCTATGAACTAGTGTTCAATCCATTTACACACCTTTCCCGGAAAATCTTGGAGATGTGGTTTCATGCGTCGCCCCGTTTATACCTTTTTTAAAAAATTATTTTTTTAATATTTATTTTCCCTTTTGTCACCCTTGTTGTTTTATAGTTGTGGTTATTATTGTTATTGTTGTTGGATAGGACAGAGAGAAATGGAGAGAGGAGGGGAAGACAGAGAGGGGGAGAGAAAGACAGACACCTGCAGACCTGCTTCACCGCTTGTGAAGCGACTCCCCTGCAGGTGGGGACCCCGAGTCTGTGTGTGTGTGTGTGTGTGTGTGTGTGTGTACAATGTATTTGTTTCTTTTAGAGAATTCCTGTGTGGTGTTGCTGGCTCACTGTTTGATGCTTCTTCTTCTTCTTCTTCTCCTCCTCCTCCTCCTCCTTCTCTTAATAGACATTATTTATTTTCATGAGAGAGAGAGAGAGAGAGAGAGAGAGAGAGAGAGAGACCAGAGTTCTGCCCAGTGTCAGCTGGCGGTGGTGCTAGGGATGAAGCCTGCAGCCTCTGAGGCCTGAGGCGTGAAGGGCTGGTGCTCTTCCTCTGTGCTGTCTCCCCGCAGCTGTGTTTACCTTTGGAGAGAAACTACCGTCCTGCATTCTAGAGCAGTAGGTGGGTGTATGGGGTGGTATCCAGGGACCCCACCAACTCACCAGTTTCCACTGTTGGTCTGTCCTTACTAGAGCCGTGTCAGGGGACTCAGCTGAGTGGCCTTTCATGGCTGGCTCAGGAGCCCGGACTTACAGGCCACGGGGTCTCTGGCCTGTGTGAGGCTGAACTCTGTGTTTGTCTTAATTTCAGGGCAGATGGAGGTAGCATATTGGCATCCTCAAAGGACCGGTTGCCCACATGAGCACCTCCCAGCCCTGGAAACCGGCCGCCAGAGGGAGGGCTGTGGACAGACACCGACGTGGCTCAGGAGTCTTTTTCCGGAACTTTCCTTGAGAAGAGGGTTGCGTGCTGCAGGCTGAGTTGGTTGGGCTTCTCTAGGCTCAGCTCCTCTGCGGGTGCTGCCAGTCTCTTTCCCCAACCAGGAAGGTTCTTCCTGCTCCTTTTTTTTTTATTTAATTTTTTTTGTTGTTTTTATTGTTGTAGTTACTATTGTTGTTGTTGTCGTCATCAGAGAGAAATGGAGAGAGGAGAGGAAGACAGAGAGGGGGAGAGAAAGACAGACATCTGCAGACCTGCTTGACTGCATGGGAGTCGCAGGTGTGGAGCCGGGGGCTTGAACCGGGATTCTTTTTTTTTTTTTTTTTAAATATTTATTTTATTTATTTATTCCCTTTTGTTGCCCTTGTTGTTTTATTGTTGTAGTTATTATTGGTGTCATTGTTGTTGGACAGGACAGAGAGAAATGGAGAGAGGAGGGGAAAGACAGAGGGGGGAGAGAAAGATAGACACCTGCAGACCTGCTTCACCACTTGTAAAGCGACTCCCCTGCAGGTGGGGAGCCAGGGCTTGAACCGGGATCCTTCTGCCGGTCCTTGTGCTTTGCAAACCGGGATTCTTATACCAGTCCCTGTGCTTGGCGCCACAGGTCCTTAACCCACTGTGCTACTGCCTGACTTCTGCTCTTATCTAAGCTGGAGGACAGCTTTTCCCTTGAGGCTGCAGCTCAGCCCACCCCATCTGAGTCCGAACACGCTTCTCAGAGGGCGAGAATGGCTGTGCGTGGCTGGCTTTGGGCAGCTTCTTGGGGGCTTCTACAGATGCTGTATTCAGCAGTGTCCACCCGGCAGCCGAAGTGGCTTTTCCTCTGTCACCTCAGATGCAGGACGCGGAAGCCGTCATCTGTACCAGCGCACACATGGAGATAAATAGAGTGTCCACGTGTGGCTGCAGAATAGTGGCCTGGGAACCTGGCATGTTTGAGCCACCGCGGGGTGACTCACTCCAGCACTGGCGAATGCTGTGAAGTTGCTGTCAAGGTCTAAGAGAACATCCTTTGAGTATTTCACATGGTGGCCCTTAAAACACAGAGACACACTCAAGAGTAATAGCAGCTTGTTGGGGAGACTTCCAGCTATGAAGTGATGGGATAGTTTTGCCTACTGTCTTTTTTTTTGTCTCTAGTGGCAGCAGTACAAATCCACCGCTCCTGGCAGCCACCCCCACCTTTTTTCTTCTTCTTTTTTTAAAAATTTTAATTGTTTTATTTTTTTTAATTGGGGAATTAATGTTTTACATTCAATAGTAAGTACAATAGTTTGCGCATGCATAACATTCCCCAGTTTCCCATCTAACAATGCAACCCCCACTAGGTCCTCTGAGTCCTTCCTGGACCTGTATTCTCCCCACCCACCCACCCCAGAGTCTTTTACTTTTGTCTTTAAAATTTATGCGGAAAAGAGTTCTGCCAATATTTTCTTCTAAGTATCTGATAGTTTGTGGTCTAACATCCAAGTCCTTGATCCACTTGGAATTTACTTTTGTATTTGGTGAAATACAGTGGTTCAGTTTCATTCTTCTGCATATTTCAACCCATTGTTTCCAACACCATTTGTTGAAGAGACTCTGCTTTCCCCATGTAATAGTCTGAGCCCCTTTGTCAAAGATTAGATGTCCATACGTGTGGGGGCTCTCTATTCTTTTATTATTATTATTATTATTTATGTATTTTCCCTTTTGCTGCCCTTGTCTTTTTATTGTTGTAGTTATTGTTGTTGTTATTGATGTTGTCGTTGTTGGACAGGACAGAGAGAGGGAGATAGATAAATATAGACACTTGCAGACCTGCTTCACCGCCTGTGAAGTTACTCCCCTGCAGGTGGGGAGCCGGGGGCTCGAACCGGGATCCTTCTGCCGGCCCTTACGCTTTGCGCCACGTGCGCTTAACCGCTGAGCTACTGCCCGACTCCCCTTCTTGCTATTCTTATTTGACAGGACAGAGACAAATGAAGAGGAGGGGAGAGAAATAAGACACCTGCAGGCCTGCCTCACCACTCACAAAGCATTTCCCTGCAGGTGGGAAACGGTCTTGAACCTGGGTCCTTGCTCATGGTGATGTGACCACTTAACTAGGTGCGCGCGCACACACACACACACACACACACACACTCTCTCTCTCTCTCTCTCTCTCTCTCTAAAGCCAGTTCCACCAGTGGGGTCAGAAGCTGTCTTAATCAGTGACATTTCATGGGAATAGACAGGCCGAGTCATTCCGGAATGACCTCCTTGGAGATGACCAACGTTGATTTGTGTGTTAACAACAATGAAAATAATCCACTCCTGTGGCACCTACATGCACGTTCACGTCTGTGTGGATATCTGTGTGTGGAGTCCGAAGGCAGCAGCTAGTGTGAGGCAAGATTCTGGCATCTGCTGTGCCTTCTGCCCCACCCTTCACCATAGGAGTCCTCGTCTCTCAGTGCTGGGACTGGTGTTATATAAAATTTCTGGTTTTAGATATAAGAGACTCAGACTGGTGTATTTGGCATTTCCAAGCTGTGCTTTGCAAACTTTAGGACAAAATGTCATTCCACCTAAACTTGATGATGGTGTGGGCCAGGGGGTTGCACTCCTGTCATCATGTGCAAGGACCCGGGTTTGAATCCCCGTCCCCACCTGTGCAGGGATTGGGGGCTTGGATACTTCCTGAGCAGTGAAGCAGGGCTGCAGGTGTGTCCCTCTTTGTCTCCCCTTCCCCTCTCACTTACTCTTTGTCCTATCCAATAAAAATAGAAAGTTAACAATGGCCACCCGGAGCTGAGGATCAGTCATGGAGCACCAAGCCCCAGTGATAACCCGGGGCGGGGGGAATAAACCTTATAATGATGTGAACCCAGTTTTGTCTGAACCTGCTTTCAGCTGCCATGGGGCCAGTGATCTAGATAGAGGGACTGTTGGTGGCCATCCTGCCCAGAAAGGCCACTCTTGCTGTGGCCAGTGGGGCTGCGTGGAGAAGTCCCTGCAGGGAGGCCCCTTCAGCCTGGAAGGGTATTTATGAACAGGAGACCAGAGGGAGAGGCTTTGGTGCCTGTGGAGCTTTTCCAGAGAGAACCATGGAGAAATAAGCCTACGCTTTGTGGTCTGGGAGGTGGCACAGTGGATAAAGCATTTGACTCTCAAGCATGAGGTCCCGAGTTCAGTCCCTGGTAGATGTCTGGTTCTTTCTCTCCTATCTTTCTCATTACTACATAAATAACATCTGAGACAGAAAGACACACACACACACACACACACACACACACACACACACACACACACACACAGAGAGAGAGAGAGAGACGGGGAAGGTCACATTAAAAATTTTTTTGTTTATTTTCACTTCTGTTTCCCTTGGTTTTATAGTTGTTACAGTTATTGTTGTTATTGATGTCATTGCCATTAGATAGGACAGAGAAAAATGGAGAGAGGAGGGGGAGAGAGAAAGATAGACACCTGCAGACAGACCTGCTTCACCGCCTGTGAAGTGACTCCCTTGCAGGCTCGAACTGGGATCCTTCCGCCAGTCATTACGCATCGTGCTATGTGCACTTAACCTGCTGCACTACTGCTCAACTCCCTTTCAACCTTATTTCTACTCTGCAGTATCCATGTGGTGAATGGAGACCTTGCAGGAGGCAAGTTCACTAAGGCAGCTTGCTTGTGGCTTCTTGCTGGGGAAGTGGAAAGGGGCTTCTGGGAGTAATGATTTCTCAGAAAAGTCATGACACGCTTTTTATTATTATTATTATTATTATTATTATTATTATTATTATTATTAAGGGGGCTAATGCTTTACAGTGCAGTCACTGACACATGTGTACAATTTCAATCTGCCCCCGAAGTTGTTGTTGTTGTTGTTGTTGTTTTGCCTCCAGGGTTATCACTGGGGCTTGTTGCCTGTACTATGAATTTGCTGCTCCTGGAGGCCATTTTTTCCATTTTGCTGCCCTTATCACTGCCATTATTGTTGTCATTATTATTGTTGTCATTGTTGGATAGGACATAGAGAAATCAAGAGGGGAGAGAGAAAGACACCTGCAGACCTGCTTCACTGAGTGTGAAGCAAACCCCCTGCCGGTGGGGACCCGGGGGCTAGAACCGGGATCCTTACACCAGTCCTTGTGCTTCATACCTTGTGCGATTAACCCACCGCACTACTGCCTGACCCAGAAGTTCTTTTCTGCTGCTCCCTCCTCCTCCTTCCCCAGAGTCCTTGGCTATGAGGCTATGCACTGCCCAGTTCACATTTCACTGTGTTCTCTCTCCTTGTCCCCATCTGTTAAATCTGCTTTTAAGTGAGATCAGTCAGAATTTGTCCTTCTCTTTTTGGCTTGTTGCACTGAACACGGCATCTTTAAGTTCCTTCCAAGATGTTGCAAAAGAGATAACTTTTTAACTGGTGAGTAGTATTCCGTCATGTTAGCAGTCCACAGTTCTTTTAACCATCCATCTGTCAACACTGGGTTGCTTCCAGGCTTTGGTGATTACAAATGGTGCTGTTATGAACATAGGTGTACACACATATCCTCTATATTTTATTTATTTATTACTGGATAGAGACAGAGAAATTGAGAGGGGAGGGGAGATAGAGAGGGAGAGAGACACCTGCAGCCCTGCTTCACCACTTGTGAAGCTCTCCCCCTGCAGGTAGGGACCAGGGGCTTGAACCTAGTTCCTTGCTCAGAGCTGTTTTGGTCCCCACCACAGCCCTCCTGGAATTTCATGAATTGGTTGTTAGTGCCTCTCTCTTATCCCAGATAAACTGCCCCTGAGTGTGTCTGGGGGAGCTGAGGGGGCCATCTGGGCTCCCATCTAGAAAGCCTTGGGCCCTGCTGTGTGGGTAGGGGCTCAGCCATCCTGGGCCCCGGGAATGTGGGCTGGAGCCTTTCATCTCCCCAGCCGGGCCTTTGATCAGCCTGCCTCTTAATGACTCACTCAGAGGGGAGCTGGGGAGCTGGGATCCTGGGAGCACAGGGTGGCTTGATCATCCTATCTTGAGCCTGGGCCAGCTCAGTGGGTAGAGTAAACTCACAGAGAGGTGGGAGACTGGGCAGCCCCTCCTCTGATGTTACAGTGAGGCCCCTGTGCTTCCTTGGTTTAATTTCTGTAGCAGGGACCCCAGCTCCACACAGATAGCTTGAATTTTGGAAAAACAATTCTACATGCTAGTGGAGTATATACTTTGTAGATGGACTTGGATTGTTTCAGTCTTGTTTTGGGTCCTGGTATGGGTGCTAGATGTTCTCCTTGCTTGGGTAGGGTTTTGGTTTTCCCTGATATATATTAGTGTGAGAGAGATACAGAGAGACTAGAGCCCTGATGAACTTTCTCTCTCTCCCTCTCCCTCTCCCTCTCTCTCTGGCTGATGGTGGTGCTGGGGATTGAACCTAGGCCCTCCAGCCTCAGGCAGGAGAGTCTTTTGCAGAACCACCCTGCTGTCTCCCAGGTCCTCATCAGGACATTTTTTTTAAGTAACGCTGTCTCTCCAGTGGGTATGTTGTATGAATAGGCTTCCACTTACGATTTACCTCCTTCGAGGTCCTTTGAAAACCCCGAAAACACCAGGAGATATTCTGTTCTCTCAGTTGTGTGAAGTCAGCTGTCAGCTTCTGCAATAAATGCCTTAGTGTTCCTTTAGGCTGGTCACTTCACCACCACCCCCCCTTTTGCCTCCAGAGTTAACGCTGGGGCTCAGTGCCAGCACTACTAACCCACTCCTGTGGCCATTTCCCCATTTTATTGGACAGGACAGAGAGAAATTGAGAGAGAGAAGGGGAAGATGGGGAGAGAGAGACACCTGCAGACCTGCTTCACCACTTGTGTGAAGCTTTCCCCCTGCAAGTAGGGTGTGGGGGCTCAAACCCAGGGCCTTGTGTGGGCCCTTGCACTTTGTACTATGTGCGCTTAACTGGGTGTGCCTCCTCGTCAGGACATTTTTTTTTAAGTAATGCAAAATATGTGAGCTTTATTATGCAACAGAGAAGCTAAATGTATCTATCAGAATTACAATAAGACCCAAAATGTATCTATCAGAATTACAATAAGATACTTTGAAATGAACACAGAGTCGCAAAGCAGCTGCTACTGAACCGACAGTCATTCAGTCAAGATTCCAGGTGTCGCGGGCACATCCATACTGACAAGGGGAAGCCCAGAAGGGACTGATGACGATGTTCTGCCCTAAGGTTACCTTATTGAACGACAGATCATGAAGTCCATAGTCGTGCACCTGGGAAATTTACCAACCGAGCTCTCTTCCACTGGTATATGTGTGTGTGTGTGTGTGTGTGTAATTTTTTAAATTTATTCATTTGTTTTTCCATTTTGTTGCCCTTGTATTTTATTGTTGTTGTAATTACTAGTGTTGTTATTGATGTCATCGTTGTTGGATGGGACAGAGAGAAATGGAGAGAGGAGGGGAAGACAGAGAGGGGGAGAGAAAGACAGACACCTGCAGACCTGCTTCACCGCCTGTGGAGCGAGTCCCCTGCAGGTGGGGAGCCGGGGGCTTGTACTGGGATCCTTACGCCGGTCCTTGCTCCGTGAAAGTCCTGTTTTATGGAGAACAGTTGTCTCTGGTGGTGAGGAAGACAGATGATGCAGGTGACCCAAAGCTCTGTCTGATCAGGACATTTTTAGACTTCAGTTCCTACTGTCTGTTAGCTGGGAGTTGGGGTGTGCAAATATCTTAATAATAGCTTCTGTAAACTGTAACCAACGAGTAACATTTCTCTGTAAAAAGATCCCAGGATACACCACACACGGAAAAAGAGAAAAGCCCACGTGATTCCCACATCTTACTTAGCTAGACAGCGTTGGAAGTATGGAATCTGTTGGAATCCTGTTTATTTTAACACAGGATAAGACTGCTGGAGAGTCCTACAGAGTCCTGCTGAGAACTCGCCCGCGTTATGATGGCGGGGGCCTTGATGTCTGTTCTGTTCCTGGCCTGTGGACACACTTGTTCTGGCCTTGGTCCTGAAGTGGGTCTTGGGATATTCGATGGTGCAGAGGGAGACTGAGCAACCAGCTGTGAAGTCCGAGCCTCCGTTCCAGAAGCCCCTTTCACCCCAGGACTTGACTTCTCCTGGTGAGAGGCTGGTGGTCCATGTGGGGAGACTTTCTGCCCGATGCATGACGTGACGGGGGAAGGAGAATGCATGGGACGGGCCTGGGGCCCAGGGTTTCTGCTGGCCCGGACCCCACTCACTTGCCCAGCTGATACCACGTGAGAGAGACCTGCCATGTTGGAACCAGAGTGAACCACTCCCAGGCTAGAACCACTCCCTTCCATTTTCCTTATATGCTCTGTGGGGCCAGGCAGTGGTGCCCCTGGTTAAGTGCACACGCCACATGCACAAGGACCTGGGTTCAAGGCCCTGGTCCCTACTTCCAGGGTCGAGGCTTCATGAGTGGTGAAGCAGGGCTGCAGTTATCTCTAGCTCTCTATATATCCCCATCCCTCTCAATTTTTCTCTATCGCATAATAAGATAATGGGTGCAATCCCATTACCAGAGTTCTGTGTCCCCATTCCCTCCATTGGAAACTGCAGTGGTTCTTCATGGATCACAGAGCACTGCTCAGTGCTGGCTGATGGTGGTGCAGGGGGTTGAACCTGGGACTTAGGAGCCTCAGGCATGAGAGTCTCTTTGCAGAACCATTATGATTTCTACCCCTGCCTGGATTGACTTATTTCTTTCTTTCTTTTTAAAGATTTTTTAAATATATTTTTTCCCCTTTTGTTGGGCTTGTTTTATTGTTGTAGTTGTTATTGATGTCATTGTTGCATAGGAATGAGAAATGGAGAGATGGGGAAGACAGAGGGGGAGAGAAAGACAGACACCTGCAGCCCTGCTTCCTGCCTGTGAAGCGACACTACAGCACAGCTCTGCAGGTCATGAAGCTTCCCAGTGCATGTAAAGTAACAAAAGCCAGATGCCCCTGTGTCTGAAAAAAGGATTTTTAAAAAAGAACCTCCCTCAGGAGTCGGGTGGTAGCACAGCTCCCCCTCTCTGTCTTCCCCTCCTTTTTCCATTTCTCCCTGTCCTATTTAACAACAATGACATCAATAACAACAACAATAATAAAACAACAAGGGCAACGAAATGGAAAATAAATAAATAAATATTAAAAAATTAAAAAGAAAAATCACCTCCCTCTCCCACTCCAGAGCCCTGCTCACCTCTCGCCGATGGCGGTCCAACAATAACAACGCTGGAGATTGCTCAGCAGTAGAGCACAGGGCTTACATGCTTGACTCCCAGGTTCAGTCCCTGGCTCCACCATATATCAAAGTTGGGAGGTAGTCTAGTGTCTCTCTCCCAAGAAAAATCTTTAAAAAATTTTTTTGTTATTTTTATTTATTTATTGGATAGAGACAGCCAGAAATCTAGAGAGAAGGGGGTGATAGAGAGGGAGAGAGACTGAGAGACACCTGCAGCCCTGCTTCACCACTCACAAAGCTTTCCTCCTGCGGGTGGGGAGCAGGAGCTCGAACCTGGGTCCTTGCGCACCATAGCATGGGCTCTCAGCCCAGTGCACCACCACTCGTGCCCCCGTTTTTTATATTTATATATTGTTGTTTTTTTTAATATTTTATTTTACCTTTTATCCTTTTTTGTTGTTGTTGTTATTGATGTCATCGTTGTGGGATAGGACAGAGAAATGGAGAGAGAGGGGAAGAGAAAGACACCTGCAGACCTACTTCACTGCCTGTGAAGCAACTCCCCTGCAGGTGGGGACCCGGGGCCGGTGGGGAGCCAGGATCCTTGCGCTTAAGATGAAAGAGGACAGTGGGTGGTGGCGCACCTGGTTGAGCGCACACGCTACAATGTGCATGGACCTGGGTTCAAGCCCTTGGTCCCCACCTGCAGGGGGAAAGCTTTGCAAGTGGTGAAGCAGGGCTGCAGGTGTCTCTCTGCCTCTCTATCACCCTCTTCCCTCTTGATTTCTGGCTGTCTCTATACAGTAAATAAATAAAGATAAAAAATAAAGAAAAAAGAGGAAAGAAGACGAGAGCTAGAGAGAGGGAGGGAGGGAAAGAGAGAGAGAGACAGACAGGTGGAGATCATAATGGTCATGCAGATGCTGCCTGAGGCTCCAAAGTCCCAGGCTCTTTTTTTGCCTCCAGGGTTATTGCTGGGACTTGGTGCTGGCGCTACGAACCCACTGCTCCTGGTGGCCAGTGTTTTTCGATTTTATTTGACAGGACAGAGAGAAGGAGGGAGAGAGAAAGAGAGGTACCTGCAGACCTGCTTCACCACTTGTGAAGTGTCCCCCTCTGGGTGGTGAGCTGGGGCTTGAACCTAGATCCTTGCACAGGTCCTTGTGTTTAGTACTCTTTGCATTTAACCAGGTGTTTCACCACTCGGCCCACCATAAGCCATAGCTGAGCAGTGCTCAGGTTAAAAATGAATGAGTGAATGAGTGAATGAATGAATGAATGAAGCTGAGAGAGAGAGAGAGCAGTGACAGTGATCCACATGGGACCCTAGATGGGTACTGTTTTCCTTGTTTTACTTTGTTGGGTGGAGACAGAGGAGAATGTCCGCTGCTTCAGCTTAGCTACTTAGGAGTGAAGGGACGTCTCCGAGTCGTGTCTTCCTGTCGGGTTGGTCCTCTGACCAATACGTCTCATCGTGTCTGTTCCTTTGCGCCTTCCGTGCCTGAACGTCTGATTTATCAGATATCAGAATAGCTGTTCCGGCCCTTTTGTTTGCATGATTTGCTTGGGAGAGCTTATCCCAGCCTGTTACCCGGAGCTTCTGTTGGTCTTTCTTTTGGATGTGTTTCCTGGAGACACAGAATGGATGGGTCTTGCTTTTGAATTCACTCGGTCACTCAGTCTTTTGACTGCGCGTTTAGGCCATTCACATTTAGGGTGTTTTTTGTTTTTCTTCTTCTTTTCATTATTGGGATGAATGGTTTACAGTTGACAGTCAAATGCAGTCATTGGTTCCTATGTTACATTTCTCAGTTCTCACAGAACACGCTGACCCCCACCTAGATCCTCCCCTCCATCAGACACCGGGACCTGAAGCCTCCTCCCATTCAGGGCGGCCGCTGATAACTGTGCTTTGCTCGCCCTTGTTCTGCGTTTCGAGGTTGCTCTGTGTTCTTGCTGACTCTCTTTCCCCAATTGTTTCTGCATGTGGATGCTTTTCTGTAACTGTTTTGCCTGCTGTTTCTGCTTCCTGTTTGTCCTTGTGCCGTATTCTGTTGGGTGGTTATCGTGAATATTGTGTCTAAGTTACAGTATCTACGAGTCTTTTTCAAGTTGTTGGCTCACAATGGACCGTGTCACCCTGTTTTGCTGTCCCCTCTGCTGGGTCCATACCACCCTCCTGCGTATGACCTGGCTGAGGGCTCGCTCATGCTGGTCCTCAGGCTGCAGGGCCCTTGAGTTTCACGGTCCTATTTATATTGTCTTTATTTACTATATGGAGACAGCCAGAAATTGAGAGGGAAAGGGTGATAGAGAGGGAGAACGACAGAGAAGACATTGGCAGCCCTGCTTCACCACTTGTGAAGCTTTCCCCCTGCAGGTGGAGGCCAGGGGCTCAAACCCGAGTCCTTGTGCACTGTAACATGCGCTCAACCAGGGGCGCCACCACCCAGCCCCTACAGCCACCAATTTTAATCCCTTCCCTCTCTCCCTTCCTTTCTTCCCTCCCTCCCTCCCTCCCTCCCTCCCTCCCTCCCTCCCTCCCTCCCTCCCTCCCTCCTTCCTTTCAACTGTCAAAAAATTCTAAGTCCCAGAAAGTGTGTAGTCCAGCACCTGCATATGAAAATTGATATTATCAATGCTTTTTTTCTTTTTTGCCACCAGGGTTGTTGCTGGGCTCAGTGCCTACACAACAAATCCACTGCTCCTGACATCCATTTTTATCATCTTCCCTTTCTCCCTTCCTCTCCCTCTCTCTTATTTGACAGAAGAGAGAGACAGTGAGATACCTGCAGACCTGCTCCACCGCTCGTGAAGCTTCTCCCCTGCAGGTGGGGACTGGGGTCTCCGACCCGGCGTGCGAGGTACAGGGCTGCCCCATCTCCTGGGGCTCACGGGTCAGGAGCCAATGCTGTTCCGCATGTGGTGTTCACCTCCCACCAAGGGTCCAGTGTCCAAGCAGCACCCCCCCCCCCAACACACACACACACACACACACACACACACACACACACACACACACACACACACACTGTCATGCCCTGGGGTCAGAGGCCCAAAAATAGAAGGCGGCCTGGCTCAGGGACACAGGGACAGGACAGGTGTCTCATCTCTTGAGACCCAGCTCGGATTTCCGAGGCCAGTGTCCAAGCCACACCGAGGCCTGCTGGCCTCCATCCTAATTCTGTCCCGCAAGGCACTGGAATGTTCCAGTGGGCTGGGCTGGATGGTGCATTGACTTAGCAAATGTTGACTGTAGCTTTTAAATCTTCTCTCCCTGGTCACTGGGAAGACAGGGTTCCACAGGTGTGTGGGGCTGTGGGGACTGTTTATCGAAACCCCCAGCACAGCACAGCAGAGCTAGTTCAGGAGGCTGGAACTGGCTGTTCAAATGGACAGCAAAGTATGGGTGTGCATATGACAGTCTTAATTCACTAGTATCATTTATCTTTATTTATTTATTTATTTAGTGAATAGAGACAGCCAGAAATTGGCGGGGGGGGGGTGATAGAGAGGGAGAGAAACAGAGAGACACCTGTGACATTGCTTCACCACTTGCAAAGATTTCCCCCTGCAGGTGGGGACCGAGAGCTCGAACCCATGCCCTTGCCCATTGCACCATGTGCCCTCAACCAAGTACGACACCACCGAGCCCTCAGTTCGTTGTTTTTTTTAATTTGTGTTTTACAGAAATTAAATGTTAATTTAATTTAATGTTATTAAATGAAATTAAATGTTAAAATTAAATTAATGTTTTACATTCGACAGTAAATACAATAGTTTGTACATGCATAACATTTCCCAGTTTTCCATGTAACAGACAACCCCCACTAGGTCCTCTGTCAACCTTTTTGAACCTGTTTTCCCCACACACACACACACACCCCAGAGTCTTTTACTTTGGTGCGACACGCCAGTTCCAGTTCAGGTTCTACTTGTGTTTTCTCTTAGAATCTTGTTTTTCCTGAAATTATCTTTTTGTTTTAATAAACATTTTTAAAGTCTTTTATTTATTTTATTTTTGAAAGAGATGCAGAGAGAGAAAGACACAGAGAAACCCCAGAGCAGTGCTCAGCTCTGGCTTATTATGGCACGAGGATTGAACCTGGGACTTCGGAGCCTCAGGCAGGAGAGTCTCTTTGCATAACCATTATGCTATCTACCCCCTGCTTGTTTTTCAACTTCTGCCTGAGAGTGAAATCATCCCATATTCATCCTTCTGTTTCTAACTTAATTCACTTCACATTACCAATTCATTATTTTTAATTTTGAGAAAGACTGCCCTTTAACATTTTTAAAAATGACTTATTTTTGCCACCAGAGTTATCACTAGGGCTTGGTGCCAGCTCATTGAATCCTGGTGGTCATTTTTTTCCTTTCCTGCTTTCTATTTTATTTGATAGAGACAGAAAAATGGGGGAGATAGAGGGAGAGACAGAGAGACACCTGCAGCCCTGCTTCATTGCTAGAATTTTCCACCTGCAGGTGGGTGCTAGGGCCTCAAACCTGGTCCTTGCACACTGTCACGTGTGTGCTCAAGCAGGCGCACCACCACACAGCCCCAACTAAAATTCTGTCTGGGGTGCAGAAGGCGAGAACTGTGGCTTCTGTGATGGCTTCTCTGCTGGGCATGAGCGTTAGCAGGTGGATCGATGAAATTTTCTCTTTTCTTTTTTTTCTTTTGCCTCCAGGATTACCCCTGGGCCTCAGTGTCAGCACTGCAAACCCACTGCTCCTGGTGGGCGGTTTTCCATTTTCATTGGATAGGACAGAGAGATATTGAGAGAGGGCGGAAGATAGGCTACACTGGCAGCTCGAACCGGGATCCTTACACCAGTCCTTGCGCTTCACCCCATGTGCACTTAACCCACTGTGCTAGTGCTTGACTCCCAGTGCCTTTTTACTTATTTATTTTTTAACCAAAGCACTGCTCAGCTCTGGCTTACAGTGGTGCAGGCGATTGAACTCAAAGTGCTTTCAAAGTCTCATTTGAAAGAGTTGAGGAGAAGACAGAGGATACTGCTTCAATCCTATGCACAGGTGGGGGGGGGTCAGGTCTGGATATCCCCACCTGGCTGACTGGCTGGACAGTGTGACCCTTCACAGAGGACCAGCCAGCCGCGTTGGGTTCAATGGCTGAGGGCTGCCCCTGGCTGCTAGTAGGTGTCCCCTTTCCTCTCTGCCCAGCAGAAGGCGAATCACAGCTGCTACCCCACCCTGGGAAAGGGTGACTCGCCCTGGTCTGGCTTCTCTGAGCCCGTGTGAGTGAGGGGGAAGCAGCCTGGAAGGGGGTACTTGGGATTATTGGGGCGCCCCCGCAGGGGTGATGTCAGTCTGTCTGCCCGCCACGGCTGTGGTCAGACAGGAGACAGAGGCGAGCTGGGGGCCAGGCTGTGGTTTCTCCTTTGATTTCAGTTCAAACCCAATCAGAGGCATGGGAGGAGCCTGGGAGGAGCTGTCTTGGAGGCTTGGCGGGACCCCCGACAACCCCTCTACTCCCACCCCCCCAAAAAAAGCCCCACGCCTGTCTGCCCCGCCCCTTTGCAAACACAGAGGCCTGGACCAGTGGGCCTTGACCAGCCTGATTCATCTCCATTGATGCCAACCAAGGCCACCAGCCCGACTATTTCCTGAGAGCCTCCCATGCGGCCCAGGCCAGGCGTCTCTGTGCCCCTGGGGTGTTCTCCCCGAACCCACTCGTCCATCCTGAGCCCTGGCAGCAGCCCGCCTGCCAGCTTCATCTCCGTCACGTGGTTCTCTGTGTGTCCTGGACCACAGCCGTCCAGCTGGGCCCCTGGCTGCCACCTTCCTGCCCAGGGTTGGCGGAGCCTGGGGGCCGTCCCAGACTGCACTGGGGTCTCCTTGCAGCACGCAGTGGATTATGGGCTAAAAGACCATTGTAGAAAGTGTGTCCTTGTGCAAGTTTCAAGAATTAAAGTCAGCCTTGACGTGGAAAGTTGCAGGTTCTGTGGAATACAGACAGCAAGAGTTGGGCCCTGAAGGTGGTCTGATTGATTGAAGCCCTTCTTTTGAGAGGTGCAGACAGACTGGGGCGTTGACTCTAAAGCCTCAAGTCCCTGGTCCCATCGCCAGCAGGGCATGCAGCATATTGATGGCTGGCTGGGTTTCTTTCTCCTCTCTGTTTAATTTTTTTTTTTTTTTGCCTCTAGGGTTATTGCTGGGGCTTGGTGCCCGCACTATAAATCCACTGCTTGTAGCAGCCATTTCCCCCCCATTTTATTGGACAGGACAGAGAGAAATTGATCGAGGAGGGGGAGAGAGAGGGAGAGATAGATAGATACCTGCAGACTGCTTCACCACTCATGAAGCAACGTGCTCACAGGTGAGGAGCCGGGGGCTTGAACTGTGATCCTTGTGCTTTGTACTATGTGTGCTAGCTATACTGGTGCACTACCACCCGTGGACCCCTCCCCCCATAAATAACTAATTTAAAAAATAATCATAAAGACACAGAGCGGGGCCAGGTGGTGGCGCACCTGGCTAAGCGCACACACTACAGCGCACACACTACAGCGCACAAGGACCCAGGTTTGAGCCTTTGAGTGACACCTGCAGCGGGAAAGCTTCATGAGTGTGAAGCAGGGCTACAGGTGTCTGTCTCTCTTTTTAAACTTCTTTATTGGGGAATTAATGTCTTACATTCGAGTAAATACAATAGTTTGTACATGCATAACATTTCTCAGTTTTCCACATAACAATACAACCCCCACTAGGTCCTCTGTCATCCTTTTTGGACCAGTATCCCCCCCCCCCCGCCACCCCCCGAGTCTTGTACTTCGGTGCAATACGCCAACTCCAGTTCAGGTTCTACTTGTGTTTTCTCTTCTGATCTTGTTTTTCAACTTCTGCCTGAGAGTGAGATCATCCCATATTCCCCCCCACCCACCCCCTGTCTCTCTCTCTCTTGCCAGAGCACTGCTCAGCTCTGGCTTACGGTGATGTGGGGATTAAACCTGGGACTTTGGAACCTCTTACATGAGAGTCTCTTAGCATAACCATTATGCTATGGACCCTCTGCCCTCTCTTTCCATCTCTGTCTCCTCTTCCCTTCTCAATTTCTCTGTCTCTCTCCAATAATAAATAAATAAACACATAATAATAAAAAAGAGAATGCCTCTCAAAAAAGAGACGGGTGTTGTTTGTAGTTGTTTATGACAACCCTTCCTGAGTCTTTATTTCATGTCCTGTTGAGGAGGGGGCCATCCTGGGTGATAACATGCTGCTGGTTTGTGACTCATGCAGTTAGGAGACTTAAAAACTTTTGTTTAGGGAGTTGGCTTACCCGGTTCGAGCCCCCGGCTCCCCACTTGCAGGGGAGTCGCTGCACAGGTGGTGAAGCAGGTCTGCAGGTGTCTTTTTCTCCCCCTTTCTTTCTTCCCCTCCCCTCCATTTCTCTCTGTCCTGTCCAACAACAGCATCAATAATAAGTATAACAATTAAATAACAAGGGCAACAAAAGGGAATAAATAAATAAATACTTTTTTAAAACTTTAGTTCATTTTTGAGCAGGCGTCACTTGGCTCAGGCACATTGATGGTGGTGCTGGGTGTCAAACCTGGGGTCTCCCCCCTCCCTTTCTCTCCCCATCTCCCACTCTCCCCCCCCCTTTCCCCCTCCTTCACTTCCTCTCTCCCCCTCCTCCTTCTCACTTCCTCTCCCCCAGAATCTGTGGCCTCTGAAGTGTGGAAGCGCTTCACATTTTTGCTGCTGTCCTATCTCCTGGTGTTCCACCAGGACCATTAGACCAGCTGACCAGGCCGTAAAGCCAAGGCGTCTTGCTTTAACTGTTTCTCAAATCAAACTGAAAGAAAGGCTGTTGTGAATCCATCTGTGAGAACTGGTCTCCAAGAATGAAAACAGGGCGCAGGGAGACCGCAATGACTCCTGCCTGAGGCTCCAGAGTCCCAAATTCAATCTCCTGCACCACCACAAACCAGAGCTAAGAAATCACTTCGGTGATTTAAAAAAAAGGGTGAAAGCATCGGCTCTATGATTTCTGTATTTTCTGGGCATCTTTTCTTCACCAACATGCATTGGGATGGTCTTATCTTCCTGGAAATTAAGGCCAAATGCGTTTTAGAAATTGAAGTTCAGGGCAGGGGTAGATCACATAATGGTTTTGCAAATAGACTCTCTTGTCTGAGGCCCCGGGATTAGTCCCTGGCACCACCATAAACCAGAATTGAACAGTTCTCCAGTGATTGAAAAAGAAAAGAAATTGAAGTTCTTACGTTGTAAGTGCCAGTGTTTGGACAGTTAAGTTGCTGTATGAAGCAAAGCCAGCTTGAGACACTTAAACACTGGTTACTCACACAGCTGCAATCACCCTTCTCCTGTTTGTTTTTTTAAAAAGAAAGATAATCTCTCCTCCCCGTTTCCATTAAGCCATTGTGAAACTCAGAACACACACGAGCCGCGTAGTCCCCCGCCTCCCCCCACTCCCCCAGGTAAGTTTTTCTCTAGGGGCGAGTCCTGTGTGTTGTCGTCCCCCTGCGTGGTCAGGGTTCTGTATAAAGTTCCCCATTTATTTTCCTGGCAGGCCATCCGCCTCCCTCCCCGGCGGCTGACAGGCACAAACACGGGCTGATTAAAAGCTGGGCCGGAGTGTAATCGAATTCTCCTGAATCTTAGCACCAGCGTCACCACAGCGGTTTCTGCTTTGATTCGTTTTTCTTTCTTTCTTTCTTTCTTTCTTTCTTTCTTTCTTTCTTTCTTTCTTTCTTTCTTTTTTTTTTTTGCTTAATAAATATTTAAGAAAGTTATCTGGTTGTAACATAGATAGAGCTACAGTAACAAAAGATCTTTTAGCTTTGGGGATAGCTTTTTTTGGAGTAGATGCCTGATCTTGTTTAACGGTTGAGTATAAAGAGAGAACATGATCTAATAACAGTTAAGCAAATAGTAAGACCGACCGCTGCAGTCTCTCCTGCCTTGACTAATCTGTGATCCATAAGGCTTTTACTCACAAACAGCAAGCAGGGCTGGAGAGACGATCCACCCAGCAGGGAGCACGCCTTCCCATGCACAGGGCCCACACTCAAACCCTGACTCCACATGGGCGGAGCAATGGCACCAGAGGAAGGTCTGGTGTTGTGTTTCTTCTCTGTCTGCCTTTCTCTGAAGGAAAAAATGCAGGCCTGGCTTTTTTTCCTTCAGAGAAAGAGGAAGAAAGGGAAAGGGACAGAGAAAATAATCATAAGAGGACTGAGAAACATCTTTCCTTGAGGGGAGTAACAGCTTTATGGAGCTACCTGGACAGGACAGTTCACCTAAAGGACATCTCTGGGGCCGGGTGGTGGCGCACCTGGTTGAGTGCACCTGTTCCCGTGCACAAGGACCTGAGTTCAAACCCCTGGTCCCCACCTGCAGGGGGAAAGTTTTGTGAGTGGTGAATCAGGGTTGCAGGTGTCTCTCTGCTCTATCTACCCCCCCCCTCAATTTCTGACTGTCTCTATCCAATAAATAAAGATAGTAATAAAACACTTTTAAATAGAAAGAAAATTAAAATAAAGGATAGACCCTAGAGATATCCAGCCTCTTCACAGATTTGGACAGTGGTTACCACCAGAGCACCCAGAGCAATCCCCACGTTCCGTCTCCTTCTCATGGCAAATGTCATTTCACATGAGGGGTGCCAGCTACCGCGTGGCTTGTCTGCATTCGGCTGCTCCCCTTTTACTAAGTTCTTCCATGTTGTAGTACGGACGAATGGTCTGTTCTTTTTGATGGCCAAGTAATATTCCCTTGGGTAGACAGGTAGGTCCTGTTACTAGTTGTTGGTGGTTGAGTTTTGGTCTTTCTTTTGCCTCCAGGATTGTTGCTGGGGCTTGGTGCCTGCACTATGAATCCACTGCTCCTGGTGGCCAATTTTCCATTGTATTGTGTAGGACAGAGAGAAATTGAGAGAGGAGGAGGAGAGAGAGAGAGAGAGAGAGAGAGACAGAGAGATATCTGCAGGCCTGCTTCACCATTTGTGAAGGTTTCCCCCTGCAGGTGGGGGAGCCAGGGACTTGAACTCAAATCCTTGCGGTCGTCCTTATGCTTCGCACTACATGCACTTAGCCAGGTGTGCTACCACCCGGCCTCCTGCTGCTAGGAGCGTCCACGCGAGGCTTCATGGGGGCGCCTGTTTCGGTTTCTCCTGGCCCGACCCTGAGCAGTGAGTGAAGTCACTGGGCTCCCTCGGCCTGTGCGAGCTCAGCCGGGCTCCACCTGCAATATGAGGGAGGCCTCCCACTTCCCTCCCCACCAACACTTGTCATTATCTATTATTATTTCCTATTTGTGGCCACCTCCCAGACTTCACCACTGCAGACTGACTTTCAGGTAGGTAGATCGGTAGATAGATAGACAGACAGACAGAAAGACAGGCAGGCAGGCAGCCGAGGGGCAGGTGACACACCTGGTTGAGTCCATGTGTTGCAATGCACAAGGACCCAGGTTCCAGCCCCAGCTCCCCGTCTGCAGGTGTTTCTCTTCCCTTCCTCTCTGTTTTTCTGTCTTAGCCCCCCCCCCCCATTGAAAAATGGCCACTGAAGCAGCGGCTTCATAGTGCCAACACCGAGCCCCAGCGGTAACCCTGAAGGCAGGTGTTTCTGTTTCTCTCCCTCTTGATCTCCCCGCCCCTCTTTATTTCTCTCTTTCCTACTCAATAATAAAAGAAATGGGGGTGGGTAGACCTGCAGCCCTGTTTTACCACTCATAAAGCGTTCCACCAACCCCCTGTAAGTTGGGGGGTAGGTGCTTGAACCTGGGCCCTTGTGCGTGGTGATGTGCAACCCCACCAGGTACGCCCCTGCCTGGCCGTCAGCCTAACAGCTGATGTCACCCATCCCTGGAAGGAACAGCACGCGGGTCATGGGCAGAGGGTGGTCGCTCCCTGTGTGGGAGCGTGGCTTTCTTGCCTGTCCAGTGAGGGGCTCCCTGTGCAGCCCCCAGACCTGCATGGCCCCCATCACCGAGCTTGGTTGCATCCCAGCCCCCCATCAGCACTGGGGGCAGCTCTCGCCCCCCCCAGTCTCTCCGGACACTTGGACACGCAGCTCTCGGAGGATCCTAGACGCTCGCTCTTGTTTCTGCTGAGGCAACAGAGCTCGAAGCCAGGTGTGACTACTGTGATGATGGACTTTTTTTTTTTCTTTTTTTCTTGGGGGAATTCATGGTTTATAGTAAATACAGTAGGTGCTAGTTTATACTAAATACAGTAGTTGCTGAGAGTTTGACTTCAGTGTAAGACACCAAGATTGACTTTTAATTTTTATTTTTCCTCTTTTGTTGCCGTTGTTGTTTATTGTCATCATCGTTATTATTATTGTTGATGTTATTTCTGTCCTTGTTTGATAGGACAGAGACAGGAGGGGAAGACAGAGAGGGGACGAGAAAGACACCTGCAGACCCGCTTTAACACTTGTGATGCGACTCCCCTGCGGGTGGGGAGCCGGGGGCTCAAACAGGGATCTTTACTCCGAACTGGGACCTTTATGCCACCTGTGCTTAACCCGTTGCGCTACCGCCCAAGTCCCCCGCACCCCCCCCTCCTTTTTTTTGCTAGAACACTGCTCGGCTCTGGTTTATAGTGTTGCAGGGGATTGAACTTGGGACTTTGGAACCTCAGACATGAGACTCTCTTTACATAACCACTATGCTATCTCCCTCCCCCACCCCCCATTGACTTTTAAAATAGCGCCATTCTCAGCTCTGGTTTATGGTGGAGCCTCTGGCATGAGAGTATTTTTGCAGAACCATTATGCTGTTTGCTTGGCCCAGATCGGCTATTCTTAATTTAAAGGAGGGAGACAGCAAAGGACCCCTCCCCCCTTCCATCCTCCAAGGGGCTCCCATGTGGTACCAGGGCTTGAACCCAGGGCTTTCTGCTGGCTGCACCATCTCTGGCCCCTGAGCCTTTATTCTTTCTGTATCTGATGCCTGAGACTCAGTCTTACAAGCCAAGGGGTTTTCTTTATGAGAGAGATTTGACACCTGAGCACCACTTCCTGTCGGGAGCTGGGATTGAACCCAGGGCCTCACACATGCTGGTCCTGTGTTCCACCGTGGGGCTGTCTCTCTCCTCCCCAGAAACTGTCCTGAGGCTTCATGACGTGTGCTGATGGGTCGTGACTATGGGGGCTGGGGGATTCCACCCCTCACCCTGCCACCCCCCCGTCGTTCCTGCCCCTTTTCTGAGCCATCCTAGTTGGATGCTTGGGAGCGGGCCACCTCTCTGTGGCCGGGTGGATGTGGGCACCGCCCTGTTTGCTGCTGGACACCTCCACTGACCGCCTGGGCCAGCTGCCCCAGGCCGTGTGGGGACATCCTTGGACCGTGGAAAGTCCCCGTGGGCTCGCGGGCCAGGTCCCAACCGCGGGGCCTGGGGTGGGTGGCCGCTGGCGGCAGTTCCATTTGCCTCAGGTCACTGTGCCCAGCACCCGGCCCTGCCCACCCCGCCTCACAGAGCCGTGTTTGTCATGTGGGTGTCACCAGCCCCCGGCCCATCCTCCTGCCTGTGAGAGCCCTGGGGGCAGACAAAGGCCCCTTTCTTCCAGGGCTCTAGGTGGCGGCTGACAGAAGTGTTCAGGGCCTAGTGTCCTGCTCACCTCGGCGCCTGGGGCCGTGGGCAGCTCTAGGAAGCCGTGATTTCAGTGGGGCGTCCCTGTCCCCGTGGGGAACTCGGGGCACCTCTGAGGCTCTTGGCGTGGGCCCCCCATTCACCCACCCACTGCACCTTCTCAGATGGCAAATACACGTGGATGTGAGCAAACTGAATTGGGGAAGCACATCTGGGGTATGGCGGACACGGCTGGGGGTCAGGCAGGAACACAGCCAGTGCCATCCTCACAGTCTCTTGGGGTGCTGTCTGGGGAGAGCATCCCTTCAGCAGGGATTGGACCTGTGATCTCAGAGCCCCAGGCAGGAGAGTTTGTGTAGATCCCACTTTTTAGTTTTAGGCTCTATGCTGAAGATGGGATTAGGGTGACTGTGGGAGGCTGGGGAGACTGCACAGGGGTCTGCAAACAGACTCTCCTGCCTGAGGCTCTGGGGAAAATAAATAACACGTCGCAGAGTGATGGCAACTGTGGAGAGTTGATGGACGTTGGCTCAGTGCCAGCCGCCACTGGTCACCAGTCTGCAGCCCACACAGGCCCTGCCCAAACTTGGGGGTTTCATTTGTGTCCTGAGTTATGTCTTGGGGGACATCTGTGATTTTGCTGGAGGCCGTGTTTCTGGGAAGGCCCCTTCTCCAGGGACCAAGTCCCGAAGGTGGCGGTCACAATACCAGAACTTTCCACTGGGCACGGCTCTGCCCAGGGCTGGGTGAGCAGTGGCAGCCGTGGTGGGGCCCTGGGGGGGTCTCCCCATGCTGACCCGGCCCCTCCTTTCTCTCTGTCCAGGTGAGGCGGCCCTCCGTGAGCCCAGGATGCAGAGCCTGCCGGTGGCCTCGGCCCTGAGCGGCCACCGCACCGGTCCCCCACCCACCAGCCCCAGCAAGCGCAAGTTCGGCCTGGAGCCTGAGGACCTGGACTCTGACAGCGGCCACGCTGCCAAGATGAGCCGCATCTTCAGCCCTCACCTGTGAGTCCCCCCTTGCCCACGCTGAGCCGTTCATCACTCGCCTGACATCTCACTCTATGGCGTGGGGACAGACAGTAGCAGGGTTTATATAAAGATACTTTTAAAATTTCTACTTATTTATTATTGGATAGAGACAAAGAGAAATTGAGAGGGAGAGAGACAGACACCTACAGCCCTGCTTCACCACTCATGAAGCTCTTTCCCCTGCAGGTGGGGACCAGGGGCTTAAACACTGCAGTGTGTGTGTGCTCAACCAGGTGCGCCAAGCCAGGAGAAAGGACGTGCACCTTCTGTCCAGCTGCCTCCTAGGACCATGGGGTGGGGGTGGGGGTCCCCAGGATTTGACATGTCACTTGCCTCGCACCTGGTGCGGGGGTGCTCGTAGCTTACTTACTTGGGTGGTGTGTCGCTTTGTGGCCAGGACCCCCAGGCTCAAGCCCAGCCCCCACTCAAGCAGGTCTGGTGAGATGGAGTCTGGGACAGTCCGTCCTCAGGAGTGACAGCCCATGTCATCCTCCAGACTCAGCGTGTGATATGTGGGGGTCCCCCTGTTACACAGGGAGGGGCTGGGTCTACACCCTGGCAGAGTTTGAGTCCCCCTGTCCTCGCTGCCAGTCTCCCATGGTGGGGGCTGCACGTGGAGAAGCCCCTGGGCACCCGGAGGCTTCACCCTGCTCCCCCCACACCCCACTCTGTCACCAGCAGGCTCCCCCAGCCTCTGCTCCTGGCGTTTGGCTTTCCCTTGTCCGTGAGCCCATGAGGGGTGGGGGGCAGGTTCTGGAATCTGCCGTGCTGCTCGCCAGAGAGCTGTCTTCTGCTCCAGGGGAGGCCGTGGAAGCCCCCAGGTTAGAGGGGCTGCGCACACCCAGGAAGGCAGCTCTCTGCTCCTGGCAGGAAGGGCAGGCCTCAGGGAGCCCAGCTTCCTCGTGGGGGTACCTCATGTCAACCCAGGTATGTCTCACATGTCAGCCCGGTGCTGAGTGCTCGCCCTGCAGAGGGAGCAGGCTGCACACCAAGGTGGCCGAAGCTCCCTCCCGGCCCCGCAGCCACCCAGCCCACCTGCTACCCTGTGTGGTCCTGTCACCCACATGCTGCCTGGTTCTGCCGCCTCCCAGTGGACACGTGAAATGGCGCCTCACTTCACTGTGGGGGGACCCTTTCTGGAGGGACACGAGCAGTGGGGGAGGTGATGGGTGTCCTGAGGGCTGTCCCCACTCACTGCCCTGCAGGATGCTGATGCTGAGGGTAGAGAGCACCCAGGACTGAGGGGAGCACTGAGGGCCTAGAGGACAGGCAGGAGCAGAGGCAAACACTCTGGGCTGAGCTCAGGTGCAGAGGCTGGGTGTCTGCAGTCTGGTCCGGATCCGTGTCCCCAGTGCTTCCTTCCTTCCTTCCTTCCTCAGCAGAGGCTCAGACCTCCCTCACAGCACACAGGATCGTGGCCTCCAGTCCCTCTGGGGGTGCTGGTGTGGCTGGGTGGGACTGCTGAGGGCCTGCACTCCCTTTCGGGGGAACGGGGCTCTGGGGTCAGCGGCTGAAGTGGAGGGGCTTGGGCTGAGGTAAGCTGCAGTGTTTGTGGTCATGCTGCATGGGGGGTTCGGGGGCTCCTCCTAGTCTCTGCAGGGAGCCCCTCACACCTCAGGCCTTGTGGAGGGCGGGGACTATGCCTCCTCCTTCCTTTTTAAATTGTATTTATTCATTTACTAGATACAAACAAATTGAGAGGGGATGGGTTGAGAAAGAGGGAGAGACAGTGTCACCACTTTGTAAAGCTTCCCTTCTGTGGTGCGTGGGGGGGGGCTGGAACTCGAGTCCTTGTAACTGTAACACGTACACTCAACCAGGCGCACCACCACCCACCCCCCAAAATATTATAGTCTCTACAATGGTCTTTTTTATTTTATTTTTCCATTTTTTCCATTTTATTGGACACAAGACAGATCCCGGTTCAAGCCCCCGGCTCCCCACCTGCAGGGAAGTCGCTTCACAGGCGGTGAAGCAGGTCTGCAGGTGTCTTTCTCTCCTCCTCTCTGTCTTCCCCTCCTCTCTCCATTTCTCTCTGTCCTATCCAACAACAATAATAACTATAGCAATAAAACAAGGGCAACAAAAGGGAATAAATAAATGTTTTTTTTAAAGTTTTAAAAAGAAAGGAAGAAGCAAACTGTCTCTAAGCCCTGTGAGAACTCTGGTTCTCTGGGAGGTGGGAGGGCAGGGACACAGAGCTGGATGCTGGGTGTGGGGTGGAGCTGGACCATCACCTTACAATCTTGTCACCCACTACTCACCACAAATTTTAAAAGGGAGCGAGTCAGGTGGTAGAGCAGCGGGTTAGGCACACATGGCGCGAAGCACAAGGACTGGCTAAGGATCCAGGTTCAAGCCCTGGGCTCCCCACCTGCAGGGGAGTTGCTTCACAGGCGGTGAAGCAGGTCTGCAGGTGTCTATCTTTCTCTCCTCCTCTCTGTCTTCCCCTCCTCTCTCCATTTCTCTGTCCTATCCAACAATGACGACATCAATAACAATAAAAACAAGGGCAACAAAAGGGAAAATAAATAAAATTTAAAAAATTTAAAGGGGGGGATCCTTCTCAAGACGCGCGCGCGTGCGCGCACACACACACACTCACACATACACACTCACACACACACACTCACACACACACTCACACACACACTCACACACACACTCACTCACACACACACACACACTAACACTCACACACACACACTCACACACACTCACACTCTCACACACACACTCACACACACACTCACACACACACACTCACACTCACACACACACACACACCCTGGGTGGATAACTGCAGGAACCGTCCTGCCTGAGGGGGGTGATTTCCCCAAGGGGAGCCTTGTTTCTGCCTCTATCAAAATAAATACTAAAACAGAATTATCTGGGAGTGGAGAGCACTGCTCAGCTCTGGCCTTTGGCGGTGCCGGGGATCGAACCCGGGACTCTGATCCCACTGCTCCTGGAGTCCATTTCATTCTTTCCATCTTATTGAATAGGACAGAGAGAAATTAAGAGAGGCGGGGAGAGACACCAGAAGCCCTGCTTCGCTGCTTGTGAAGTGTCCCCTTGCAGTTGGGGAGCCCATATCCTTCACCCACCCCCCCCCCCCCCCCCCCGTTCACCTGTCTCCCCCAGCACAACGGGCGCCCCCCATGAGTCCCCAAACTCCTAATTGGATTTCAGTCTTTGTTTTTCTGGGGGGAGCGTCACTGCTCTGAGTCAGAATTTTGTCAGTCGTGAAGGGGGGGAAGAACAGCACAAAAGTGTCCTCCAGTCTGGGTGGGGGCTGGACTCCAATCCAAGTCGGGCTTCCTCTGCCAGTCCTGAGAAATTTCCTGTCTTCCCCTCTCTCTCTCTCTCTCTCTCTCTCTCTGTTTTCTCTCCACTTCTCTGATTGTAGTGGGTGACAGGGTTGTGAGATGTGGGGGTCTAGAGCCCGGCCACACCCACCACCAGAGCCCTGTGTCCCCAACCTCCCACCCCACGAATTATCTGTTTATTTAGCAGAGCTGGGGCTGCGGGCCTGTGTCATTTCACTATTTCACTGCTGCTGGGCCAACCTTTTAAGCTGTCACTCAGGTACACAGATGGACACACACACAGGGCAGTGCTAGGCTCAGGCATAGATGTTTCTTTCTCTTTCTTTTTAATATCTATTTGTTATTGGATAGGGATGGAAAGAAATTGAGGGAAGGGAGGAGATAGGGAGACACCTGCAGCACTGCTTGTGAGGCTCTCCCCCTGTAGGTTCGAGCCCCTGTCCTTGCACACTGTAATATGAGCGCTTAACCAGGTGCGTCCCGCCTGGCCCTTCAGGCCAGGATGTTGTACAGGGTCCTCTGAGGTACTTGCAGTACTTGGAGGAATCACTTGAGTCCAAGGCCAAGTCTCTTGTCAGTAGCATCTCTGAATGTGTGTGGGGGGGGGGGGGGGCGGGGGTGGTCTTATATGGCCCTGGTGCATCTAGCAAAAAGCACCCCGAGATTCCCCAAAAGACTTGATGCCCAGCTCCCTGAAGGTCCCGGGGGTATGGGGTATGTTTCTGGGACCCCACTCTCTGCCTGGTGGCGCCGTCCAGCTCTGACCTTGGGGACCCCTCTTCCATCTGTCCGAAGTGTGTGTCCTCCTCCCGCCCCTGAGTTCTGTTCTTATGTCGCCCGTGACCCACGTGCTCTGTCGGCAGAAGGCAGTGAGTGCGGCTTGTTCTTGGGGTTTCCACAGCAGTTCGCAAACCTCCTGGGACACTGCGGCCCATGGCCTGGGCTCTCTGGGCCGGAGGGCACCCTGCCCACTGGGCCACTGGGAGCTGTGCTCTGCAAGTCCCCTCTGTCCTCGGGGAGGGGGACACCCTGCCTGGCTGATGGGGAGGCTGTCAGGTATGTGGGCTGGGGACAAGAGTGCTGACCCGTCCCTCTTGTCCCCTGGTGCACGTGGGGTGCTCCCCATCTGGGAGGTCAGCTCAGGGTTGCGGGTGGGAAGGGACAAGGATGACGACATGCAGCCCTCCTCAGGCTCCCACCTGTCCCCCTCAGAGCCGCTTCTTAGAGCTGCCGAGAGTGCTGTAGACACAGTCGGTATGGGCAGGCATGGGGGGCAGACAGACCCGGGTCAGCACACGACTCGCCCCTCAGCCTGGGTTCCAGGGACCCCAAGGAACTCAGAACCACAGATTTGGGGGCGGCTCTGAGTAGGTGGGCGAGGGCAGCTGCTCCTGCACCCCAGAGCCAGCCTTGGTGGCTAGACCACCACAATTCCCTGGGGCCACTGCTCAGGCCCTATTATCAAAGTGGGTGCTCTGGTGGGGGAGGAACACAGGTTGAGGAAACTGGGGGGAGGGTCTCACGGGCCAGCACTCTTTTTTTCTGGGTGTCCCATCCCCCTCCCTCCCTCCCTCCCTCCCTTCCCCTCCTGGCTGGACAGTGGGGACTTTTATTCTGACGGGCGGCTACTGGGCCCAGTGCCAAGGCTCCCTGCCAGGCTGGGGAGCACAGCTGGGGAGCACGACTGGTGATTAAAGCGAGGCTCAGGGCCCAGAAGCCTCTTCTCCGCCTCCTGCCCTGGCTCCCCCTTTCCTGAGGGCGCTGGTTTCCTCAGAGGCTGCCTCTGGGGGTGGGGCACAGAAGGGGTGCTGAGCTGGGTGGCCCCACAGGGGAGGACACAGTGCCTTATTCCCGGCTGAGTGAGCCACTGCACGTGGGGTGGGGAGGTGAAGGAAGATGGACGGGCGGGCGCCTGATGTCCAGAACAGCCTCCTGCAGCCACTGCTCCCGACTTGGATCCGGGACCTTCCCCAGAGCTCTGGTAAAGCACCAAGAGACCTGGGTGCTACCTAAGTTGGTGTTTATGTCGGCCTGGGTGCTTCCCCTGGGAGCCACTGATGACAGTAGTAGCTGGGCCTGAGTGTCTGTGTGTGCCGGAGCCCAGGACTGTGCACAGCACCCAGGGAGCACCATGGAGGGTGGGCAGGGCTGTGGGGGGCTCTGCTCCCTCAGGACCACTGGTGGCTTGTGCTGTCCGTCCCCAGGCTGGTGGCCAAAGTGACAAAGCTCCTTCATCCCCTCAGGAACAGGACAGCTAACGGGGACTGCAGGAAGGACCCCCGTGAGCACAGCCGCAGCCCCGTGGACAGAGCCGTGGCCCCCACTGTCAGCCTGCATGGCGGCCACCTCTACGCCTCCCTGCCCGGCCTGGGCCTGGAGCAGCCCCTCGCCCTGACCAAGAACAGCCTGGACACCAGCCGGCCGCCGGGCACGGCGCCCTCGCTGACCCCGGCTGAGAGGCAGCAGGTGAGCATGAGCGGGGCTACGCCGACCTTTTTATCCCACGTTGCGTGTCCTGTTGGGGTGAGGCCGCCCCAAGTGCAGCCTGCGCTGTTGCTTTTAGTTCACATCCTGCAGGGGCCGTCTGGTAAAGTGGACACATTACCATCCTTGATGACCTGGGTTCGAGCCCTTGGTCTCCACCTGCAGGGGGCAGGCTTCCCGTGCAGTAAGGCGGGGCTGCAGGTGTGTCTCTCTCCCCCCTTTCTCCTCATCCTATCTAATCCAAAAAGAAAAATGGCCACTGGGAGCAGCTGAGTCCCCCGGATGACCCTGGTGGCAATAGAACAAGCAGACTAACAAAATAAACCCTGCTTGGGGAGCTTCCTCAGTGCTCTCTGGTGCTCCCATGTGGTGCCAGGGCTCATGCCTGTGTTTGTTCCAGGGAGCCCTGTGCTTGCGGTCCTCCCCAGGACTACGTCTGGTCACTTATGCAGACACCCCCTTCCGGAAGCCAGACAGTGACAGTGCTGGTCTTGCTCCCTTGGTGATGGCGTGCCCCTAGGCTGGGCTGCCTGGAGCAGGCGACTGCTTAATGGCCTGAGGTCACCCCACTTTCCACTTCGTGACTCAGCTTGGCTGTTGGGGGTGGGGGCTTGGTTTGAAGATGTGGCTGCTTGGCAAGGGGGCACTGAGCACTGCTGTGGGAGCAGTCCCCCTATTCCCAGCCCCCGTGGCTCTGGGAGGCTGGGGCGGGGGCTTCCTGGACTCCTGTGGAAACTGTGACTCTAACTCTGGGATCTGGGAAAGAAGGTTCTGGAGGGCGTGTCCCCCAGGCACAGATGGGCTGCCCTGAGCCACTGACCCCACTCCCCCGCTCTGGAGGGTCTGCCCCACCTTGAGAGTGAGGAAACGGAGGCCGGGGGTCTGTCTCTGCCCTGCCCACTCCCACGCCCTCATAGCCTGTTCCCAGGCGACTCCCATGGGTGGTCAGCCCAAAGGAAGGGAGAGAGGGTGGGTGGACAGAGGAAGGAAGGGCTGGCCAGCCACAGGAAGGTGACGGGGTGCTGCTTCCCCTGGGCACTGCCCCCCACCCCCTGCTGCTCAGGTCCAGTTCTGTCCCTGCCCCACTGTGGTGGGATTCCTAGGGACACAATGGCCTGGGGGTGACACACTGGTAAGAGTATCACACAAGACCCTGGGTTCAAGCACCACGCACAGCACCCAGGGAGCCCCATGGAGAGTGGGCAGGGCTGTGGGGTCTCTCCTCTCTCAGCACCATGCACAGCACCCAGGGAGCCCCATGGAGGGTGGGCAGGGCTGTGGGGTCTCTCCTCTCTCAGCACCATGCACAGCACCCAGGGAGTCCCATGCAGGATGGAGCAGGGCTGTGGGGTCTCTCCTCTCTCAGCACCATGCACAGCACCCAGGGAGCCCCATGGAGGTGGGCAGGACTGTATGTGTCTCTCCCTCCTTCCCCTCTGCAGACTTGTGTCTCAGTGTGCAGTGTCTCTGGCCAGACTCTGGGGCCCAGCAGAGTCTTGTTCCCTACTGACTAGGGCCCTGGGTTCTCTGTGGGGTTGGTGGGCCCCAGGGTCTGGCTCTCAGTGCCTCTGTCTCCGCTCCACAGAACCGGCCCTCAGTGATCACATGCGCTTCTGCCAGCAGCCACAGCTGCAACCTGTCTCACTGCCCTGCGACGCACAGTGGTTGTGGGCCCAGCCTGGCCAGCTACCGCAGGGCCCCGATAGGTAAGCCTCTGGGGCGTGCCCTAGAGAGACACGTGGGGGGGCCTCATTGCTCATTTGGATGGCTGAGCGCAGCCCCCAGTTCAGGGAGAGAAAAACCAGCACCTGAGCTCCTGGTTCCATGGGGACCGCCTTGTGGTGCTGAGGCTGGAGACTGCAAAGCCAAATGCTGAGCTCCAGGCAGCAGGTGGCGTCCCCAGTGGGCACAATCCCCACGGGCCCTGCAATGCTGGCATCCTCCCCGTGCCGCGCCAGCCCAGCAGGCAGGCACACGCCCCCACCCCTGTGACTTTCCCCCGGTGCCGTTGGGCGGGGCCCTCGGTGCCAGCCCTGACCCTGCCCTGTCCCCCTTCCCTCTGCAGCCTCGTCCGCCGCCTCCTGCGACCCGGTGGTGGAGGAACACTTCCGCCGGAGCTTGGGCAAGAACTACAAGGAGCCGGAGCCAGCAGCCAACTCCGTGTCCATCACGGGCTCAGTGGACGAGCATTTTGCCAAGGCCCTGGGTGACACGTGGCTGCAGATCAAGGCGGCCAAGGACGGGGCGGGGGGCAGCCCCGAGCCCGCCTCCCGCCGGGGTGCCCAGCCCTCCAGCCCCTCTGCCCACATGGTCAGCCATGGCCACTCCCCCTCTGTGGTGTCCTGAGGCCCCTGGCGGCCGGTGCTTCCCAGTCAGTGCTGAGAGACGGGGAAACACGCGGGGCCCGGGGCAGGGGTGCGGCTCCCCCCCCCCCCCCCCCCGCCTCCCACTTTGGCTACCAAAGAAACGCCCGGACAGGTCCCCCTCGGGGACGCCGCCGACCCCGCCAGCACTGGTGTCTGATTTGCACTATTGGTGTTCGGGGCCCTCCGCGATTCCCATCCTGTGGGTTGCAGGCCTCTCTCTAGATTTCAGGTGCTTTTGCGACTGGTCTGCAGCCCCTTGGGCATCATGAGAACTTTCTCTCCAAACAAGGCGGCTGGGGGGTCTGGGGGGTGGGGCTTGCTGTGCGATGCGTTTTAACAGGAACAAAAATAGCTGGTTTCTATTAACTGCAAAGTCGGGGGCTCACTCGGGCTCAGCCCCACACCCCGTTACTGCTGGTTCAGTTTTGCTCTGAGGTTCGCTTGTGGGGGGCGCCCCCGGCCCCCCAGACGTGCAGGACACCGTGGTCTGTGCTGGGCGCGCCGTCTGCCTCCCCATCTGCTGATGACTTGCTCCTCGGGGTGGGGGGGCATGTCCGCCTGTCTCCTCAGCACCCCCACCCCCAATCTGTGACGGGGCACTGAATGCTTCCTCGTACCCGGGGCCAAGGGGGCAGACATTCCTCTGAATGCACGGCTCACGCCTTATTAGCGTCTGCTGGTGTGTTTTTGTTTGTTTTTTTGGTCATGCTCCCCCCTACATTCCAAACCCCCCCCCCTCAGCAGGCCGGGTGCCCCCACCCCCTCCCCACAAGAGGCTGACTCCCTGCCGGCCCCACAAGTCATGCGAACACTTTTTCCATAGTAACTTTTCAGACCATCGTTACGCTGCGCGTAAGGACTGTACAGAGAAATTTGTAGGTATTTTTTGAAGAACAATTAATTCGTTAATGATGTGTAGCTATTTAATTTCGCCCTTTCCTATTGTAATCATTCATTTTTTGTTCGAAAAAAAAAGTTGATCTTTTTTTTTGTTTTTCCCCTTTTCCTTGTCTGTAGACAGTGCGGCCCATGGCCACCTTGTGGGGGCCCTGTGTCATGGCTACCCCTCGGGGATGCTGTGTCTGCCTTAATAGCCACTAGTCTGTTCACGGCTGCAGGCGGGCTCTGCACAGGACAGCTGGGGGTGGGAGGCGTGGCCCGGCCTATCTGGGATAGGGAGGGGGTCCCCAGGAGGGGCCTCCGGCACCCAACATGTCACTGGGACGGGGTGCCCACTCCCACCATACTCTCTGTGTTTGTAAATCTGTAATATACCATTCTCTGTGGCCTGTTTTTCCTGGAAGAAGAAGAAAGAAAAAAAAAAAAAGGTTTGGCAGGCCATCTCTTTTTTTGTACTTAAAGTAGCCTTAAGAACAATAATAAAGTGCTCTTAAACCACGGCCTCTGGGTGACAGTCCATGGGGGGTGCAACCCATCCCCCCATGGGAGAGGGAGACCTCTGGGGGCCTGGTGGGGAGCACAGGGATGAGAAAACGCAGCCGGACGGACCACAGGGCAGCAGAGCCGGGTCATTATTGAGCTCAGGGCTGGCGGGGTGGCGGAGTCCCGGGGGACAGTGCAGGTGAGGCATGGGCCCCAGTGTCACCAGTCCTGGGGTGCAGTCCTCCTCTGGCCCCGGGGGTCCTGGCTCAGACCGTCTCGTCGTCACTCATGTCCCAGATCTGCGTGGAGAAGAGAACAGGGTCCTGGGTGAGGGGGTGCCCAAGGGTACAAACTCCCCTGTCGCCGAAGGCAGGGAGGGGCACCTGGCCTCAGAGAAGTGCAGCCACCCACTCCCCAGGGGCAGTGCCACAAGCTCAAAGGGGCCAGGCCCCTTGCCCTGAGCCACACAACGAGGAAGAGCAGGACAGGTCATGTGACCCAGAAGGGCTGCCTGGAGGAAGAGGCAGATTAGATTGGCTCTGCTCAGGGGTAATGCTGGGTCTCTCCAGCTCACTGAACAGACCATCTGCCTGGTCAGACACTCAGGATGCTGGATCTGGGGGGGACATCTGGTGCGTGTGGTGGGGTGCTCCGGGTCTAGGAACCAGGCTCCGGGAGCAGGGGGGAAGCTCAGCCTGAGGAGGCCCAGCGGCCCCTGGTGTCACCTGACACCAGAGCTAGGTGGGGCTCTGGTCTCTCTCCTTTTCTGAGAAGAATGAAGGATTCAGAAGGCACCTGGCCAAGGGCTGCTCACGACCTCACTTCATGTACATTGCTTTGTGCGAGGGCCAGGGTTCAAACCCCCACTCCCCCACCTGGAGGGAGGACGCTTCAGGAGTGGTGAAGCAGGGCTGAAGGAGTCTCTGCCCGCCATCTCCGACTCCCCCCTCCCAATTCCTCTCTGTTCCGTCAAGTCAAAACAAAAAGGAGAAAGAAAACAAACCATGGCCACTGGGGGCAGTGGATTTGTAGCGGTGGCACTGAGCCCCAGCGATGACCCTGGTTGCAGTTTTAAAAAGAAAAGCAACAGAACCGCAAGCAGAGCAGGGAGGGTGGCACATACTTTGCCTACATAGTGGGTGAGTTCTTGGGACCCCAGACACCAGCTAGAGACAGACCTCTAGATGCGAGACCAGAGGGCTGGCCAGCTCGGCCAGGGGACCCTGTCACAGCACCACCTATGTGAAAAGCCTTACCACAGGGCTTTTAAAAACCATGCCCTGGGGGCCGAGCATTAGTGCAGCGCGTTAAACGCACATGGCGCAAAGCACAAGGATCCTGGTTCGAGCCCCAGCTCCCAGTCTGCAGGGAAGTCAACTCATAAGCGGTGAAGCAGGTCTGCAGGTGTCTTATCTTTTTCTCCCCCTCCTCTCTCTCGACTTCTCTCTGTCCTATCCAACCACATCAGCAGCAATTATAACAACAACATTAAGGGCAACAAAAGGGGGAAAAATGGCCTCCAGGAGCAGTGGATTCCTAGTGCAGGCACCGAGCCCCAGCAATAACCCTGGAGGCAAAAAAACCAAAAAAACATGCCTTGAGGGTGCCTGGCAATTAATTACACACCTGGTTGAGCTCTCCTGTTTCCATGCACATGGACCTGGGTCTCAACACCCTGCTCCCCACCTTCAGGGGAAACTTCACAAGTGGTAATGCAGGTCTTTCTCTAACCTGTCCCCTCCCAATTTTCCTGTCCTGTCAAACAACAACAAAATTAAATAAAAGGAAGAAATGGCTGTTGGGAGATTTGGTGTCTACACTGAGGCCCTGTGATAACTCTGGTGGCAGCTCCCGTGGATAGACCTGTCGTCCCCTCATCAACAGGGAGGAAGGAGCCTGTCACCTCCCAGGATACCTAGGGCCATGACGGTATCACTCCCCACACTGTCCCCTGCCCTGTGAGGCCGAGTGAACAGAGGCGTCTAAAGCTTTGAGGGCACTGTCAGGGGAGAGGACTCCACTGCTGTGTGTGTGAGGAGGCTTGGTGGAAGGCTGTAGTAAGCTTCTGAGTCTTAAGGTGTGGGGGCTGCTCTCTGCCCTGATCCAGCTCTAGTCCTATTCTCAACTCTGACACCATCTTCCCAGCCAGTACTTCTGATCCACCTGCATGCTAGCTCTCAGGCTCACACAGAAGGCATGGGCCTCTTGGAACACAACTAAATAGACCTCCGAGCTGCTTCTCGCCTAACGTCCCTATTCTCATCTGCTCTAGTCTTCTCCTCCCTGTTTTTAAACATTTTTGTCCTGCTTTATATTTTACCACCTTTCAGCCCCCAAGTTGCAGATGCTACTATGATGCCATCCTGACTCCCCTGGGCAGACAACCTCACCAATGTGTCCTAGAACCTCACATCTCCAGAGCCCTGCCCCACTAGGGGAAGACAAACAGGCTGGGGGCGGGTGGGTGTGGGGGAACGGTTGGTGGTGCACCAGGTTAAGCGTACATATAGTATGAAACACAAGGATCCCTGTTCGAGCCCTCACTCCCTACCTGCAAGGGGGTCACTTCACAAGCAGTGAAGCAGGTCTGCAACTGTCTGTCTTTCTCTCCCCCTCTCAATTTCTCTGTCCTGTACCAAAAAAAAAAAAAAAAATTGAGAAACGGTCACCAGGAGCACACTGGGGGTATGGATCCACCTGCCAACGCCCATGGCCAGCAGAGAAGCAATTACAGAAGCCAGAACTCCCACCTTCTGCACCCCATAAAGAATTTTGCTCCATACTCCTTAAGGGGGAGAAATGTGAGGGGAAGATGACCAGAGGGCTCTGAACCCCAATTCCATCAGGACCCAGAGAGAGAAGAGGAAAAATGGAAGGACATTTGGAAGTAGTAACAGGTGACTTAGAACTCCCATGTGGGCTCGAACCCAGGTCCTTACACACTATAATGTGTGTGCTCAAGCTGGTATGCCACCGATAGCCTCTAGCAAATTGATTTTTTTTAAGGTCCACACCCATGATACTGACGGTTCCCAAGGAAACAGAGGCAAGGAAGACAAGGACACACCCACCAGGATAGGGAACCTGGTCTCTAAGAACAATAGTAACTGCAACAATAAAACAAGGGCAACAAAAGGGAGCCAATAAAAATACTTATGAGGCTCGGGGCGGTGGCGCAGCGGGTTAAGCGCACGTGGCGCAAAGCGCAGGGACCGGCATAAGGATCCCGGTTCGAGCTCCCGGCAGGGGAGTCGCTTCACAGGAGGTGAAGCAGGTCTGAGGTGTCTCTCCCTCTCTCTGTCCTCCCCTCCTCTCTCCATTTCTCTGTCCTATCCAACAACGACATCAACAACAATGGAAACAACAAAGGCAACAAAAAGGAAATAAATAAATCTAAAAAAATACTTAATGACTTAAAAACAACAAAACAGAGGACTGTGTGACCCCAGAAGTGTGGGGCAGGATCCCAACGGCCCGGGCAGATACAGCAAACCCAGGAAAGACTAAGGGTCCTGCTCCCCACTCCCAGAGGACAGGTCAGGGTACCTCTTCAAACCCAGCCGAGAGATGACAAGGCTTCTTGAACACTCGGTCCCGGAGACCCTGTGCCGGGCCGTGCCCAGGCCAGGCAAACCCCCCACCCCCACCCTACACAGCGGTTTCCACTGGGTTAAGCCCACATTCCAGCGCCATGACGAGAGCCCAGTCTGGGTGACAGGCTCCTGGGATGTTTGAACCCAGATCTGAGAAGATGGGAGGGGGATAGAGGGGGTTCTGGGGAAAGAGGACTCCCTGACTGACTGGGATCAGCCCCGTCCCAGAGAGGATACTGTCCCCAGCGAACTCCCAGACAGAGAGCATGGTGGCAGGGTCTTCGGAACGCGGGTGCAGCAGAGGCAGACACCTTCCAGAGCTGCGGATTCATCTCCCTGTCGTCCCCTGGGCCCTGGGGAGCAAAGGCCCCAAGGCCACACGTCAGGACTTCCTGAGCCCACGGAGCTGGGGTGTTGAGAGGACACGCCCTGGATTATGGGGAGACCATCACACTCTAAATTTAGTCATTGGAGAGTTTTCACCAGCCCTCCCAGCGCAGGGGTAGGCTGCAAGTGGCCTTCCACCGCCCTGAGAGCTGGGTCAAGAACTGGCCTCCCTGCTCAGTGCCTGGGGAGGGGGGGTCCAGGCCTCAGAAGAAATTCTTAGAGCCAGAAGAGCCTGTTTGAGGCCCTGGGCCTGAGCCCCAGCACCACATGGAAGCACCATGGGCAGCACTGGGGAAGCTCCATACAAGGTGGAGCCGTGCCCCCTCTCCTCCCAGTGCAGGCCGGGTCCCCCACGGTGGCTCACAGCTGCCCCGTCCTTGCCCCAGCCTGTGGTCTGTGGTCTGTCCCCATCACAGCCAGGAGCCACTCCAGACCCCTCCTCTGCCCACATTAGGCCAGTTTGGAGTTTTAAGGTCTCAGAAATTGGGGTTCACCTCTGTGACACGGATGCTATGCCAGGCGTCCAGGGGACACAGAGCTGACTGAGGCAGGGTACAGGGCTCCCTCTCCCTGGGTCCCAGTGGTCACGTGGGGGGCAGCAGCAGGCCAGGCAGACCGCTGGGCGCTCTGTGGTCACTCTGCTACTGCTGGCCCAGGAGGATGGAATATTCCAGAAGAAAAGGCTCCAGGGAGGCCCCTAAAGGAGACAGCTACCTCTGAAACAAATCCACTGTCCCTTTCCTAAAGGCCTCCTGGAGGAGGTGGCCCCCAAGGGATGGAGATAGTGGATGGCGGGGTGATTGATGGGGGGGGGGCAGGGCCAGTTTCACCCAGGGACCACAGTTCCAGGTAGCGGCTGGCCCAGGGCATGAAGCCAGGCAAGACTCCACAGGAGGCTGCGCTCAGGACTTGGGGGGCAGGGGGGGTCCACCTACGAGTGCTACCCTCAGCCCCCAGATGCCAACTGGGGTCCAGGGGCCTAAACAGAGGCCTGGGTGTGGGCGGCGAGGCTCCAGGGCCAGGAGTGCTGGGGGACAGGCCCAGGCTGGCCCTTCCCTTGGAGGCTGGCCCTGCACCTAAATATAGAGCATGCGTGTAAGGCCACCCACAGCCCCGTCATGGCGGAGCTCCCCCAGTTCTGCCTCCCCCCACACACACTGAGTGCGGACTGTGGGGGGAGGAGACGGCACTGGCAGCCAGACAGGAGGGCGGAGGTGGTGCGGTGCCCAGGCTGGGGAGGCTGCCTTCTGCCCAGTATTTTTCCTGCCCCAAGTTGCCCCATCCGGGCCTGTTCCTTGGTGCGGGAGTAGGGGGGTGGGAGGAAGCGGCTTAGCCCCCCGCCAGCCAGGTCATTACTTGAACGAGGATTTTTTTTTTTTTTTTAAGAGCAGGGCTGGCAGCACAGTGTTCTGCAAAAAGATTCTCTTGCCTGAGGCTCTGAGTCCCCAGCATCAGCCAGAGCTCAGCACACACACACACACACACACACACACACACACACACACACACACACACACACACACACACACACACAGTTGGGGCTGCGGGGACAGCACAATGGTTCTGCAGACAGAACAGGGCTGTTGGTGCTCTCATTAAGTCCTTCCAGGGAGTCGGTGGTAGCGCAGCAGGTTAAGCACAGGTGGCGCAAAGCACAAGGACCTGCGTGAAGATCCCAGTTCGAGCCCCCGGCTCCCCACCTGCAGGGGAGTCGCTTCACAGGCGGTGAAGCAGGTCTGCAGGTGTCTATCTTTCTCTCCCCCTCTCTGTCTTCCCCTCCTCTCCATTTCTCTCTGTCCTATCCAACAATGATGACATCAATAATAACTACAACAATAAAACAACAAAGGCAACAAAAGGGAATAAACAAATATTAAAAAACAAAAGTCCTTCCAGTGTGGTTTGGGAGGTGGCGCAGTGGATAAAGCATTGGGCTCTCAAGCATGAGGTCCTGAGTTCAATTCCTAGCAGCACATGTACCAGAGTGATGTCTGGTTCTTTCTCTTTCCTATCTTTCTCATGAATAAATAAATTCTAAAAAAAAAAAAAAAATTCTTCCAAAACCTTCAGAACACCCTGCTTCAGACCCCTGTCCTCTGGGTTCTCCGTCTGAGCCCCCGGGCCCCATCAGACGGACAGTGGACACCAATGGCAGAGGTCCCAGGGAAGAGGCTGCATTTTGGTTTTTAATTAATTAATTAATTAATTAATATTTATTTGTTTGTTTATTCCCTTTTTTACCCTTTTATTTAATTGCTGTAGTTATTACTGTTGTCATTGTTGGATAGGACAGAGAGAAATGGAGAGAGGAGGGGAAGAGAGGGGGAGAAAGACACCTGCAGACCTGCTTCACTGCCTGTGAAGTGACTCCCCTGCAGGTGGGGAGCTGTGGGCTCGAACTGGGATCCTTATTCTGGTCCTTGTCCTTTGTGCCACATGCGCTTAACCCGCTGCGCTACCTACCGCCCGACACCCCAGAGGCTGCATTTTGACGCAAGAGGAGCAAAGCCCCTGCTGTGCGTCCGTCCTCAGAGCCCGGCCCTGCCCCGGCCCTATCCTCCATGACGGACACCTGGCTGTCCCGGTGACTGGCTCACCCACGTCTGCCTGGGTCCACAGCCTTTTGGTGATGCACCTGTCACTCCTGGGCCCTTGTCTGTGGGGACCAGCCCTGCCAGAAGCCAGGAGGCAGCTCTGCCACAGGCCTGTGCTGTGATAATCGCAGGGACAGCCGTGGCCCGGGCAGCCCTCTCCCACCCACCCCAGGCTGACTGCACAGCCAGGCTGCAAGCGACACCCCCTGACCTGGCCGCTGCTCGGGTCCTCAGGGGTGGAGCAAGGGGAGACAGCAAGCGGGGTGCCTATAAAGGGCAGGCCTTCTCTCAGGAGGTGCTGGGGAGCGAACCTGGGGCCTCACGCATCTGTGACACCACAGACCGTCCTCCCACCCTCGTCCTTACACTCCCTGACTTGACATGGCCGTTCCTGCACCCCTGCACAGCCTCCAGCAACGCAAGGCGCTAGGGGACAGGGATGCGGTTATGCGAAAGGATGCTCATGCCTGGGGCACAAAAGGTCCCAAATTCAATCCCCAGCACTACCCTAAGGCATAGCTGAGCTCGAGAAACACCACCAACAACAACACAGCAAGGCCTGCTCTGCCCTCGGAGCTGCCACCTGGGGACCCAGCAGGGCTTCTGCTGGGATCTGGAGTTTCCACGGTGATCCCCGGACTGCACAGAATCACTTCATCACACCCTCGGTGGTGAGAGAAGAGACCAGAGGTTTGGAGTGGTGGGAGTAAGGTGTCCATTTTGCGACGATGTTTTGCTGAATGTTCTGGACAGACCACCCCTTGCTGTTCATTGGGCATGTGTACCTATAGCTATATCAAACAGAAACAACTTTCTCCCTTATTTACTTATTTATCTATCTTTCTGCCTTTTTTTTTTTTTAACTTCCAGGGTTATCACTGGGACTTGGTGCCAGCACTACAAATCCACTACTCCCAGTGGACATTTTTTTTCCCACTTTATTGGATAAGACAGAGAGAAATTGAGAAAGGTGGGGGACATAGGGAGAGAGAAAGAGAGGTACCTGCAGACCCGCTTCGTCGCTTATGAAGCGTCTCCCCTACAAGTGGGGAGCTGGGGGCTTGATCCCAGATCCTTGCTTGGGTCCTTGCAATTCATCCTATGTATACATGTTTCTTTTCTTTTTTTTTCTAATTTTTTTATTTAAACATATTTTTGTATTTATTTATTTTCCCTTTTGTTGCACTTCTTTTATTGTTGTTGTAGTTATTATCATCGTTGTTAGGACAGAGAAAAATGTAGAGAGGAGGGGAAGACAGAGAGGGGAAGAGGAGAGAGAAAGATAGACGCCTGCATACCTGCTCCACCCTGCAGGTGGGGAGCCCGGGGCTGGAACCGTGATCCTTAAACCAGTCCTTGCGCTTTGCGCCATGTGTGCTTAACCTGCTGCGCTACTGCTCTACTCCTCAATTTTTTTAAACTGGAGGACAAAGATGAATTGAGAGGGGAGAGGGAGGTAGAGAGGGAAAGAGAAAGATGGACACTTGCAGACCTGCTTCACAACTCATAAAGTGCCCCCCCCCCCCGAAGGTGGGGAGCTGGGGGCTCGAACCAGGATCCTTATGTCGATCCTCGCACCTTGTGTCATGTGCACTTAACCTGCTGCGCTACTGCCCAACCCCCAGACATAGACATTTTAAGGGCACACTTAATTGAACAATCTCTCTCCTAGGATGTAAACCATTCTCTATCAGACTTATTCACTCCAACTCTATGGTTCTATTAGCTTCTTCTTCTTCTTTTATTACCTTTATTTATTGGGTAGAGACTACCAGAAATCAAAAGGAAAGGGGGAGATAGAGAGGGAGAGACAGACCTGCTGCCCTGTTTCACTACTCACAAAGCTTTCCCCCTGCAGGCGGGGACCAGGAGCTTGAACCTGGGTCCTTGCGCACTGTAACATGTGCAACCAGGTGCACCACCAACCAGCCCCAACTCTATCAGCTTCTGTGTTCCCCTAGCTTCTCCCTCTGTCACTTCTGACCTTCGCCCAGGGATGGAAGCATCACGGGGGACCTTCTGACCGGCTATCTATCCACCCTGATACTAGCCAAACATCCCTGGAGGCTGCAGGCAGCACTACAGAGAAAGCAAAGAGCTTCTGACATGTCTGGTTCTAAAGCACAGCTGTTAGTGATTACAGAAATGGGTCACGTGTGTGACCAGGCACTGTGCCACTGGGTTCCCAACAGGCTCCCCTCCCGCCCTCACTGCAGAGGTGGCACCAGCTGGATGGATGTGTTCCTACCCTCGACCCATTATTCCCACTTGATACTAGTACCGCCATGTTATTATTGGAAAGTGAATTGTGAGGGGGGAAGGAATGAAGATAACTGGATTTTAAAACTGGGGGTAGGGCAGGCTGCAGTGCACATTACAGTGTGCAAGGACCTGGGTTCAAGTCCCATCTCCCCACCTGCAGGGGAAAGCTTCACAAGTGGTGGAGTAAGGCTGCAGGTCTCTGTCTCTCTCTCTCTCCCTCTCATTCCCTCTCTATCTGCCCTTCCTCTCTCAATTTCTGTCTCTATCCAATAATAAATAAAAAGATTGGGTGGGGGAAAATAGCATAATGGTTATGCAAAAATACTCTCATTTCTGAGGATCCAAGCTCCCAGGTTCAATCCCCCTCACCACCATAAGCCAGAGCTAAACAGTGATCTGGTTAAAACAAACAAACAAATAGATTTAAAACTAAATAAAATTAAAAAATAAATAATCAAAATAAATAAAACTAGGAAGGTAACAGAGATAACCAAGCAGCAGGGCACACGACTGGCATGCCAGAAGCCCCAGGTGCCACCCACAAGCATCACACTTATCAGAGACAAGTGGCACTCTAGTAACTCTCTCAGTAAGTCTTTTAAAAACTTTTATTTTACTGGATACAGAAAGATATAGAAAGGGGAGTTCGGGAAGAAGAGAGACAGAGAGACACGTGCAGTCCTGCATCACAACTTCTGAAGCTTCCCCCCTGAAGGTGGGGACCAGGGGCTTGAACCTGGGTCCTTGCACATGATAGTGTGCGCTCACCCACATGCGCCACTGCCCAGTCCCTCAGTAAGTCTTTTTCCTGCTTCTCTCTGTGCAAATGCCAGTGAGTGCAGAACACAGTCTTATTTTTAAAAATATTTTATTTATTTTGAATAGAGACAGAGGGAAGTGTAGAAGGGACAGAAAGATGCGCAGCCCTGCTTCGCCATTTATGAAGCTTTCCCCCTGCAGGTGGCAAACAGGGGCTTGAACCGGGGTCGCTGGGCACTAGAACGTGTGCTCTCTCCCAGGCTCATCACCACCCAGGCTCCAGAGGACATTCTTGAGAGCCTCTTCATTTTAGCCCAGTGATGCGAAAGAGACTGCCTTTCCTGTTGATATCTCTCTTCCTCCCCTTTCTTATCCTAGACACAGGGCAGCCCAGGGACTACATTTCACAATTTACCCTACGCCGCAAGCGGTCACGTGACTGACTGCTAGCCACTGGAATACGGAGACTCAAGGTGGCCCGGAGACTACATTTCCCAGCCTGCCCTGCGCAGCAGGTGACCCCATGACAGACCGCTGGCCAATGGGATGCGAGCAACTTCAGGACTCACCGCCACACTTCCTCTCCCCTTTCCAACTGCTGGTCCCTGGACTCTGACAACATCCACCGGGGCTGCTTCTTAAAATTATTCATGTGTTAATTTTTCGATAGAGAAAGAGAAAAATCGAGAAGGGAAGTGGAGGGGGCCGGGTGGTGGTGCACCCAATAGACCGTACATGTTATCCTGTACAAAGCTCGGGTTCAAGGCCCTGGTTCCCACCTGCAGGGGAGAAGCTTCAGGAGCAGTAGAGCAGGGCTGCGGGTGTCTCTCTTTTCTCTTTCCCTCTGACTTTCGACCAGTCCTTCCTCTCTCAGTTTCTCACAATTTAAAAAAAAAAAAGCAAGGGGTAGAGGGGAAGGGAAGCTAGAGAAGGAGCGAGGGAGAGGGGAGACACCTGCAGAACTGCTTCACCACTTGGGAAGCTTCCCCCCTGCAGGTGGAGAGTGGGGGCTTGAACCGGGATCCGAAGGCACTGTAGCCTGTGCGTCCCTCCACCTGGCAGGGCAGTGGCTGCCCAGGGAGCAGAGGGCACTGAGTGGCCGTGACCCCAGCTGAGAGCGCCAGCCTCCCTGCCCATTCTCCCCTCCAGGGGCCGGGCTGTCCCGGGAGACGGCGCTTAAGGCCAAAGGAACCAGCCCCGGTGGCTGCCCTTTGGGGCTCACCCAGGCCGGCAGGTGGGTCCGGCCCAGAGGTGCAGTGACGGCAGCCAAGGAAGGGCAGGGCGAGCTCTCAGCGCCGGGTGAGCTTCTCGCCGAGCCCCGGTCCAGGCAGTGCCGCCGGCGGCTTGGTAAGCGCGCCCGCTGGTGTGGCCCAGCCAAGCGTCAGGATGGGGCTGAGCAGGGCTGTCTGTCTCCGTGGTGATAAAGGGCCCGGGGTCCACGCGCTGGGAAGCACGGCAGGATGACATCGAGCTAAGCCCATAACCATGCTTTATGAAATGAGTATGAAGGGGTCTCACTGCGCCCAAGAGGGCAGGGTGCTAGTTCCACCCAGAATCAGGCAAGATGGCACAGAGCTGCTGTTTTTTTTTTTTTTTTAAATATTTATTTATTCCCTTTTGATGCCTTTGTTTTATTGTTGTGGTTATTTTTGTTGTTGTTGTTGGACAGGACAGAGAGAAATGGAGAGAGGAGGGGAAGACTGAGGAGGAGAGAAAGACAGACACCCGCAGACCTGCTTCACCGCCTGTGAAACGACTCCCCTGCAGGTGGGGAGCCTGGGGCTCAAACCGGGATCCTTACGCCCATCCTTGTGCCTTGCACTACCGCCAGACTCTCTGTTTTTTTTCTTTTCTTTTCTTTTAAACCAGAACCCTGCTCAGCTCTGGCTGATGGTGGTGCTGGGGATGGAGCTGGGGACCTCAGAGCCTCAGGCAGGAGCATCTCCAGAGAACCATTATGCTGTCTCCCCAACCCTATTTCTTGATTTTTAACATTTCTATTTATTTTAATGAGACAGATACAGAGAGCCCAGAGCCCTGCTCAGCTCTGACTGATGGTGGTTCTGGGGTTTGAACCTGGGACCTCAGAGCCTCAGGCAGGAGAGTCTGTTTGCTGAACCCCTGTGCTGTGTTCCTGGCCCCCTTTCTTTTTACTAGAGAGAGACAGATAAAGAAAGACGACAGCGCGGAGAACTGGGTTACACACATAGCGGAGCAGTGCACTGTCCTGGTGAGCTCTCTCTATCTGCAAGGACAGACAGACAGGAGATAGTATAGCACACAAGGCCTCCTGGGGACCTTAGAGCAGGCCCACGCTCCAGATGGAGGCGGCTAGGGTGACCTCACCCACGTCAGGAATAGAAGCTCCACGTCCGGGGTGGGAGTGCTTGGCTTGCGGTCTCGGTCTTGAGGGGGTGGAGGGAGGGTGGGCTAAGCGGCCCCTCCCTCTGGGCTGGTACTAAAGCCAGTGGAATGTTCCACTCTTCACACCCACCTCTGAGCTTCGTGGTCTCTCTCTCTCTCTCTCTCTGGCAGGAGGAGAGGAGGGAACCCAGCCAGGCCCTGCGTGGGCAGCGCAAGGGGGCTCAGCTTGGGCCCTTGGGTCCTCCCCTGCCTGGAGCCTGGAGTCTGCACTGGAGCCTGGAGTCTGCACTGCCTGGAGCCTGGAGTCTGCACTGCCTCCTGCCTGGAGCCTGGAGTCTGCACTGCCTCACTTCCGGCCCCTGGGGTCCACACCAGCCCCCATCTGTGAATCAGCCTTTGGCTCCCCCAGGGCAGCCCCTCCTGGGCTCCCCTTCCCAGCACTTGGGAGCCTGGGGGGCAGGGTGGGTAAGCACCCCAAGGCTGAGTCCGCAGGCAGAAGAGGCCCACGCCTTCCTCTGCTGCCCTCCCCAGTGCCCAGCTGTACAAATGGGCAGGCAGCTCCCCTGGCTGCTTCCCGAGGGGGCGGAGGGAGAGGGGCAGGAAGCAGGGCAGGGCTTACTGAGAGCAGGGACAGTGGTGGGGGAGACTGGGATCGCACCTGCATGGGGAGGCAGCCTTGGTCTGACTTCTTGTGTCTGATGTGGGCACGGCTGGGAAAGTCAGCCGAGAGTGTAGCACAGAACAGGGTAGCTTCCAATGGAGGGGAAGGGACACGGAACTCTGGTGGTGGGAACTGTGTGGAATTACATCTGTCATCTTATAATCTTGTTCATTAGTATTAAATCACTAATACAATAATAATAATAATAATAATAATAATAATAATGAACAGTCAGGAGGTGGAACACCTGGTAGTGTGGACATATTACCATATGCAAGGGTGTGCTTGTGGGTTTGGGCCCTCACTCCCCACCTGCAGGGGGGAAGCTTCACAAGTGGTGGAGTGAGCTGCAGGTGCCTGGCTGTCTCCCTCCTTCCCTCTCCACTTCTCTCTGTCTCTATCCAAAACAGCTAACATGGTGGCGCACCTCGTTAAGTGCACACAGTATATACAGTGCACAAGGACCCGGGTTCAAGCCCCTGGGCTCCACCTGCAGGGGGGGAAGCTTCACAAGTGTTGAAGCAGGGCTGCAGGTGTCTCTCTGTCTCTCTCCCTATCACCCCCTTCCCTCTTGATTTGTGGCTGTCTCTATCCAATAACTAAAGATAATTTTAAAAAAACAGCTAACAAACAAATCAATAAAATAAGGAAGAAGGTTAACAGGGCCAGCAGAATGCATGCCTGGTCATACAGGGAGCCCTGGGTTTGAGCCCTGTTAACACCTGGGAGCCTATGGAGAGTGGAGGGGAACTGTGGTGCCTCTCTGCAGAGCTCAGCCCAGGGGCAGCTGACTCGCGCACCAGGCGCCGACACTGCCCAGGATGAAGTCCAGTCGTATTTCTCCGCTCAGCACAGAAGACAGAAGCACAGCGTGAGGTCATGAGCTGGTTCTGCTTCCAGACTCCTCAGCCTGCACACCCCACCCGCCAGAAAGCAGCCAGTGGTTGCAACCTGAGGTGTGTTTCCTTTTTTAAATTATTTAGTTTTATTATTTGTTTATTTAATAATTTTTGAGAAAGATAGGAAAGAGAGAAGGAACCAGACATCACTCTGGTACATGTGCTGCCAGGGATTGAACTCGGGACCTCATGCTTGAGAATCCAGTGCTTTATCCACTGCGCCACCTCCCAGACCAGTGAGATGGTTTTTTGTTATATATATATTTTCCTTCCAGGGTTACTGCTGGAGCTCGGTGCCAGCACTGCAAATTCACTGCTCCCGGTGGCCATTTTTTTCCCCCTCCATATTACTGGATAGGACAGAGAGAAATCGCGAGAGGAGGGGAGATAAAGGGGGAGAGAGACAGACCTGCCTCACCACTTGTTAAGTGTCTCTGCTGCAGGTGGGGAGCAGGGACTGGAACCCAGTTCCTTTTGAGGGTCTCTGTGCGCTTAATTGGGTGTGCCACTGCCCGGCTCCCCTGAGGGGTGTTCTTCAGAGATGCCCAACGCACCCACAGACAACCAAGCCTACAGGAGCTCACACAGCAGACAGATGGATCCTGACAGACAATGAGAGACACAGAGAGAGGAGAGAGACTGTTGTATGCTTTACATTGGGTTGTTCTAGCTCTCCCCGGCCAAGAAAATTGGATCAGTCCTGCTAATTTCACGGGCCCGCTTGGCCCCGCCCCAAGGAACCCGGAGAGGGTTCCAGAGTTCCAGAGTTGGAGAGTTGGAGAGTTGCAGAATTAGAGAGTGCTTGGCGCCGTCGTGGGGGAAAGAGGCAGCAGAGTTCTGTTTGGTGATTAGTTTGCAAGTTTATGAATCGTTGTTCCTGAATAAAGAAATACAGTTTCCCTGCCCAGCCGTATGTCTCTGGTCGTCTCTGTTACCCGCCCATGAAGCTAGCCCGGCCAGCTAGAGCATCCGAATTTTAACAACAAGAGACCACAGCTGCTCCGGCACTCCTACGTGGGGGCCGGGGGCTCAAACCTGCATCCTGAAGCCTGGCAAATGGGTTCTCCCTGGGTGAGACATCCTCAAATGTATGTGATTTTTAAAAATTTTAAATATTTATTTATTTATTTATTTATTTATTTATTCTCTTTTGTTGCCCTTGTTTTTATTGTTGTAGTTATTATTGTTATTGTTGTCTATGTTGTAGGATAGGACAGAGATAAATGGAGAGAGGAGGGGAAGACAGAGAGGGGAAGAGAAAGACAGACACCTGCAGACCTGCTTCACCGCTTGTGAAGCAACTCCCCTGCAGGTGGGGAGCCGGGGGCTTGAACCGGGATTGTTATACCAGTCCTTGCACTTTGAGCCATGTGCGCTTAACCCACTGCGCTACTGCCCGACTCCCTATGTGATTTTTTTTTTAAAGGTATGTTTACTGATTGAAAGAGTAAGACCAGGGAGTTGGGCAGTAGCGCAGTGGGTTAAGCGCATGTGGCACAAAGTGCAATGACTGGCGGAAATCCTGGTTTGAGCCCCCGGCTCCCCACTTGCAGGGGAGTCGCTTCACAGGCGGTGAAGCAGGTCTGCAGGTGTCTGTCTTTCTCTTCCCCTCTCTGTCTTCCCCTCCTCTCTCCATTTCTCTCTGTCCTAACAACTACGACAATAACAACAACAATAAAAAGACAACAAGGACAACAAAAGGGAAAATAAATAAAATTAAAAAAAAAAGAAAGAACGAGTAAGACCAGAGCACCACTCCACTTCTCCCTTCCTTCCTGTCTCTGTCTCTCACCAGACGCTTGCTCAGCTCTGGCTGATGGTGGTGCTGGGGACTGAACTCAGGATCTTGGATGCTGCAGAACCACTGTGCCGTCTCCTGGGCCCCGTCCAGCTTTCTGTTCCTCACAGGGGTGTCCGCTGTGAGCCCAGATGACGGGAATAGGAAGGAGAGACGTCACAGTGCACCTGGACTCCCTGCTGCTTCCATGTGGTGTTGGGACTTGAACCCAGGGCCTCCTGTTCCAAGTCACATGCTCCACTGGGTGTGAGATCTCCTGCTCCTTTTCCTTTCCTTTTTTTCCAAAACTTTTTTTAAATTACTTTTATCTGGGGCTGGGTGGTGGCGCATCTGGTTGAGAGCACACATTACAAGTGTGTGCAAGGACCCGGGTTCAAGGCCCTGGTCCCTCCCTACCTGCAGAGAGGAAGCTTCACAAGTGGTAAAGCAGTGCTGAAGGTATCTGTCTCTCTTCCTCTTAGTCTCCCCTCCATCTCAATCTCTCTCTGTCCCTACCAAAAATAAATAATTAATTAGAAATTACTTTCATTCATTTATTGGGTAGGAACAGAGAGAAATGGGGGCCAGGGTGTGGCGCGCCTGGTTGAGCGCACGTCACAGTGCACAAGCACCCAGCTTTGAGCCCCCCGGCCCCACCTGCGGGGAAGCTTTGCGAGTGGTGACGCGGGGCTGCAGGCGTCTCTCCCTCTCTATTCTCTCCTTCCCTCTTGCTCTCTGGCTATCTCTAGCCAATAAATAAATAAAGATAATTAAAAAAATAGTAAAAAAAAGAAACAGAAAAATGGAGGCTGGAGGGCAAGATGGGCAAGGTGATCAGCCATCGGCTGGGGAGGAGGGAGCACCACGGGGCTGGAGGATGAGGACAGACACGGGGCCTGGCTGGGGCCTGGGGTCCGGGTGGAAGGCAGGATGGCAGGCAGGGAGAGAGGAGCCTGTACAGGAGGCAGCACAGACAGACAGGCAGACAGACACTCGTCTGGCCGGGGGCCCTGGCATCTGGGCTCTGTTGGGGGGCAGCAGGGGGTGTGTGTCTGGCCAGAGGGTTGAGTCAGGGTCTGTCAGGGGAAGCAGGCGAAGGAGGGGGGAGGGGGGAGCAACCCGGCAGAGGGCTTCAGGTGTGACGGGAGCAGACCCCCACCCTGGCCCTCGTGTGAATCGCTGCCTGGGATTCTAGCTTCAAGCCCTGAGACCGCCCACGTGGGGAGAGACAGTCCTATTTCTAGGAAAACAGATGTGAAAATAGGCGGGAAACAGCAGAACGCTGGCTGCAGTATGGAGGTGAGACAAGACGTGGGGTCTCTGCAGACTCCCTGGGGTGGGGGTCTCAGGCCAGAAGCCCGTCAGCCCAAGCCGGCCAAGGCCCAGCTCCCGGGAGCCCCCTGGGGGTGCTGCCACCGTGGGCAGGCCTTGTGCAGAGACAGATGGAGTGTCCGTTCTGGGGGGCATCTGCTGTGAGCCCAGGTGAGGGGCAGGCGGTCCTGGGGTGCTCCCAGCCTGGCTCCGTGATCCAGCTGCCAGGCAGCCCAGATCGAACACCTCACACTTTCTTGTTACCGGGGCTTCAGAGCTCCGGGCTGACTTTTTTCACTCAGAGAGAGACAGCAAGAGAGCAAGAGAAAGAAGGACACCCAGCACTGAGCACCCTCCACTCCCCAGGGGGGTTGTTCTGTGCCAGCCCTGCACTCCCAGTAACCGGGCTGAAGATCAGACAGCGGGGGAGGCAGCAAGGGTCTGCAGAAGACTCCTCTGCCTGAGGCCCCGAGGTCCCAGGTTCAATCCCCAGCACCACTATCAGCCAGAGCTGAGTAGGGCTTTGGCAAAAATTATATATAATGACTATAATGATGGGACTGGGGAAACAGCATAACGGTTTTACAACAGATTCTCCTGCCTGAGGCTCTGAGGTCCCAGGTTCAATCCCCAGCACCATCAGCCAAAGCTCAGCAGAGCTTTGGGGAAAATAATTAATGACAATAATAATAATAATTAATAATAAGGCAGGGGACATCACACAGTAGTTCTGCAAAAGGCTTTCCTGCCTGAGGCTCTAAAATCCCAGGCTCAATTCCCAGCAACAGCAACACCATCAGCCAAATGTGAGCAGGGCTCTGGGGTCTGTCTCTCTATCACTAAAGTAAAATATTAAAGTAAAGTATTAAAAATATAAAAAAATAGTATAAGTCTACATCAAAAAGGACAGCAGCAACAAATGCTAGAGAGGCGGTGGGGACAGAGGAACCCTTCTGCACTGCTGGTGGGAATGTAAACTGGTCCAGCCTCTGTGGAGAGCTGTCTGGAGAACTCTCACAAGGCTAGACATGGACCTTCCTTATGACCCAGTAATCCCTCTCCTGGGGATATACCTCAAGGACTCCAGAACACCCAACCAAAAAGAAATATGTACACTTATGTTCATAGCAGCACAATTCGTAATAGCTAGAACCTGGAAGCAACCCAGGTGCCCAACAATAGATGAGTGGCTGAGAAAGCTGTGGTCTATATACACAATGGAATACTACTCAGCTATCAAGAACAAGGAACCCACCTTCTCTGACCCATCTTGGATGGAGTAGAAGGAATTATGTTAAGTGAGCTAAGTCAGAAAGATAAAGATGAGTATCAGATGATCCCACTCATAAACAGAAGTTGAGAAAGAATAACAGAAAGGGAAACTCAAAGCAGGATTTGACTGAACTTGGAGTAGGGCACCAAAGTAAAAATCCTGGGTTGAGGGTGAGGGTGGATGTTCAGCTTCACGGGGTGGGGGGTGGTGGGAGGGGGGTTGGGATGGGATACGGTCTTTTGGTGGTGGGAATGGTGTTTATGTACACTCCTATCAATTTGTAATCATATAAAGCACTAATTAATATGAGAGGGGAAAATTGAATGTGTCAAACCTTTTAAATCACAGACTGAGTCTGTTTAATACATAGGCTGAGTCTTTGCTATGTTGACTCTCTTAAAAGCTTAGACCAGGGAGAACAGAAGCAACCAGTGACACAGCTATATACCAATAATGTCAAAGGACATAAATTATGGTGATGTTGTATATGATACAGCAAATCCTAACAAAGGGATATTTCAAAGTTAAACCAATTGCAAAATAATGTGATTATAGTAATAACTATCTATTGTCTTCTTAAACCCTAAGATAGCAGGAACCTCCCACTTCCTCTATAGAGCCTATATTGCCCCCAGTCCTGGAACCTCTAGGGTGGGGCTCACTTTCCTGCATGCTTCTCTCAAGTCGTACCAAATGATATTGCATCCGCCGATCCCAACCTAATCAATGCAAGGAGTGCCACCTCAGCATGCTTCACTTCAGACTGTGTCCAGAGATGTCAGACATGAAATGTCAACCCTTCACCTTCATTATTCATTGCAGATGCTAGCATGATGCTGACCAGACCTCCCTGGACAGACGACCTCACCAATGTGTCCTGAAGCCCCGCTTCCCCAGAGCCCTTCCCCACTAGGGAAAGAGAAAGACAGGCTGGGAGTATGGATCGACCTGTCAATGCCCATGTTCAGTGGGGAAACAATTACAGAAGTCAGACCTTCCACCCTCTGCATCCCACAGTAACCCTGGGCCCATACTCCCAGAGGGTTAAAGAATAGGAAAGCTATCAGGGGAGGGGATGGGGTACAGAGTTCTGGTGGTGGGAACTGTGTGAAGTTGTACCCCTCTTATCCTATGGTTTAGTCAATGTTTCCTTTTTATAAATAAAAATTAAATTAAAAAATAGTAATAAATCTATTTTCTGACAAGAAAGAGGCTTATATAAAGATAACCATCACTGCATCCAGCAGAGCGGAGCTGCCAAGTCACAGACGCTATCATGATGCCAACCTGATTTCCCACCATTGTGTCCTGGACCCCCACCTCCTCAGAGCCCCACCCCACTAGGTCAAGACAGAAACAGCTGGGGTTGTGGATCCACCTGCCAATGCCCATGTCCATCAGAGAAGCAATTATAGAAGCCACAACTCCCACCTTCTGGACCCCATAAAGAATTTTGGGGTTCATACTCCCAGAACGGGAGAAATATTAGGGGAAGCTAACCAGAGGGCTCTCAACTCCAACTCCACCAGGACCAGGAGCACCAGTCACCAGGAACCTGATTTTTTAAAATATTTATTTTCCCTTTTGTTGCCCTTGTTTATTGTTGTAGTTATTATTATTGATGTTGTTGTAGTTGGATAGGACAGAGAGAAATGGAGAGAGGAGGGGAAGACGGGGGGGGGGGGAGAGAAAGATAGACACCTGCAGACCTGCTTCACTGCTTGTGAAGCAACCCCCCTGCATGTGAGGAGCCGGGGGCTCGAACCGGAATCCTTAGGCCGGTCCTTGCACTTTGCACCACGTGTGCTTAACCCGCTGCACTACTGCTGACTCCCAGGAGCCTTTTTATACCATCACTGAAAGGGGGGCAAATCTGGAAAACACCAGAAAAGACCAGGCGTTGTTTCTCTTATCTGAGAGGAAAGAGAGGAAAGGGCATTTGGAAGCAGTAATAGGTGTCGGTGTGACTTAGAAAGGAAATGAAGGGGGACCAGGCAGTGGTGCCCCTGGTCAAGCACACAGAGCACTAAGCGTAAGGACCTGGGTTTGAGTCCCAAGCTCCCTACTTGTGCAGGGGTTGCTTCACAAGGGGCAAAGCAAGTTTGTGGGTGTCTTTCTCCCTCTTCCTCCTTCAAGTTCTCTCTGTCCTGTCCAATAAAATGGGGGGAAAAAAGGCTACCAGGAGCGGTGGATTCATAGTGCAGGCACTGAACCCCAGCAATAACCTTGGAGAAAAAAAAAAAAGGGAAGACAGGCTGCAAAAAAAAAAAAGGCCAAATATATAGATATGGATATAGCTGACATAAATACAGACAGTTACAGAAATAATATCCCGTATCTGTGACCTTGGGAGAACTACTGCAGTTTCCAATGGAGGGATTGGGGACACAGAACTCTGGTTGTGGGAATGGTGTGCTCCTGTTATCTGATAATTTTGTAAATAAATAATCAAAAAAAAAAAGATCAAAGGGCAGTGAGTTGTGGGCGATGGTCGGGGTGTTGTGTCCTCTGGTCTCCTCCGTGGCCCCGGGACACTGCTTTGTCCTTGAAGCCCAGTGTCATCCACTCTGAGGCTTGAGGTGTCCCACCATCAGACCAGAAGAGGAGGCCATGAGAGGGGAGATGGGTCTGTTACGGCGGGGGTGTCAGGAGTGGCTAGGAAAACACTCCGTTCCTTGGGAAACCCGTGAACCGACTTCCTGAGGAGTTTGTGCAAGGAAATCTCCTCCCAGGTCAGCAGACCCGGCCCAGGACACGGAAGTGAGCCGCACACACCCCAGCTGTGAGGAAGGCGGGGGTGGGGTGGGGTGGGGGCACAGGGTCCTGTTGAACTTGGCCCTGTACCCCACCAAGCCCAACCAGGTGCATCACCGACTGGACTCTCTTTTCTATTTTTAAATGTCACCAGGGTTATCACCGGGGCTCAGTGCTGGTACAACAAATCCACTGCTCCTGACAGCCATGTTTTCTTTGTATTTTATTTGGTAGGACAAAGAGAAATTGAGGGGAGAGGAAGAGAGAGAAAGAGAGAGAGAGAGAGGGAGAGAGAGAAAAGAGAGAGAGCTGTAGACCTGTTTCACCACTTGTGAGACTCCCCCCTCGCAAGTAGGGACCAGGGGGCCTGAAACCAGGTCACTGTGCCTGGGAACAGGTGCACTCAATAGGGTACAGCATCACCATTACAGAGAGGGAGATACCAGAGCTCTGTTCAGCTCCAGCCGATGGTGGTACTGGGGGCTGTACCCGGGACCGCTGAACCTCAGGCAGGAGAGGTTTGCAGAACCCCTGTGCTGTCTCCCCAGCCCGATTTGTTTTATTTTAATGAGAGAGATACAGAGAGAAAGACACACACAGAGAGAGATGCCGGAACCCTGCTCAGCTCTGGCTCCTGGTGGTGCTGGGGATTGAACCTGGGACCTCAGGGCCTGAGGCAAGGCAGTTGTCTGTGTAACCACTATGCTGTCTCCCCAGCCCCCCTGCAGGTCTTTCTCAGCACGTATGACCAACTCTGCCTGCCCACTGGGAAGCTGGCAGGACACAGCCCGTGCTGACAACCCAGCCCCATGACGCCCCAGAGGCCAGGCACCAGACGGGGTGAAGGAAGAGGAGGAGACACTCCCATCTGGAGGTGCCAGTCTCCCTGCCCCCCACCCGCCAGCTCTGCCCCTCCCCCCAGCCCAAGCTGAACAGCCACAGGTAGAGACACGCTGCCCTGTAATTACACCAGCAAGCTGGCGCACCAGCCAGTAATTACAATCAAGTGCCCATTGTACCAACAATTGCCCGGAGCCCGCGCCCCCCAAGCAGGGCACTCGAGAGAGGGAGGGCGGCCAGGCCCTGTGGCGGTCTGCCTCACTGGGGAGGGAGAGAGAGTCTGCACTCCAGATTAAAAGGAGCCTTCAGCCCAGATGCTGCCCTGGCCACTGAGAGCGGGGCCACGTTTTGATCAAAAGTTGCTGCACGTATGAAAGAAAGTAATGTAAATGGTCTTTCAGGGAAAAAAAAAAAAAAGACAAAAAAAAAAAACCCAAAAAACCAAGGCTCCAGTCAATTATATTAAGTGTTTGTAACCGTTTGCTTTGGAGGGAAGAAAAGGAAAAAAAGACCAGCGAAGAGAAGCATCTGCTTTTCATTCGGACAAGAAGATTCAGCCGGAATCAAACAGGAGGCGGTTGGGTTTGACTTGATTTCTGTGGCACCAGTGAAAGGGGGTGCATGGCCCGCCATGCCATCTACCTTCCGGGAACTGGGCCCCTCGACTGCCCCCCCAACCCCCCTTCCTGGGCCAGGCCAGTGTCTTTTGGGTGCAGTGAGGTACTTGTGCAAAGTCCTCGCTGAGACGGGCTGGATGATCTCAGGGCTAGCAACAGTTCTCACAGGAGCAGAAGAGAATGAACGTCTCTCCACACAAAACCCAGGGGAAG